>NW_009953004.1:3719706-3738688 GCF_000747805.2 Chaetura pelagica
CTTCCTCTCGCCCTGTCGGGGCTCTCAGAGCTGGCGGGGCTCCTCAGAAAACCCGCTCCGTGCTCAGCAGCTGCCTCCAGCTGGGCCTGGCCAAGGTTGGAGCTGATGATCTTCAAGGTCTTTTCCAACCTTTATGATTCTGAGATTCTAACCTGCACCCCTTTCACTTGGTCCCCGGGGGAACTGGACAGCCCCTCCTCACCCAGAGGAAGAGTTTGCCCCGATCCCCCCCTGCTCCACGTCCTGCCATAATTCCCACTCGCCACTATCAAGAAACGGCAGCTCCGTGCACCTTGTCCCTACCTCCCACCACTCTGGTCACGCACGAGGTTGAAAAAGACCTACTTAGCAGACATAGTTACTGTAGGACCTACCATAAACAAGGCTTGAGCTCCCCTTACTGGTCCTGTAATAGCAGTCCTAGATCAACTTCTAGTGGGCACCACTCCCCAGCAACCTGGTACTGGAATCATCCTCAGTTGAGATGGGTCAAAATAAGCCCATTAGTTTCAACCTCTTTGGAGATAAAGAGAAAAATTCATTGCAAATGGAGAAGTAGAACCAGTTGGGAAAACGAAGAGTCACGTCCAGTCTTTTAAAAGCATTTTTACAAGCTATGGAAGATAAAAATAAAAAAGCAAGTAGAGCCAAGCAAAATTTGGCAATGTCCTCTCCATGGCCTGAGTGGCCAGGGAGCCCAAGTTCCTGCCAGCGAAGCAGCTGCTGGGGAAGGCACAGGGCTGGGGCAAGGTGAGGAGAGCATCACTGCCTGTCCCGTCAGCCAGGCTGTGGCTGCTGCCCCCGGGCAGTGCTGGGCCCAGGACCCTGCCCAGAAACCTTGCAGGCTTTCAGGGTGGTGGAACACCAAGTTGGTTTTTAACGGGAGGATCAGAGGGATGCAAGGAAACCCGTGGAGATAAGGAGGGTGTTGGTGTGGCCGAGTGGTACCCATGTCACAGGCTGTTCTTCACGTACCCAGGTGGGGAGGTGCCTTTTCACAGGGTAGGGGTGTGAGAGAAGCATCTCCTGCAGAGGTAAGTGTGCATCACTTTTCAAACAGCTGGGTAGAACCCCAATTGGATTTTCTGTAAGATTCATTCCCTTAGGTGAAAGAACCTCTTATGTTTTTCTCTTGAGCACAGATCAATGTACAAACTCCCTTTTCCTACCAGCTACATGGTAATAACAGTGGCCCAGCTTTATTGCAAAGCTGCTCTGCACTTCAGAAACGATGGCAGGAACCTAGGGGCACAAAGCCAGGATTGACAACTGAACCTTATTAGAGAATTCCCTGTAAATGATGAAAAATAAACACCCAAACCAAACCCCCCATCCCAGAAAATTAGCTATTGCCTCTAATCCGTGCAGGTAATAGAATAATAGAATCATAGAATGGTTTGAGTTGGAAAGGACCTTGAAGATCATCTAGATCCAAGCCCTGTGCATGAGCAGGGACACTTTCCACTAGATCAAAGCCCCATCCAACCTCGCCTACCTGCCAAGTGAGTTCAGATTTCAGTGTCTTTGCTCTTTCAGTCTCCAACTGTTGTCCAGCCTCTGCAGTAAAATATAAGGACTCTGGAAAACATCAAAGAGAGGAATCTTGTGATTAGTGTCAATAAATGTATTGAGAAAAGCTAAGGGTCAGAGATGTATCAGCATCATTTAAGAAACAGGTGGCTTTGTGCTTTAAACAGAAGGGGGATTATTCATGTGTGTGATTCTGATGAGCCATGTAAGAGCTTTGTTTGACAGCACCATTCCCACCGAGAAAGAAACACACTGAGCAGACCTGGGACCAGGTTAAACTGTCCATGTTCAAACAGCCCTTTCTGTCAGGGATGGGACCTATTTGGGCCTTTGGCTGTGTCTCCTGGCTCCCTGTCCCTGGGACTGGTGTTTGTCCTGCTGCTCTCACTGTTCTCCTGACCTCTCCTTGTCTTTGCAACATATGTGGGTGTGTGGATTCTCCCACAACCTGAAGTTTGCTGCCAGGATTTGAAAGATGCTAATCACAGCAGACATGAATAAAGAGAGACTGTAAAATGGTTGATGTTCTTCCCAGAGTACAGAGCCAACACTTTAGTTTTAACTGATTGTCTGTGTCCTTAAGATGTATTATTTTAGAAGCACTTTTCTGATTAGATCTCCACATAAATTTGAAGAAGCTGGTAATTCTTCTTTTTTTTTTTCTTTTTTTATCTCTTTATTTCCTGAAAAAGCATCTTGCAAGTATTTTGTTTTCCTGATGTTTGCATGTTTGTTTTAAAAACTATTACATGTTAATGGATTTTCTGGGTGTGTATGTGTATGGCTGCATGTGCTATTTTTTAAAGGCTTAATGTATTTTAATATTTATACTTCATAGAATCATACAATGGTTGGGTTGGAAGGGACCTTAAAGATCATCCAGTCCCAACCCCCTGCATGGGCAGGGACACCTCCCACCCGCCCAGGCTGCTCCAAGCCCCATCCAACCTGCCCTTCAACACTGCCAGGGATGGGGCAGCCACAGCTTCCCTGGGCAACCTGGGCCAGGCTCTCACCACCCTCACACCAAAGAATTTCCTCCTCATGTCTCACCTCAATCTCCCCTCTTCCAGTTTTAATCCATCCCCCCTTGTCCTCTCCCTCCCTGCCCTTGTCCCAAGTCCCTCCCCAGCTTTCCTGGAGCCCCTTCAGGCACTGGAAGGTGCTCTAAGGTCTCCCTGGAGCCTTCTCTTCTCCAGGCTGAACACCCCAACTCTCCCAGCCTGGCTCCAGAGCAGAGCTGCTCCTGTCCTTGGATCATCTTCGTGTTCTCCTCTGGACTCATTCCAAGAGCTCTATGTCCTTCCTCTGTTAAAGGCTCCAGAACTGTTCTTCAGGTGGGATCTTGTACTTGGTTGATGAAAAAAACCAAACCTGTACTGCTAACACAGAGAGTCTTACTTGCAGTTACAATCTTACAAATACTACCATGTAGCTTCCTTTAGCTTTTCAAATTTCTTTTACTAGTTTCATGAAAACTGAGCAAAAGCCTTTCTAAAAAATCACTTTCTATAGTTCCGAAGTCAACCACAATCTCAGCTTACATCTGAAATTCCAAGAGCTGTATTTTAACACAGCAAAACAGGCCTCGTTTATGGCAATATCAGGAAAAATCCTGAATGTGATTTTTTTTCTGTGTGCAAGCTAAGCTGTAGTTTTAATTAAACGATTAGTGAAAACTGAGCAGCAGTATGAGCCCATGCAGGTTTCAGAAAAGTGCATTTCTTGTAAATCAGCCTTTTCTTCAGGATGAGGAAGAAGAACATGTTACAGATGTTTTCTTGGCCTTTGCATGTGGCTGTTGGTGGTTGAGGCTCAGGTGTTCATCCATTGGATTGTATTTTATTGCTAAACATTAAGGCAGGCTGAAATAATTCCATTTTGCTTTGCTGTCTCACAAATACTGACACCTTCTGTTTGAACCTTGCAGTGGTATTTGTTTTTATGCTTTACATCTGAGTGTAAAAACTACAAAATGATGTTTTCTGCTGAGTAAAATAACATCAAAGTCAGAAATCTGGGGGACTAATCTAAAAGTACTGCCAATCTAAAAGTACTGCAGTTTAACCCAGATAAATATGTTTGGAGTGATGCACAAACATGTTGATGGTTTTCATAGAATCATAGAATGGTTTGGGTTGGAAGTGACCTTAAAGATCATCAGGGTCCAACCCCCCTGCATGGGCAGGGACACCTCCCAGCAGCCCAGGCTTTGCTGGAGCTAAGCCAAGCACAGCCTGGCTGGTGGCACTGGCCAAGCTCTGCCAGTGGCTCCCTGGGGGCTGCCAGCACAGGCCCCCCTGCTCCATCTCCCCACAGGTGCTTGTTTTTCTAACTGGGTAATGCACCATTTAGATGGAAAATTAGCCATTATTAAAACCAGATATTTTTTCAGAAGCCAGTTTCATTCTGAGGTACATGTGGAGTTTATTACAACGTATGATAGAATCATAGAATGGTTTGGGGTAGAGGGGTCCTTAAAGATCATAGAATCACAGAATCAAAGAACGTCTTGGGTTGGAAGTGACCTCTAAAGATCATCTAGTCCAACCCCCCTGCAATAAGCAGGGACATCTCACACTAGAACAAATTGCTCAGAGCCCCATCAAGCCTGGCCTTGAATGTCTCCAGGATGAGGTCCCCACCACCTCTCTAGGTAACCTGTTCCAGTGATCCACCACCCTCATACTAAAGAACTTTTTCCTAATGTCCAACCTCAATCTACCCTTCTCTATCTTGAAACCATCACCACTTGTGAACAGCTCCTCCCCAGCCTTCTTATAGGCCCCTTTCAGGCACTGGAAGGTCACTGTAAGGTCCAGGTTGCTCAGAGACCCATCCAACCTGCCCTTGAGCACCTCTAGCATGGGGCAGCCACAACCTCCCTGGGCAACCTGTTCCAGTGTCTCACCACCCTCATGCTCAAGAATTTCCTCCTGATCTCATGAGGTTCACCTGGGACCACTTCTCTTCTCCAGGTCCCTCTGGATGGCATCCTGTCCCTCTGGTATATTGACCACACCACCCAGCTCGGTGTCTCAGTGCCACTGCCAACATAATTAATGAAGATATTAAGCAGCACTAGTCCTAGCACTGACCCCTGAGGGACACCACTTGACACCATTTTCCATCTGGACTTAGAGCCACTGACCACTACCCTCTGGATGTGGCCATCCAGCCAGTTCCTTGTCCACTGAACAGTCCACACACCAACCCATATCTCTGCAACTTAGAGAGAAGGATGTTGTGAGGGACCACGTCAATGAGGTCACCCCTCAGCCTCCTCTTCTCCAAGCTGAACAATCCAAGTGACCTCAGCCGCTTCTCCTAAGTCATCCCATTCAGACCCTTCCCCATCCTCACGGTTGTCCTGATGTCCTTTTTATATGGTGGTGCCCAAACCTGCAGGCGGTGCTCTAGGTGAGGCCACACCAGTGCAGAGCAGAGCAGGACAATCACCTCCCTTGACCAACGCTCTGCTTGATGCACCTCAGGTCAGGGCTGGCCCTCCTGGCTGCCAGGACACCCTGCTGGCTCAGTGGTACACGAGTTATTCAGCTAACCAGCGAGCTGGATGTGCATTGACTAGAAAATAGGCCCTGCACTGCCAGGGGGATGGGCAGGACTTCCAGCAGCACATTGTCCCTTTGCTTCTCTGAGAGAAGGCAGCGTTTATTCCAGAGCCTGGGACAGGAACCCACGTGCAGCTCCTCCACTGCCACAGCTGCTTCGTGCAGAAAGACACAGATGGAAGGGATTAGATACATATTTTAATTCTGAGCTTTTAAGCATGCTTTATCCAAACCATGTCCCAGTGGTTTGCAGCAGTGTGCTGTACCTGGGTGGAGCTCCTGGAATCATTCTGAAACACAGGTTTGCTGGTGTCTTCCCTCCTGCTGAGAACCCACCCAAGCTCTCCCACCTGCCCCTTGCCAAGCAGGGGCTCCTTCCCTCCTCCTCCCAGCACTCGGCCCCCCATGAAAAAGGAAGCAAACAACTTCTCTCTTTCCATTTCCGTGCTTTGTTGTGGCAAACTCAAGAGGACAGCTGCAACTGAAAAAAATGCATCATTTCATTAACATCAAAAGTGTGACAATGTTTATACCGATCGTGTCCATCACTGCCCTTTAGAGCCCCTGCCCTCTTCCCACCTTAATGACTGGCCTCACTTGCCCATGGAAGGTGCTTTAGGGAGAAAATGTAGGTTATTGGCCAGCAAAAAGTGTAAGACAAAGCCCATCACCAAGTTGGTAACACCTCTTCAGCTGTTGGATAAACACGTCCTACATGAAGCACATAGCTTGTTTCTGCACTGCTGATGCCGGAGGGGCTTCTGGTGCTGTTCTCAATATATGGACTCACAAAGTTAAAAGCTTGACTTTTCCAGCCCTCATTAGCATTTACCATTTTGAATCCTTACCAGACAAAAATTAAGTTCCTGAAATGCTGCTTTTTGCCACGCTACCCAAAATGCTGTGGCTGTTCCCTTGAGGCAGAACCACACGGCCACTCCCTGGGGTCCAGGCACAGGGATTCTGGGGGGAAATTGCCGGTAGCAGAGTGGGCAGACTGAGATGGATTCTTATCCCATGGAGGCAAAAGCCAGTCAGACCCAATGACCTGCTACTGCTGTTTGGTGTGACAGTGAAAATGTCCCTGTGGAGACTTAATTGTATTAATCTGGAGCACACACCTTCTGACAGCCAGAGGAGGTCATTCTTCAAGGAAGCTTTTCCTGGCAAGCAGCTGAATTAGATTAGGAGCTTTATAACAGAGGAAAATGCTCTCTGGAGACATTATACAAGTGCTAGGAAGATCAAGAAGACTTTAGCTGTTCAGAGCATGAGGAAGAGAAGAGCACAGGTGTTTCTTGCAGCAGCTTCATACCTCCTGGTTCCACAACTGTCGTAGCCACATGGGTGAGGTGCAGTTTGCCACCAGGACACAACCTTTGCAAACTTCAAATAGATCTCATCCTTGTGCAGTGTTTTTAGCTTGCTGAGAGAACTGCCCCAGGGGATAAAATTAAACAGTGTGACAAGGAAATGCCAGCACCACCACTACCTGTAAGAGATGACATGCACTGAGAGCAGGGACTGGCCTGACAGTTCCCAGCATTTATACACCTACTCATATAGGGAGCTAAGTACACACTGCAATTACTTCAGGAATAAAATCCTTTGGGATGCCTTTTCTAACTGCATTAACTAGGATTTTTTTTCTTATTCGCCTTTCTCTTTTGTGTGACCTAAATATGTTAGAGTGTGATTTAGCAGCAGAGTCTTAGTACCTGGGTAGGTGAGAGTTAGAGTCTGAATGCCCAGTGCTGTAGGAACTTATTCCAAGGAGGTGCTTTCAGGGCTGTTCAGTGCAACTGCCTGTATTAGAATCTGGCTCAAAATGTTCTTTGCTCTGTAGATACAATAGGATGACAGACATAAATACTCTTCAGGCTGTGCTCAAGAACAACAAACAGAAAACTGAGGATGGTCAGTTAGTGTTGATCACAGCTGTCATCAAAAATTAGACAGTTTCTTCTGCCACTCTGACCACAGACAGAAAATCTTATTGTATGCAGCTTTCAGTTCCTTTCTACTACAAAGTCACACATTTTCAGTAAGCTGATTGTGCTTGTCTACAGCACACAAAAATGCTTGTAGCAGTTGTGCTTTTAAATCAATTTGCATGATATTTGTTCCAATCTTTTCTGCAAAATTTCTCTTTGGGCTTAAGCACTGAGATCACCATTCTTATTTTAATATTTCATATTTTATCAGCAAGATTTCAGGATTTGAAAATTGCAGTAGCCATCTAATTTCAAACCATTTAGGCCCTGGTATAGCAAATAGCACTCATTAAGTTAACATGCTGTTAACTTAGGCAAAAGAATTGTTATGTTCAAGTCTATGAGTCTTCTATGCTTAAAATTCAGCACGTGTCCACATGTGTCACTGGACAAGGGTCTTGCATAGTGAGGGAAAATTTCTTACCTTCTGCCAAAAGATTTTTCTACGTGTCAGTGATTTGCAGCAGAACTTGCTATAGCAGAAACAGCACAAAGAATGTGTGCCAGGCATGTGCTGTTTGGGGTATGAGTAACATGACCAGCAGCCAGCACTGGTTCGGTCTTAAATTGAGTCCTTCTGTCCAGGAGCTCTGTCCTGACCCTACTTGTTTACCCCTTTGCTGCCCTCAGGACTCCTCTCCCTCACCAACACCCACCTGCTGACACCAACAGCACCACAGAAATGTGGAGGGCTCTTTGGCTGAGGAGAATTATGGGATCCTGTGACTATTGGAAAACTGCAGTTCTACAGGGACAACTTTGACATGCCAGTGCCAGGCCTGAAAATACTTCATCTGCCCCTGCACCTGCACCCCCACTTCTAGCATTAAAAAACAACAACAACAACAAAAAAAACCAGCCCACAAAAAAAAACAAAAACCAACAAACACAAAACCAAGATTCAACTCTTTGCAGCCTTTACTCTGTGTAATTGGCAACACTGCAGTCTGAGCACTGGGCTGGCTGCAGATCTGAAGGGTGGGTAAGAGTTTCCCCAGCAAAGTTTTTTCAGCTGAAAGAAGTGGAGAAAATAGAAAGGACAGGCTGGGCCGATGGGCCAATGGCATGAAATTCAACAAGGGTCCTGCACCTTGGCCACAATAACCCCCTGCAGCTCTACAGACTGGGGGAAGAGTGGCTGGAGAGCAGCCTGGCAGAGAGTGGACCTGGGAGCACTGGTTGACAACTGGCTGAACAGGTGCCAGCAGAGTGCCCAGGTAGCCCGGGAGGCCAATGGCATCCTGGCTTCTATCAGGTGTGGCCAGCAGGAGCAGGGATGTGATTCTCACCTGTGCTCAGCACTGGGGAAGCCTCTCCTTGAGCTCTGTGTCCAGCTCTGGGCCCCTCACTGCAAGAAGGACCTTGAGGTGCTGGGGCAGGTCCAGAGGGGACAATGAGGCTGGTGAAGGGACTGGAGGGAAAGTCTTACAGGGAGAGGCTGAGGGAGCTGGGGGTGTTTGGCCTGGAGGAGCCTCAGGGGGGACCTTCTCACTCTCTTCGACCACCTGAAGGGAGGTTGTGGTCAGGGGGTCTGGGCTCTTCTTCCAGGCCACCAGTGACAGGACCAGAGGGCTTGGCCTGAAGCTGCTCCGGGGGAGGTTTAGGTTGGATATCAGGAGGCACTTCCCCATGGAAAGGGTGATCAGACACTGGGATGGACTGCCCAGGCAAGTGGTGGAGGCACCATCCCTGGAGGTGTTCAAGGAAAGGCAGGAGGTGGCACTTGGTGCCCTGGTCTGGGGATGTGGTGGTGTTGGTCATAGGCTGGACTTGATGGTCTTAAAGGTCTTTTCCAGCCTTGGGAATTCTGTGATTCTGTGAAAGCAGGTACCGCAGAATGGTGCAGGCTTCCCCTGTGCTCACCCACACACTCTCCAGGGCTCAGCTCTCCTGGGTAACAAACAAGTTCATTCCCAGGGCCACAGTCAGTGCTTTGCCTCTCATTGAAATTGCCAGTGAGAGCTATTGGAAAAACATTAATATATAAATAAATAAATAAGTATGAGATAAAAGGAGCAATTCCAATAAACATAGTAGTTTCCTTAACATTTACCACTTATTAACGCTCTAAAACATTGGACTGCCAGGAAGAATTTCAAATTAATGTCAGCCCCTCAGTGGGATTTGCTGAGATATCACCCCTGAGAGGAACTAGATGGGCATTCCCACCTTCTTTCACAGAATCACCTTTACTGTCCCTGCATGTCCCTGGGGGACTCAGCACTGCCCTGTGGAGCAGGGTGGGTGCTCTCACCCCTGGATGCACTCTCTGTGTTCAGGGTTCAGGGACTTACCTTGGGCTTTCCTCAGATGTGAAAGAAAAATATCAGTGGGAATACAGAGGGGTTAATCCTGATTGAAGGAAGGTTCAGATCTGCAGCCTCCAGAAATCCAACCTCTTTGAGCAAATAGGTGGAAGACTCAGACATCTCTGCTTTCCCCATTCCTGTGGTTTCCCCATTTGTGAGCACCCAAATGCTTTGTCATCTTTTTCACACAGACCTGAAGGCAGAGCTGGGCAGCAGGAGGTGGTGGCACCTCCCCTTGTCCCCAGGTGTCCCCAGGGAGGTGGCTGTGACCCAGTGGCCATCAGACACAAGGCCGTGGCAGGGCTGGGAACAGCAATCCCAGCTTTTTTCACCCTCTTGTGCTCTGACTCCAAGTTTTTCCATGTGTGGTTTATTGCAAATCAGCCATGGCAGGAGAGCTACCACCTGGCCTGTGGTTCATATTTCTGCTCCCCCACTCAGTCACAGGATCATCTTGCTTGATAAATGGAGCAGGATTGTCCCAACCCACTGGACTGCCCAGCCAAGGAGGGACAAAAACCCTCTCAGCTCTCTTTTCACCCCTGTTGCCGACCCTCACTGAGAGAGAAGAGAAGCAGGGCTCAGAAGCTCTAGATGTGGTGGCCTCTCTGCTTTCCAGAAGGCCAAGAAGAAACCTGGGCTGCCTAGCAGAGGAGGCAAACAAAATACCCTGGAACAGCATGATAAAGAGCTTGTTCCCTGGCCCTCCTGCTTGAGGCATCATGCAATGCTTTGGGGATGATCTATTCTCAACTTGAATTCGATAAGGCTTGGAAATTTATTTTCCCATCTATCAACATCATGTATTGAGGTTATTTGTATCCATAAATATTGGTTTAACAGATGATTTTTAAAGTCCCCTACAGATATTTATAAGGAACCTTCACCATAGGCTTAGGCTTGATCTGTGGCTGTCACTGACAGTTTTGACTTTCAGTTCAGAGAAAGTAATTTTAAATGCACATGGAGGGGAAAAAAAAAATAATAATGATGGACTTGATTCTGCATTAGGGAAAAGGCTTTTCTTTGTCTGACTCCACCATGAGCAGAACAAGATCTGATTAAGGGCAGGGGAAGATGTTGAAGATACCTGATCCAGAAAAACACTTCAACACGTTTTTGTCTTTAACTATATAAATAGTCCCACCAGGATCTAGGAAATACTCCTGTGCTTAATGTTAACTATTCACTTAAGTGCTTTGCTGGATAAGTACCAAAATTATTATTTATGAAGTGCTGTCAAATACATCAGACACCAAGAAAATACTTTTTCTGATAAAATCCTTTGGCTCAGAATATTCTCTGTGACTGCTCAAAATGGCAGCAAATAACATTTTTCAGATAGTCAGGGGACATTCCATTAAAACCTTTCTCTCTAGACTCAAAATTAACAGCTGTTCCTTTGTTTTGTTTCTTGAAAAAATCAACACCAGATGATCTTTAAGAACACAAATCTAGAGCCACTGAGAGCTTAAATGTTATCGTACTCCCATGGAGCTTGCCAGGAGCAGAATCAATTATTATTTTGCGATTAACCTCTAGTGAAACAAGGCTGGTAACACAGTTCAATGCTTTTGCTTCCACTCCTTTGAGGCAAGGTGCAGGCTTAATCCATTAGCCAGTTGTTAACAGTATTATCTTGACTGTACCACTACTGTTGTGCTATTCCAGCTATGAAGTGATCAAACTATTTAGGATATAACTCCAGAAGAGCCACCTTCTTAGTTTTCCATAAATCATAAAATCATAGAATGTGCTGAGTTGGAAGGGACCCACCAGGATCATTAAGTCCAACTCCTGTCCCTGTGCAGGGCACCCCAAGAATCACACCATGTCCCTGAGAGCATCAGCCAAAGGCTTCTGGAACTCAGGCAGGCTTGGTGCTGGGACCACTGCCCTGGGGAGCTGGTTCCAGTGCTCAACCACCCTCTGGGTGAAAAACCTTTTCCTGATATCCAACCTAAACCTGCAGCTTCTGCCATTTCCCCCTGTCCTGTCTCTGGTCACAGAAGTGAAGAGATTAGGACCTGCCCCATCTCTTCCCCTCCTGAGGAACCACAGAGGTCACCCCTCAGCCTCCTCTTCTCCAAGCTGAACAATCCAAGTGACCTCAGCTGCTCCTCATAAGTCATTCCATCCAGACCCTTCCCCATCCTCATGGTTGAAATAATGAAGTCCTTTCCAGCCACAGCAGCCTGCATGGGAGAATTAAGAATCGTTCTTGTGGTACAATTGCAATTAATGGCCAATATTAAAAAAGAATACTCAAAAAGAAGCTAGAGCACAAGCAGCATCCTGATCTCCAGCCTGGTTAGCCATGGGCACTTCCAGCCTGTGGATTTGAACTTGGCCCTCTTCTCACCTCATTGTGACAGGGAGGCAAGGATTCAGCAGGGAAGACCATGTAATTTGGTGGAAAGAAACATGCAAGTAGGTGAGAGAGCTCTTATTTGTCCCTCTTGTAGCTGCTGTCACTGAGGGAACCACAGCATGAGCTGGGGAGTGATGAAGCTCTAGAGCCTGGTACAGCAGACAGAGATCTCCCACCAGCCAGCACCTACAGGCAGCCTGGGTACTTCTGCCACCCACAGCTTCTCCTTGTTATTTGATTCAGTCTGTTAGTCTCAGGTTGCCTAATGCTGCACACAAGTAGCACATTCCTTAACATTTTGAATATCTTGGCCATTTGTATCAATCCTGGACTAACTTTGCCTCATCTTGTCAGATCAATGTGTGAGCTCATGTGGGTGGCTTATGAGGCTTCAAAAATTGTCTTTGCAGATGGGTGCAGAAAATATTTTCACTTTCATCTATGTGAATTCTGAATGGTAAGAATCTCTTCCAGCTCTTGTTGCTCCGTGTTGCATCCTTCTGATTTAGGACCATAACTCTCCCCTGTACCTCTCTTTCATGTCCAGAGCTCACGCTGCTTTTGCTCAAGAAAGCCCAAACCTCAAGCCCTCCTGGCAGAGGAACTGCCTAGCTCCTTCAGTGTGTTTTGGTGAAGTTTGTGGCACAGAGTGCTGAGAGAATCCTGCCCTGACTGTCAGTCAAACTGCATGCCTTGTCCCAGCCAGGGGACTGAGAGCATCATTACCTCTCAAGAAGAAAGCTCTCAGGAGAAGATGTGTTGGATGATTTCCAAGCAGGCAGCAGGATGCCTTGCCTGGTCCCTGCCCAGGAGCAGCATCAGGCCAGCACCAGGTTGCTCAGCAACCAGCAGGATCATTGTAAGAAAGCAGCAGAACTGCATGGTGCCTGTCACACACCTTTCTTTACACACTTTAAAACAAATCTTGCTTTAAATAAAAGACTAAGCTTTTGGTAATATTTCTGAAACAGTTATAATCACCTGAAATGTTATTCTTTTCTTTGCCCAAATTCATCCCTATCACCTCCAAAGGAACCCAAAATGTATTTTCCTTCTCTTCCAAATTGGAGACAGATTTTCAGAACAGCCTGTTCATGCACCTTACTGAAACAGCCAGAGTGCTTCATCCCTTTGATCTCAGGCAACCAGCACAGAGCCGAGAACTTTAATAAGCTTCACTCCTAATGAAACACACGTTTGTACCATTTATCATGTCTTACACACTTGGATTTTGGGCACAGTTTGAAGTTCCTCATTTTCTGGGAAGGTAATGCACAGTGGTGAGTTCTAAGTGCTGGGATGCAGTCTGGCCCAAGGCAGCAGTGCTGACAGACCTGTTTTCCCAGTGTACAGCTGAGAGAAGCCTGGGGTAAAGCCACTTCTGTTGCTGGGGAAGGGTGACCACCACAAGTGAGATACCAGAGGTTGGTGGAGATTCATTGTCTCCACTGAAGTTCCTGAGACCTTAGCTGCTGCCTTCAGCAGACTAGCACTTCATCCAGGTTTAAATACATGTGAGGTTGTTGCTGCTTGTTTGAGCACTCTGAGCATCTCAAGGAAGCATCAGAACATTTGCCTTTACTCTTCTCAGGTTTACTTCTTCTTTACTTTTCTCAGGTTACTGGTCTTCATCCCATCATAGCAAGCACAGCTCTTCCTCAGTATGTCAAGGAGGCTGTCCTAAAGTTCTGGTTTCCCACACTGCTATTTAAAGACACTGTAACACAGCTAGAGAAGATCATAGAGGAAAGATGGCTCAGCTGAGAGTGTGGCTGAGGAGATAAGGTTGTGCTGATCATAGCAGGAGCAGGAAATTGTCCATTGGAAACTTCAGTAAAACTACACATCTGTGTCATGTTGTTACAGAGCAGGTCACAAAAACTCTGATGCAATGTCCTAGAGGTGCAAGACTTGGCATAATTTACTTTGTAAGCATATTTGCACTGTTAATTGGACACTGGGGAGTCCATTCTTTCTGCAGGTAAATACATTGTGGGACTGAAGAAGTAGTACAATGCATCCTAGATCTATTAAACGTGAGGCAGTGTGGTTCACTTACTTACTCCTGCACTAACATCTTTTGCCCTTTCTGAAACTCTGAGTAGCAGCACAGAGACTGGAGCACTGGAAGGAAAGCCCTGCTCAGGATGGAGCTGATGTCTGTTGCAGGCAGCTGGAATGTTTCTGAGGAGGAGTGATGACTGGGGACCGCTCTGCAGATCCACTCTCACTGAGCTTGCTGGTAACACTACAGCAAGAGGTTGCAAATCTCCCAAACAAAATGACAACGTATTTAAGCTGCATGTGAGAAGAACTGATTTTTCCCATTTTTTCCCTTTAGTCACAGAATCACAGATTCACAGAATTGCTAGAGTTGGAAGGGACCTCTAGAGATCATCTAGTCCAACTAGTACCCTTATCAATCCTTGCTGCAAAACTCCTTGCCCAGGCAGTCTGTGACCCAGACACCAGTAATGTGCTACCAAACGTGCAAATGCAAACTGCCCAGTTGGTTCCTCTGTCCACACACACTGCATCCCTCCCCTGCCAGTTTCAAGTAATTCCTCTTGAATCTTGAGTTCTCTCCAAAGTCTCACCACTCCTGCCTGTTCCCAGCTCCTTGCCTCCCTCAGCTGAGCACTGAGTCCCTCCTGCACAGTATCGTATGGGCTGGCATGGAAAGCCCCCTCTCTCCCTCCCAGAGCAAGGTAAGCTTTTCAAGCAGGTGGTTTCTGTCTCTTCTGTTCTTCACAGAATCACAGAATTGCTGTGGTTGGAAAAGGCCTCTAAGATCACCAAGTCCAACCCAGGAGACAAAAAAACCCAAACACAAGAAAACCCCACACCAAGCAACCAACAATCAACCAACCAACCAACACACAAACACCCCCTGTGCCTACTTGAGCATGACCTGAAGTGCCACATCTACATGTTTCTTGAAGCCCTCCAGGGATGGTGACTCCACCATGAACTAGATGATCTCTAGAGGTCCCTTCCAACTCACAAATATGTGATTCCCTGATTCCATGATCTCCCCGGGCAGCCTGTTCCAGTGCCTGACCACTCTTTCAAGAAAGAAAGTCTTCCTAATATCCAGTCTAAACCTCCCCTGGGGCAACTTGAGGCCATTTCCTCTAGTCCTGCCCTGATCCTCTGGAAAAAGGAAGAAGCACGTTGGTGTAATAAATTAAAAGGAAAACTAGAATAGTGAGTCCCCAAGGGAGGCAGTAGAGATTAAAATTATTTGGCAAGAGAAACCTCACTTAAATGACCTGGAAAAGAAAGCCATAAATAGCAAAATGGTTATAACCCACAGGTGTGGAGGGTTGTCTCCCTCTCCCCCCTTTTGTTTTATTTTTTTTTTACATCTACAAAGCACAATGATGGGGAAAATGGCAGCAAGTCTGCAGGAGAGCTCTTTACACACAGCACTGACCCATCTGGGCAGCAGCTCTGTCAGCTGGTTCTCACCTCACCTGTTCTGCAAGGGCAGAACACCAGGTTCTGGTGGGACAGCAGAGCCCACCACAAAAGCTGGTCCAAACCCAGCTTCTTTGTGTGGAAAGTTAAAATGATGGTGGTTGTTCGTTAAACCCACTCGTGATGCTGCATTTGTGTGGGGAACCTCTTCACCAGAAAGAGTTCTTTGTCTGTCCCTGCTGTCCAGGACTGAATGATCAGTATCCCAGTGGAAACCACAGACCCCACCTGCAGACTGGACAGAAAAAAAGCACATCAAGCTCATGTGAAAAAAGGGAACAGTCTCTGGGTCTTCCACTGCACTGATGCCACAGCAATCATTGCTGTAGGTCACAACCTCCTTGAAGTTCCTATTGGTCTCAAGTCTCATTTTAAAACATTTTTCTGTAGCATAAGAAATGCCAGGGTGAAGCAGGGAATCATGGATTGAGGATCCGCATCTTAAAGACTACTGTGGATTTCTCCTCATGCTGCACAGCAGGTTGTGCAACTTACAACACAGGTGACTGATGCTGCAGAGAGAGAATCCCCAAATGTGAGGATGGCCAAGGTCAGAGGGCTCATGTGCAGCTGTGGAGACACTGTCATAAAAAGATGCAATAGATTTTGTCCTGCTAATAGGAACTTACCATTTAATTCAAACCACTACATGAGTAGTACAGTGTCTCCAGTCAATCAAAATAAAGAAATCTCCCCATGCAGGAATCTGAACTGACCAGGACAAATATAACACAGTATCTTACCCTTAGCAGAGGTGAGAATAATTTATCGAATGTTCTTTTGCAGGACAAAAGTAACCTGGTGATGAACCAGTTTTTCAGTGGCTTGTCTCCTACTGCCCTCCAATTAGTATTGAAAAGTTTTGGATTATAATGCAAAATAAAATGTTAGTGACATTATTACAGGGCAGTAAATCTTGGCCTAACAGGCAACAGAGACTTCCAGCCTTTCTGCCTCCTGAGCAGGATTTCTAGAATGTTGCTTCCATGGGGAGAGACACATTCTCTTTTAGTTCTCAGGCTTTCTCTTTGCTGCTCCAATTCCAGCCTTAACTGCATAGGCAGGTACAAATGACACAGACACACACAAGCTGTGGTTCCCTCAGCCTCTGTGGGCAACAAGAGCCCAGGAGCTGAATCAGAGAATCACAGAATTTTCACGGTTGGAAAAGACCTCTAAGATCAGCGAGTCCAACTGCCCCCCCGGGGGGTTGGGAACCAGCACCATCCATCCAAACAAACAACAAAAACGAACAAAACTAAAACCAAACCAAACAAAAACAACTAGAAAAAATACCACCACCACTCCCAAATGCCAGAAAACAAGCAACAAACATACAGACCAACAAAAGCCCCTGTGCCCACTAGAGCACATGCTGAAGTGCCACGTGTACATGTTACCTGAATCCCTCCAGAGATGGTGACTCCACCACCCCCCTGGGCAGCCTGTTCCAGTGCCTGACTACTCTTTCACTAAAGAAATTCTTCCTAATATCCAGTCTAAACCTCCCCTGGGGCAACTTGAGGCCATTTCCTCTAGTCCTGTTGTTACTCACCTGGGAGAAGAGGCCAACACCCACCTCCCAACCATCTCCTTTCAGGCAGCTGTAGAGGGAAATGAGGTCTCCCCTCAGCCTTTTCCTCTCCAAACTAAACAACCCCAGTTCCCTCAGCTTCTCCTCACAGGTCTTGTTCTCCAGACCATTCCCCACCTTGGTTGCCCTTCTCTGGACATGCTCCAGCCCTCGAGTGTCTTTGTAGTGAGGGGCCCAGAACTGAGCACAGTGCTTGAGGTGCAGCCTCAGCAGTGGGGTGAGGGGGACAATCACTGCCCTACTCCTGCTGGCCACACTAATGCTGATGCAAGTCAGGATGCTGTTGGCCTTCTTGACCCCCTGGACATGTTCCTTCTCTGAACAATAAGCAAACTGCAAATCCAGGCACTGCAGGGCACACATGACTGGTGGGAGAGCAGCCAACAGAGCAGGAACCATTAGCATGACTGTGCAATCTATACTCGCCCTGATTTATGGTTGAAAAATATTTTACTAGGCTTAAAAATGTTGTGAAATCTCAGGAAAGGCTTTAAAAGCCAAAACCAACCTTCTCAAATTGGGGTCTTCAATGCTAGGTTTGCACTTGAGTGGCTGCAGTCCTTTCCCTGGGAAATGCAGATAAGGAAAGCTGTTGATAATTACAATCCTCCTCTTAGCCTTTGGTAGACTGAGCAGAGAACAGAAAAGCTAAGATGTGGAGCATTGATCTGTGCCTTTCTCAGCCAACAACCCACATTTATTGACTTTGAAATTTACATAATCATAACTGGAACAATATGGCCCAAAGTTGCCTTTTTTGAGCTGATTATTGTTCATCATGTGATGTTCCGTGTACTTCCATAAACTGTTGTTTCAAGTTCATTTGAAGAGTCATTTTCTGCTTGTAAATTATCAGCAGATGTCTCGGCTTTCTGAAACACCAAGAAGCTGGCAGCTTTACTAATGAAGAAAAAGAAAGAAAGAAAGAAAGAAAGAAAGAAAGAAAGAAAGAAAGAAAGAAAGAAAGAAAGAAAGAAAGAAAGAAAGAAAGAAAGAAAGAAAGAAAGAAAGAAAGAAAGAAAGAAAGAAAGAAAGAAAGAAAGAAAGAAAGAAAGAAAGAAAGAAAGAAAGAAAGAAAGAAAGAAAGAAAGAAAGAAAGAAAGAAAGAAAGAAAGAAAGAAAGAAAGAAAGAAAGAAAGAAAGAAAGAAAGAAAGAAAGAAAGAAAGAAAGAAAGAAAGAAAGAAAGAAAGAAAGAAAGAAAGAAAGAAAGAAAGAAAGAAAGAAAGAAAGAAAGAAAGAAAGAAAGAAAGAAAGAAAGAAAGAAAGAAAGAAAGAAAGAAAGAAAGAAAGAAAGAAAGAAAGAAAGAAAGAAAGAAAGAAAGAAAGAAAGAAAGAAAGAAAGAAAGAAAGAAAAAAAAAAAGAAAGAAAGAAAGAAAGAAAGAAAGAAGAGCATTGTTATTACCATAGATCCCTATGAAACAAGAAGAGTCTTCAGTAATTGCATCTATTTGTATCCTGTTGTTTTGCAGTTTTTCCCTTGAGGAACCCAGTCTTTTGATATCAAGCCCTATTTTGAAAGCAGAGACTAGAAATATCATCTCTGTCCAGCCAGGTTGTGAAATCCTGACCTACCCTCGCTGGGGAGAGAACTTCCTGCAGACTTCACCAGCCTGGTGTCCACCCCTCCCCAGCAAGTCTTGCTCCTCATCAGATTCATGCTCTAATTGCCACCCTGGTGACCAGTCAGCTGCTGGTTTGCAACCTCTCTGCTCTGCAGATGCAGAGATCTGCTGTCTTTTTACTGACTGAAAGGTGGCCTGGTGGGATTGTTTCTTGTTCCTTTGCTTCACGCACCAGGTTTATTCCTGGTCTCTGGTCTCCTCTCCTTCCCCGGAACCTGGGACCATTTTGGCCATCACTGGCTGGAAGGGGTGGTGGTGGATAAGCCACGTCTGTACTCTCTCTGCTAGTTCCTGCAGAGCTTATTTTGATGCATTTTGGTAATTATTTTTTTTTATTCCATCTAGACACACTTGTAACCTTTCAAAAACAAACCAATGTGGTGTCACCTTGTGACCTCCACAGGGGCAGCCTGAAATACCAACCTTCTGGTTGTGTTTACACTACACAGGTGAGTGTCCCTGAGCCACAGAGAATATCAAGCTGTTGTTACATGATTTTTCTTGCAGC
>NW_009953004.1:3738716-3787502 GCF_000747805.2 Chaetura pelagica
ACACACACTTGACATTTCTTTCAGCTGGTACATTCTGTGATCCCTTGGAGCCCCCCGTCCGCTGTGTCCATCCCTTTTGCTGAGAGCAGAGCCTTTTGGATGGGGCACAAATCCAAGGCAGCAACGTGGAGCTCCTGCCTTGCTGGAGGATGAGGATTGTGTTTGTACATCTGCAGCTGGAAGCTGGGCCAAACATCCACGTTCTAGAAAACACAGTTTGAAAGGTAAAGGGAATTCCCTCATGTCAGAATCTCTGTCCATTGTCTGACAGCCACACTAAGCCTGTTTTCCTGGAAGCCAAGAGCTTCAACCAATTATTTAGTGCTTCCTTCCTCTCTACTAGTGCTGCTCACACCAGCTCATGGGGGCATCTGTTTTCTGTTCCATTGGACAAAATCCTGTCTGGTGTTAAGAAAATACAGTGAAGCAGAAACAAACAGGATGAGCAAACTGTCTCCCATTGATCTCCACCATTCAGGTCCTGCCTCACAACTGACCTCTGAGTTCCTCAGGTCTGTGCTGGCTGCTGAACATGACCTGAACTGAGCTGGTCTTCATATAGTAGCAAAAAAAACCCCATCAAAACAACCAAACCACAGAAAACACTTTCAGTATTTTCAGCCCAGGAAAAACAAGTTTAGTAAAAATGCAAAAAGTGGATGTTCCAAAGACCAGTAGAGCCAAGCAGCTGATTTTCCCCCTTGCTGTCCATGGAAAAGGGAAAGGCAAATGGCTGTCCAATTTTTGCAATAAGGAAGAGCAGAGAGATAAACTACCAGGCTGCTCTCCCTCTTGTTATTTTAGTGGTGGTTAATCCTCCTTTTCCCTTTTCTGATCTTCCTACATGTCTGCAATAGGTCTGTAATCCCTCGATGGCCTCAATGCCTTCAGGGCACCGGCCTCTTTATAAAACAAGACAGCTCTGCATAGTCATCTGGTGTGAGCAGTTCTGCTGCTGTCCTTGTACCCTGCACTGTGCTCACATATGTCAGGTGCTTGCGTCCCACAGGCACAGAAGTGTCATCATCCCACTGTGGATCCTGTGCAGCTCCTAAGATTTCTGGCCCTAAAACTTCAGTATCTTAAAACTGGACTTGAGTGCAATGAGAAAACTGATCTGACCAAACACGAATGAAGCTGGTTTAGGGTGTCCTGTCAGACCTGGAGACACCAACACTTCTAGTATTAGGTCAATGACTACATGGCAAACAACAGGGAAATTTGAATTGGCTGGTTTACTCTCCAGGGTAACTGATACACAAAAAGACAACAAAGCACAGGAAGGGAAGTCTGAGAAGGAGATTATTTTTTCTTGTCTTTGAGCCTTTGCAATCTTCTGGGCACTGAGTTTTGTGTGGAGTCCAAACCATCTGTACTTGGTGGTGGAAAGTAGCCAGGCCTGAAAAATCAGAGACCTGATTCAAGAAGGAGGAATCAGAATGTGCAATAGAGCTGAGGGCTTAGAAAAATAATGAGCTGAAAGGAATTAGTTGCTTTCCCCTGTTGGACAGCAAATACTTAAAGTTCCAGTGAAAAATCCCTATGGTCTCAAAGATATTAAGAGAGAGGGCCAGGACAATGTTTCTAACTCATCTTATTCTCTGCAAAGAAGTCTCTTCAACAAATGATCTGCTCTTGTTCCAGACCTCAGTAATGACACTGCAAATCCATATGAGCTGCTTATTGGGTAATCAAGGGCATGTTGCCTCTGTACCATCTGATCTACCTTCCTGCAGGGTGCCAGGTTCTGCCTCCTGCTTACTCACTGATTGCTGCCTCCCTTGTGTCAACTCAGTTGGCAAAGTGAAATGCAATTTCTTATCCAGCTCCTTCTTCTCAGCCACGCATGAGCATGTCACTTGCAGCCAGATTCAGGGAATGCTTCCAGCCATTTTTAAGAGTGGGACCTTCTTGATTGTCCACACAATAAGTTTTTAGAGGAAAACAGGAGGGATGAGGAACCACAGTAATTATACAGTAAGTAAAAAATATAATACCCTTTAGTCAGGCTGTCAGCCAACAGCTAGGTAGACAGGTAGCTTGTGGATGCAGACAGGTAAGTAGATAAACAGACAGACAGATAAGCAGATAGATACATAGACAGATACAATTTTAGCATCTAGGGTCTTACCACCCTTTTCCACAAAGCCCTCCAAGACACAGATGGACAGATGCTGAGTGTAGGGATAAGGCTTACTTCAGCAACTGGGTCCTGGATTTGTGGTGTGCGTCTGCAGCTGGTCAGACTCTAGGCATGGACTGTGTTGGAAATAATGGCCTGTTTTCCTTGATATTTTCAGCACCACACTGTTCTAGAGACAGAGCTTCTCAAGAAACAAAGGAGAGTTATTTAATATTTGCAGAATGCAAAGGAAAGTTATCCTTAAAAGAAGCCTGAGGTTGCTTTCCATCTCACCAAATTATTGCAGTATAGCTGATGGAAGAATTATTGCACTCTGACTTTTTACATTTTTAAAGAGAAATAAAGGCAGGTTAGAAACAGTTTCTCAGATAAAACTATTCATTAAACTAAGTTCTTCTGTCTGACAGCATTCAAAGTCTATGAAGATGATTTGGCATTAATGCTGTTTAAAGATATGTCTAAGATGCTGTTTAAAGATTATGAGTATCTGGAATAAAACTTTAGTGCAGAAAATAGGTGACCCTGCTCTGGCAGGGGGGGTTGGACTAGATGATCTTTCAGGTCCCTTCCAACCCCTATGATTCTATGATTCTGTGATTCTATGATTATATGATTATATGATTCTATGAAAAAGATCATTTTAGGATGAACCCATGGGAAGGCTTTTCATTCCCTTAACAACTGCCAGCCTGTCTAGGCTGGTGACAAGAGGGAAGGAGTGGCCAGTGCTGAGCTGTGACTGTGGTGGCTGCTGGAGCTTCACATCCAGGACCTGGCCCTGTCTCCTCTGCAGCCAGTTGTCTTCTGCCTGGAATTGCCACATGTCCTGAAGTCTTAGTTTTGGTCACTACTAATTTATAGTTTTGTTTACAGTGTCATCTACACATCCAATCACTTTTGTGTCTGTTGCTGATGTGGCTGGAGAAGGTGATGCTGATTTTCTTGGTCAGTCCATCTCACAGTCATGATGTGTGGAAGCAGTTCAACAGTCATTGTGCAACCAGGGTGTAGAAATAAGAGGGAAATCAATTTTTTTTTTACAGATTGTGTTTAATAAAAACATCTCCAAACTTGTCCATGTGATTTACTTGGAATAGAAGTGTTGAAAAGTCACATTTGAACTGATCTCCTAAAACCTTCTGGAGGAAAGATCTGCCACTGCCACAACCCATGGGCAAGGCAAAGGTGCTTAATAAATATAATTATAGAGTCACAGAGTCATCAGGGCTGGAAAGGACCTCTGAAGATCATCTAGTCCAATCCCCCTGCCAGAGCAGGGTCACCTACAGCTGATCCCACAGGAACACATCCAGATGGTTTGGAATGTCTCTAGAGAAGGAGACTCCACAACCTCTCTGGGCAGCCTGTCCTGGGCTCTGTTACTCTCACAATAAAGAAGATTTTCCTTATGTTTAACTTGACTCTCCTGTGCTCCAGCTTGTGCCCATTGCCCCTTGTCCTGTCACTGGACACTGAGGAAAAAGAGTCTGGTGCCACCCTCCTGCCACCCCCTGTAGATATTGATCAGCACTGATGACATCCCCCCTCAGTCTCCCTTTGTCCAGCTGAGCAGCCCCAGCTCTCCCAGCCTTTCCTCACAGACAGATGCTCCAGTCCCCTCATCATTTCTGTGGCCTGTGCTGGACCCTCTCCAGTAGCTCCTTGTCCTTCATGAGCTGAGGAGCCCAGAATTGGACACAATATTCCAGATGTGGCCTCACCAGGGCTACCACAGGGATGTCCACTGTGCAGCAGAAGGACATCTCAGCACCACCTGAGGCCTGTCAGCAGGTGTCTGTGCCCAGCCAACACAACCAACTCTGTTGTTGTAGAGCAGAAATATGAGCATGATGAAGGGTAGGAAAGGGAGGAGAACAGGACTCTTCTGTTTCCTCCCCTCTCTGATCTCAATCAAGAATCAAGCACACAGCTTAGGCTAAACAAGATTTGAGCAACTTCTTGTTTCAGAAGAATCCCAAGGAGGGTTTGCATAACCTATCTTGAGGAGCTCCTTGCTGCATGTTGTGGCCAATTTCTGGAGGGAGCTCAAGCAGCTAAAAAAGACTGCCAGCCTGCTCATGGCAATTCAGGATAAGCCAGTTTATATAATGCAACAAGATGATATTTCTAATGCCTTGAAAAATCAGTTTAGACTATAATTACGAGGAAGAAATTTTTCTGAAATTAGCAAACTTCAGGGGTCCAGGAACACAAGTTAAAGAACCATTAACACCATCATGTAGTTTTGATACTTAACAAATAATAATTAAAGTCATTTACAGCCAAGCAGATATTTTTAAAACACATTCACAAAAAAAACCCAAATGTGTTTCTAGGGTCTGACATAACAAGAGAATTCATACCACCAGCATTTTAGACAACATCACCAAGACCTATGGAAATTTTTGCTTGTTCAGAATCCTTAATTCACTAATATTTTCTAGGCCAACATTGATTTAAAAGATGGTAAAAAAAGAGGTATTTTTCAAAAGTCCATTTCACCATCTGCACGTCCAGAAGAGTTTTGTGTCTTTTTGCAACTCTCAAGGTGCTGGCAGTGCCTATGATAGTTCTGACTCCACAATCTCTCTTTATTTTCTGTTCCTGGCACTTGAAACACTTCTCCTGGAAAACAGACTGAAGAGATAGCTCGTTTCTCTTCTCATCTTGTTTTAACCTCCCAAGTCTTTTGCACTCTTTATGCTGGTAAGTGCATATGGTTCAGTATTTAGCCTTTATTGTCTTCTAAAATAGCTTGGTAGATGCCCTGTGCCCAGCTCAAGAAAATAGCCTTGAAGCAGATTTCTGTGTACTTCTTCCCTAAAACCAATTTTCATTTATTTTTACATTTATCCTGAAAATTCTCCTTATTTCTGTAGACAAATGTTGGCTTGGGGGACGAGAAGTTTCCATAACCTCTGCAAACTCTTTTCCCTTATTGATTTTTATAGTGCTGGGCTTGGCTGTCAAAGAGCAAAAAGCAAAACTTTTCCTATGAGTAACAGTCCTTTCAGGCTGCAGAATGTACCTCTTCAAATTTACTTCTGAACTGTGTTGACTTTCAACACAGGACAAATATTCCCTATTCCCCTTGCTCTCCTTAAAGGCAGGGAACTCTTCTTCTTATAGGGCAAGAAGGACCAAGGAGAATGCCCACTCCTGAAATAAGAAATAGTCACTGCTCAAAAATACAAGGTGGCTTCAGGACACATGCAACCCCCTGAAAGCTGGGTTGCCAAGAAGGTCTCTGAAAGTTCAAGGAAACCAGAAACACTAATTTTTGCAAGATTTCTGAGCAGAAGTGACTGTACAGGCAACAGCAGCACCTAATATACCTGAGTCTTCAGTTGGTAAAAGAGGCAGTTTAGTGTGCTTGAGTGTAGGGCTTGGAACAGGAAAAGCTGAGAAGCTCCAACAGCAGAAGTGAAGCTGGCACCTGCAACCAGGCCTGGGCTGCTAGGACAATGCAGAGTGTTTTCCCCTTCTTTTATTATGAGCATGAATGTTTGCACTGGTTTAAGTTTGTTTTCTTGTAAAAGCAACAACTGACCTGCAGGTTTTCACCAGTGAGGCCACAACAATGGCATCATTTGGGCCAAGTCTGAGCTGAGCTGTGGGCATTCTTGACATGCCATGAGGTATCACACACGGGAGGGGTGTGCAGATGCTGAAGGGGATTCTGTGCTCTCTTGCTGGTCCTCAGTCCAGAAATGATCCATTAATTTAAGTGGTGTTTCACTGTGAGCTTAAGCGAGTGCCAGGGACTGACAGCTGACAGTAGAGTTGCTACAAACAAACCCAGGACACCAGCATAGAACATGGACTCTTCTAAGGCAGGCCCTGAATAAACTGACACCACTGGGTTCCACGTCCTTGCCAAATCTGAGGCCAGCCCAGCCTCATCAGATTCCTCCTCTGCCTCAAGCTCCTTCCTGTGGCTCCTCCAGTGACCTAGAATAACCACGGTGCTCATCCTGTGCCAATACATACACAATTTCACTATCTAGTTTGTTGTCTTTTCACCTGAACTTCTACTCAGTGATTATTTCTAAGGACCATTAAGTTGACATCTATCTTATTTTTATCTTTTATTTTTCCCTAAGGTATAATTAATCACTCTTCAGTTCAAATTATGATTCAAGTATCGGGCATTGGCTGCACAGTATCCTTGGGAGTCTGAATCATAGAATCATAGGATGGTTTGGGTTGGAAAGGACCTTAAAGATCATCTAGATCCAATCCCCCTGCATGGGCAGGGACACCTCCCACCAGCCCAGGCTGCTCCAAGCCCCATCCAACCTGCCCTTCAACACTGCCAGGGATGGGGCAGCCACAGCTTCCCTGGGCAACCTGGGCCAGGCTCTCCCCACCCTCAGAGTGAAGAATTTCCTCCTAATGTCTAATCTAAATCTCTCCACTTCAAGTTTTAAGCCATAATTAATTAATTGCCATTAATTTACAAATTATAATTATGCAGCAACCTTCAGAATGAATGTTGCTGATGGTGGAAGCAAATGCTTACAGTCTGACACTCCTTGGCAGCCTCCTGGCCCACAGAAGGATGGTACTCAGAAACTGGAAAACGAGTTCTTTTTCTGCACTATTCCCCTTCCTGTCTTGTGTCTGAAACATTCCTGTTCCTCCCACTGAATTTGCAACAAACATTGTACAGCTTTCTCAGCTGGGGCTTGATCTGTGGCCTTTTGAAAGTTTTCTTATCAGGTGTATCTCTTAGCACCTTCTACATGCAGAGCGCTACGAAAATAAACCCTAATTAATGTGTACAACCTCCCTGTAAGGCTGGGGAGCTTTCTGATCCCCCATCTGTCTCTGGTGAAGTTCTCTGTTTTCTCCAGGCTCATAAAAGAGTCAATGTCAGAATCAAGGTTAAAACTCAGAGATCCTTAGCTCCTGTTCCTAGGACCTGACCTTGCTCCTCCGCAGCAAAGCTCCCCATCCACTGTACAAGCCGCAAACTGCAAGAGCCATTCCTGCCCACAGCGGCAACACCAGGAGCCTTTAACCCCTTCCTGTCCCCACCACATCAAGGAGAAGGCTGCAAGGTTGCAATGTGCTACAGGCTACTCCTGCCTGAGAAGATGGGAGTTTCTCCACTGTCAGAGGCAACTTTTCAGCTTTGTATGAAGTGTTCCTGTTTAATTTTATGTGCTCTGGAGTGAGTATCTCCTGTTTGCACTGAGAGTCAGCATAATTGCCCTCCCTGTAAACAAAGGATTTAGTACTCTGAGGGGAGTTTACTTAACTTAGGCCATGGCTGATTTATAGTTTTTAAGTGGAATGCTAGGAGCTTGTTGGCACTTTGGGAATCCTGGTTTGTTATTTCATAATCACATACTTATGGTTCCCACAGCATATTGTTATTGTCTTGCTGTTCATTTATTGCAGGTCTATTAGGCTGTCACTGCTTAGCTTCGAGGCGCTGTACTGTAATTCTATCCATCACTGTGACTGTGCTCTCATTCTTCTGGGACTGTTTTGATGGAGATCAATATCAGTGCCTTGGAGAATATATAAGGAGCATGTTCTGCCCTATGAAGCAGGCACAGAAAAAGTGAAGATTGTGAATGGGCTATTGTCTGAGGAACACACTCTTTAAGGGAAGGATTAATTATCAGCAAGCCCAGGTGTTAGCTATTTGAGTGTACTGGCTGATGAACAGGATCCCATGTCTCAGGACCCACCTGCTCAGGTTCTTATTATTCCTGTTGGCAATCTTAGCAGAGAAACCAGGGTTAAAAAGGTCCTGAATATTTAGCTGCCCTTTGGACACTATTCTGTATTTCTTTCCTGGGTCAGGGTTTTGCAGCTTGTTCTTGCCCTTGACTTTTTCTCCTCCTAATGGGCACTCACAATTCCTCACTTAGTTTCAAAAGTAGCTGCCTGGTTGTTCCTGCAAAGCTAAAGGTAGACCAGAGTCCCATGCTGGGCTGCTTGCTGCATGTAAAAACACCTACATGAGATCAGAGCAAAATGTTTTGCTTAATAAAGGGGTGTGTGTGTGTGTGTGATGATGAACCAGAAAGACCTGAACCTGGGAGCACCTCCAGGGCCAGCTCTGGCATGGGCAGAAGTGTCGATGGCACCATCTCCTGTCAGGGGAGTGCAGGCGAGTTGTGCTGGAGTGACCACACAGCTCCCAGAGTGCTCACAGGGCTGCCTGGGGCCAGGAGCTGCTCATTAGAAGGATGATGGAGCAGCTGATACTTCACCTTTGGCACCTGGGCTGGCCTGAGCCACAGGCTCCAGGCTGCTGAGCTGCAGCCCGGGTGAGCTCACCTGGCCGAGCTGGCCTCACATGCAGAGACATCCCAGCCTTCCTCATCCAGCCTGCCAACACACATCCAGAACTGCTCTTTAGCCTCTCTCTCCAGCTCTTTTTAGGTCTTTCAGTCCAAGCTCACAAGTCTCAGTTGTCACAGTTTTTTTTCTGCTGCTAATTTTCCCCTACCCTGCTCTCCTTCTCACTGTTTTATCCCTCCCAATTTCCACCAAGGGCTGGGGTGTCTGTGAAGCTCTCCTGGAACACCCAAACCCAGAACACACTCATCCCAGGCTGTGCTGCCAGCCCATGTTCTGAGCAAGATTTTCTGTCTGCTCTCCCCCTCTGATCTGCCCTTCCCCAGCCCTGCTGCAAGCCCAGACCAATGGCTGCACACCAGTGGGTCTCTGCCAGTTCCCAACTTAATTGTCTCCTCATGAGCTCATTGCTCATCAGATTGTACATATCTATCTGCCATATGGAAGTGAATCTCCCTCTCTTCCCCTTGTCTTAGAGCATTTCTGCTGCCTTCTCATCCACACGCTGACTCCTCCAGTCCCCCCTCCAAGGGTTTCCTGGCTCCCCTGCTCTCCAGGTCACATCTCCTGGTCCTCCCTTCTTGTTCCAGCTGTGCCCTTTGCCAGCCCCTTCACCACTCTCCCGAAGTGTCTCTCTTCCTTGTCCATACCTCAGTCTAAGGAGGCAGCCTCCTTCTACTTCCAAACCTCCCTCACAACGTATGGATACACTTGTTTCTATATAGGTAACACTTACAGATACGTGAGTTGGGAGGTTTTTTTTGTGAATTAGACCCCATTGATGCTATTTTAAAATTCCCATTTAGAAACCAGGAATCAGATAAGAGTGTGGCCTGTGAGTCAGATGTTCCCCATTACATACTGAGAGACTGCAACCTTAAAAAAAATCATAGACATTTTAAACAACCACATTCTGTTCCCTCCTTTAAATCTCCACGATGCCTGGTTCTGGCAGCTCCCCTGCATGCAGGAGCATTGTTTCCCATGCTGAACTGAGGAGGAAGTTCAGGTCTTTGACCAGCATGAATATATTTCAGTATTTAATTTGTGTCTTCTCTGAAATGGATATAATCCAATTTTTTGAGAAATTCAAACAACCAGTCATGCTCTAACGCAGCCTGAGGACAATTTGATAAGATTGATAGACCAGAGAAAGTCATTGAATTACACTTTGCTGCTGAGCTACCAAGATGAACCAGGTGCAATCATAGGCATTTTCACTCCATGGTAGCTCATCATTTCATAATTAATTATGATAGCAATCAGTACAGATAGCACACATGTGAGTGTCAAAGCACCTTGTGCTCCATATTGTTTACAGGCTGGAAAGCAAAGACAAAATGCAAAATATGCCCATGTCAGGAAATGGATGTGTCCTGTCACTGAGAGGTCTGTTGAGGGTAAACCACACATGAAAATGGCAGAAGAGGGACATAGCCATGGCATGCAGCTTGTATCTGCACTGTGGGACAGTTATCAGCTGCCATCTCATGAGGTCTCTTCTTCCTGCTTCCTCGCTGGTCAGCTTCTTGCCTGTTTTTTGCCCCAAGCATCCATTCTGTCAGCAGGGAATCAAGGCAACTGGCCCCAAAACCAATGGAGGAAATGAGCAAACCTTAGAGCTGGTAGTTTGGAAAGGCCACTGTTCTTGTGAGCCCTCACACCTGAGCCCCACTGCACTGAGGGTAACTATCCCTGCTCTCCTGTGGGACAGAACTAAACAACCAAAGTTCCTTCTGGCATCTTTCTTTGCCATTCACTTAACAGTCTGATTTTTTTAGTATCCATTTGTGTTTCAGTCTGAACTCCCCCACAGATTTTGTTCTCTTTTCATGTTGGAGTACAAAACAAATCAATTCCATGTTTGCTCATTTCATCAGTCACTGAGATGGTTACTTCCTCTTCCTCCTCTTTTTTGGCCTCTTTTCCTAAAGAAATCACATTCCTGCAGTCATGTTTGTGTCCTGCTCTGGCAGGGGGGTTGGAATAGATGGTCTTTCGAGGTCCCTTCCAACCCCTAAGATTCTGTGAGTGTGTCC
Organism: Chaetura pelagica; assembly: GCF_000747805.2. Lineage (NCBI taxonomy): Eukaryota > Metazoa > Chordata > Aves > Apodiformes > Apodidae > Chaetura > Chaetura pelagica. The sequence continues at coordinate 3,749,217 of NW_009953004.1, forward strand.
ACATAGACGCAGGTGTGGGAATCTTCTCATTGCCTCCAATTTTTTTGATAGAGGACTATTCCCAGGGGAGGGGCATGAAGTTAAATCCTAGGAGTGTTGAGGAAAAAAAGAGGTATTTGTCGAGGCTGAAGAACCTACTAATGATTTGTTGGGTGAAAAGCTGCAATGTGACTGCAGCCCCTTCTGGGGGTACCAGCCCCTTCAAACTCATTTGGAGTAACAACCACATCACACACATCAAGAGGAGACCAGCCAGCACTGCTCCTGATCCTGGGGGAAATCCTCTGCTGATTTCCTGTGACATGATGACTCCAGGACACCAAAAGCAAACATCATCTTTTCAACAGATGTTCCAGTGGAGCCTCTACTACCAAATTTAAATGCTAGAGTGTTTTAATTGTTTCTACATTCAAATATTTCAAGTTTCCAAAGGAGTCCACAGGCAGTGACACTGAGGGGTACAAGTTCTAGAGTGGAATAAGAGCTAAGGAGACTTGGATCCATAAGATCAGTTAGCCCTCAAGAAATAATTGACCCAGCACATCCCAAACCTCCATTTTAGGAGTACTTAAAAGCAAAATCATGCACACAATCAGCCCAATCATTTAGTTGCAGCAAAACTAATAGTAAAAATAGCATTTGTACCTTTACTTCTGCATGCAGCTGAGAAAATTATGTTTAAAGGGAGTTTATGATGTGACTGTACAACTGTAACATTGTCACTCTGTGAAGACAGTACATGAAAGTTTATGGAATGCCTGGGATTAATTTCTGTCACACAGATCACATAAGCATGGTAGAAAGGCAGTTTCTACAAGGGCATTTCCAAACTCCACTGACAGGCAAGGTGCAAGGCATGCAGACAGCTCTCAACAGGGAGGCTGAAATGGGTAACAGAGCAATTCTGTTCCATTATTCAGATTCTGCTCCAGAGTTATGAATTGGTTGTCTGCTTGTCAAAGTTGACACTTGCAAAAAGTAGATACTTGCAAAATATCTCCCTTCAGGACATTAAAACCTTAAATAGGCAGCATTATCAGCAGTGTCAGATGGCCTATTTAAATCCTTATCTGGCCAAACATCATGTGTTTTGTCTGAGGCCTCCATTTCCCACCTCCAGGAAAGGAAAAGACCAAGTCAGCAACAGAGAACTGTTTCGCAGCAGAGAAATGAGCAAAGATGCTTGAATTTATCTGGCTGAAAGCCCCATGAAATCTACTGTATTCTAAAACTCTTTCAAACTACCGGTATTTTTCATGCCTATTTCTCAAGATCTTTCTGGACTGATGAAATACTCATCACAAATCCTCTGTGTGGGGATATTAAACCAATACCTCTGCTCAGATCCTCCTCCTGCCACTCTGTATAGATTCATCATAATTCCCAGCCTATAGTGAGGATCAGGATCAGGATCACAGCTCTGAATTCTGGTTCCAGTTAAAAAATAAATGTTCTATTATATACACTGTGCTTCATATCTCAGCTCTTTGGTTTAGGCTTTACACCAAACCAGAAAATGTTACTGATTTGTATAGAATTTGACCATATTAAATCCAGGTCAATTTATTAGGCACATCTGATATGAATTTAGGAAATAATGTTTTTTTAACAGGAACCAAAACTCCATTCCTGGCTTTGCCACTGGCCTGACGAAATCTGTTTGCTGTTGCTCTTTTTTTATCTCCAGTTTCTAACCTTTCATGTCTCTGACTGCAGAATCTTCAGGAGAAACTCTGTCCAGAGGTGCAGGATCAGCTTTGAAGGGGCTGATCTCTGTTAGGCACTAGATTCTCCTGGGATACTAACATGTACAATATGCATCCCCAACACACACACTGTTTGTGCTGCAGGCTGCCATGTTCTGGTACCATGTGAAGGGAGCAAAAATCAAGGAGTGTCTGGGAGTGTCTGAGCTCAGGCTACTGACTTGACTATATGTCTGAGTAGAAAGGAGGATTGTCCACAACCCAGGCTTATATTGAAATCAAAATGACCCAAAACCAAACCCTTACTGTCTGTTACACTACCAAGTTATTCAGAAGTTCCTGTTTTCCCTGTAAAACAAGTGAGAGAAGAAACTAAACAAGGTAGTAATGTCAGAGGTACTTTCCCCTGAGCCCAACATACAGCCTCACCATCTGAGGTGCAGCAGCTACTTTATGATCTCTCCATTCCTACAAGAGAATTCAGAAAGCAGAAACCTTGTCTAAATAAAGACAACCTTGGCAAAGCACATCGTTCCAGCCAGTGATTTCTGTCAAGGCAGCCTGCTGCCACCAAATATCCTGAGTGCCTAAGTACTTTACTTACCTCTGGACATTTTTGTTGAAATAAACAAGAGAGAAAAAGCAGCCCAGTGGTGAGAAGCATGTAACTGCCACAGGGAATGCCTTGTTTCTGGGTCTGAAGGGAACACTCCTTCATCTTTTTCAAATCCCTGGTCCAGCTCTAAGCAGCTGTTGTGAAGAGAAGGGAAGCAGCCCAGGTACCTGCATGGACACCACACACACAGCAGTGCTGTGTGACAGGGCACAAGTGACAGTGCCACAGAGGCACTGACTCCTCTAGGTCTCAGAGTCACAGAGTCACAGAGTGGTCAGGGCTGGAAGGTACCTCTGAAGATCATCTAGTCCAACCCCCCTGCCAGAGCAGGGTCACCTACAGCAGATTCCACACGAACACATCCAGATGGTTTGGAATGTCTCCAGAAAAGAGAGTCCAAAGCCTCTCTGGGCAGCTTGTCCTGAACTCTTTTACTCTCAAGTAAATAAGTTTGTCCTTATGTTTACGTATAAAATAATGTAAAATATCCAGAACTTAGAACTTTCTGTTCCTCTAATGGTAAACCATAAATTCCTAAACTTCAGGATCAGGAGGGATATTCTGTAGATCCTACTCTATTGAGTTCAGCAACTCATATTTGATGAAAGACCATATCCTAGTAAGTTCAACCCACAGTCCAGAAAGAAACCTAGGGAGAAGTTGACATTAGGAATGAAAAACACATTTTTTTTTGACGTTGGCTGTTCCAGGGTTTAATTACTTTGTTGCTAAAAATTAATCCCTTTTTCTGCTTTCTCTTCTCCAATTTAGGAGAGACTTTCTGCCATTGTCTCTTTTTCCCCCCATTAGATTAGGCAGGAATGGGGTTTAAGAAACACTTATATGTCACCATTCCTGGACGTGTTTAAGGGTCGTTTGGATGTGATGTTGGTGGAGATGGTTTAGGGGAGAACTTTGTAGAGCAGGGATGATGGTTGGACTTGGTGATCTCAAGGGACTTCTTATAGAAGCCACATGTGACAAACTGACAACAGGAAGTACACATTAGACAACAGAGTGTAGCTCAAAAAGCCTTTCTCCTCCCTCCCCAGTGTATCATCATTTCTTTGTGTCACAGAGATGCTCTGCAGAAACCCTCAGGGGTTTTGATTCTCAGATGCCTGACCCAGCACTGGTATGAAAATGCTGACCAAGAAGGTGAGGTAGCAAGGTCATTACTTCATGCTGTCCTATCAAGAATCAGAATGTGGTCCCGTGGGCACTGGGAGGTATATGCAATTACAGAGGAAAACAGAATCATGGTCTTCCTTTGGTCAGAGGGGTTTTGTGGCTGTTGTTCTTAGATGGGAAATACTACTATGTTCAGGGAAATGAGGTAAATGGGATCCAGTTGCTAATTTTGTACTGGATTCCCACTCAAACTTCTGAAAGGGACAACAAAAAAATGCAGCCCAAGCTGGAATGAATACAAAGTGGCAAATACTGTAACTTATCTGGGTTGAAGTCACTGCAAAATTACTACTAAATTCAACAGGGTAAGTAAAATTTTACACTTTGGTTGGCATTTTGGAGGACTGGCAACAGCTGTCTTGCAAAGCAGAGGGATTCATCCAAGTACTCAGAGGACAGGAGCATAGGTTCTGAACCTGCTAACCAACATAAACAGACTGCAAATGTGGGAGGCAATGGTGCCAGCCTGAGGAAACAGGGAGGGAAAGAAAACATATGGTCATAGTCTGAAAAGCAGATGAAAGTTTGAACTGGGAAAACAAATCCAGTAATTCAAACCGGGAAATACCTGCTTCTGCTGAAGTATATTCAATAAATCACATTGAGAAGATCATATATGACATTATTTACAGGCCAATTGAGAATAACTCACATGGAAAACGGAGCTCCCGATGCCTCTGAGGATCAGGTAATTTGCAGATCTGCATCCATATGAAGTACCTAGTAGTACTGGAGCTCTGAAGAATCACAGAATCAAAGAATGTCTTGGGTTGGAAGTGACCTCTAAAGATCATCTAGTCCAACCCCCCTGCAATAAGCAGGGACATCTCACACTAGAACAGATTGCTCAGAGCCCCATCAAGCCTGGCCTTGAATGTCTCCAGGATGGGGTCCCCACCACCTCTCTAGGTAACCTGTTCCAGTGATCCACCACCCTCATACTAAAGAACTTTTTCCTAATGTCCAACCTCAATCTACCCTTCTCTATCTTGAAACCATCACCCCTTGTCCTTTTGTTACATGCCCTTGTGAACAGCTCCTCCCCAGTATTCTTATAGGCCCCTTTCAGGCACTGGGAGGTCACTGTAAGGTCCAGGTTGCTCAGAGACCCATCCAACCTGCCCTTGAGCACCTCTAGCATGGGGCAGCTACAACCTCCCTGGGCAACCTGGGCCAGGGTCTCACCACCCTCAGAGTGAAGAATTTCCTCCTAATGTCTAATCTAAATCTCCCCACTTCCAGTTTTAATCCATTCCCTCTTGTCCTCTCACTACAAGCCTGTGCAAAAAGTCCCTCCCCAGCTTCCCTGGAGCCCCTTCAGGCACTGGAAGGTCACTATGAGGTCCCCCTGGAGCCTTCTCTTCTCCAGGCTGAACAGCCCCAACTCCATCAGCCTGTCCTCATCAGAGAGCTGCTCCAGCCCTCAGATCATTTTCGTTCCCCTCCTCTGGGCACGTTCCAACAGCTCCACATCCTTCTTGTGCTGGGGGCTCCAGAGCTGGACACAGTGTTCTAGGGGAGGTCCCACCAGGGCAGAGCAGAGGGGCAGAATCACCTCTCTCCATCTGCTGGCCACACTTCTTTTGGTGCAGCCCAGGATGGAGTTGGCCTTCTGGGCTGCAGCTACACATTGGTGGCTCATATCCAGCTTTTGATCCACCAGGACCCCCAGGTCTTTTTTCACAGGACTGCTCTTCAGTGTGACCTCCTCCAGCCTGTGTTCATATCTCTGGTTGCCTCAGCCCAGGACCCTGCACTGAACCTCATGAGGTTCACCTGGGACCACTTCTCTTCTCCAGGTCCCTCTGGATGGCATCCTGTCCCTCTGGTGTATTGACCACACCACCCAGCTTGGGGTCATCAGCAAACCTGCTGAGGGTGCTCTCAGTGCCACTGCCAACGTAATTAATGAAGATATTAAGCAGCACTAGTCCCAGCACTGACCCCTGAGGGACACCACTTGATACCATTTTCCATCTGGACTTAGAGCCATTGACCACTACCCTCTGGATGTGACCATCCAGCCAGTTCCTTGTCCACTGAACAGTCCACACACCAACCCATATCTCTGCAACTTAGAGAGAAGGATGTTGTGAGGGACCATGTCAAAGGCCTTGCAGAAGTCTAGATAGATGACATCCATAGGTCTTCCCTTGTCCACGGATGCAGTCACTCCACTATAGAAAGCCACTAGGTTGGTCAGGCAGGATTTGCCCCTGGTGAAGCTGTGCTGGCTGTTCTGGATCCTCCCTGTCCTCCATGTGCCTTAGCATGTCTTTTATGTTCTTCCCAGACACAGAGGTGAGAGGCTCACAGGTGATGGGGTTAACGTGAGTAGAAGCAAAAGATGCTGCATTTCTGTAAGTGCTGACCCAGCAGTCCAGTGTTTCTCAGGCAGCACCATGAAAGCACCTGGTTCTGCTGATATGAAGGAACCAGGCTGGATCTGCTAAGGTCAGTCTGCAAGGAACTAAGGGTTCAATGCACCAGAGAGAATTACAAACAGGCAGTTAAATTTCCAGGTAGTCAGAAGGGGCAGTTGAGGTCAGCATTAGGGAGAGTGGACACTGGCAGAAGTTAAGAAGATATCAGCGTATGGAATACAGCTTGGAGTAAGCTTTTCTTGGGAAGAACTATCTGTGTTTGCAAGCACTGTGAGCATTGATTGCCCACAGCTGTGGAGAAAGTCTGACGTGTGGATCTACCTCCTGCCTGAGCAGAAATCACAGTCTTGGAAGGTACATGTTCTGGAAAGCAAGTATAGAAACCTTCTGTGGGTGTAGCTGGGTGGCACAGCCACAAACACAAACCAGAATTCATAGTTAATTGTTACTGTAGCTTTACTCTTTGTCCTTCTTACTTTGCCTTTAAACAGACATAATAAATGCTGTTCATTACTCAGATTTATTCTGAAGGAATCTAGACTTCTCCAGCCCACTGTTTAATCATTCTCTGGCTTACACTTTGGTCCTGCCTTCCAAAATGCTAGTAATAAATAAAGCTGTTGAAATGGTCACAGCACTGTGGCAAGCCTGCTAGCCCATACATCTTTTCGTGTTTGTAGCTGCTTTTTTAAAACTTTCTAATATATAGACTCTGTTTCTCTTCATTTCAGAGACTTGAGTAATTCAGTGCTTCTCAGCTCACATTCTGCCTCAGAAGATGCCTTCTGCAATGTCTGCTAGTAGCTAATATTAGTAGCAATGACAGTGAAATAAGAAAAATAAAAAAGAGAGCAGCTGCTTGATGCTTGAGCCAAAGGACAAGGAGTCAGGGAAATGTGCTGCTTCTTTGTCTCCGTCTCATCTCCCAGAACTGGACCTGAAGAGAAGGCATCTGCTCACATCTGATGTAGATGTCAGGCACAAACTACAACACTTCCAAACCCAAGCAAAAACCTTTTTACAGTGAGGATGATCAAACAGTGGAAAAAGTTGTCCTGGAAGGCTGTGAAGTCTTCACTCCATCCTTGGAGATACTCAAACCCTGCCTGGACATAGTCCTGGGCAGCCTATTCTACCTGATCCCATTTTCAGCCACCAGGCTTGGACTAGAGAGTCTCCAGGGCTTCCTTTCCAACCTCAATCATTCTATGATTCCTTCATGTCTTACTTGTGAAATACTAAGAAATGCTCCATGCCATTGCTTTGATACATTATTTTCTACTCTGCCAAACAGCCGTTACACATTCCCTTGCTCTGGTAGTGACTGAGAGTCCTCCCTTAGAAGCTTTTGTGGGTTTTGGATGGAAGCTAGTAGAAAAGTTAAAATGCCGTGGCATCTAGCTATTTAAATCATTAATGAATTTGTTCACCAGATGATGTCACTTGCATTTACACAGACAGATGAAAAACAAACTGAAGAGCTTCCATCTCAGGGAATCACAGAATCACAGATTGTAGGGGGTTGGAAGGGACCTCTGAAGATCATTGAGTCCAACCCCCCTGCCAGAGCAGGATCAAAAACCAGGGCAGATCACTCAGAAAGGCATCCAGACAGGTCTGGAAAGTCTCCAGAGAAGGAGACTCCACAGCCTCTCTGGGCAGCCTGTCCCAGGGCTCTGTCACCCTCACAGGAAAGAAGTTCTCCCTCATGTTGAAGTGGAACTTCCCGTGAAGGTAAGTAAGACAGTGTCACAGCAATTTTAGGGACATCCATTACACACTGACTCAAACAGGTGGGTGATTTCTTCACAACTTCATATGTCCAGTATTAGTACCACAAACTATTATTAATAAGGGTATTTCAGAAAATGGAAGCTCAAAGATTCTTCAGGCAAAAAGGCAGGATTTCTAGAAATCTGTGATTCAGATGGAGGAACAAACCAAGACAGATGTTTCTTGGCAAAGATACAGAGAAATGCCACCTGCCTGGTTCCTGCTCTGCTCAGACCACCAGACACACACATTGCAAGAATGCATCTCCCAAAAAGAAAAGTAATTGCTTCCTTTCCTGTAAATCTGTGTTCACAGTTTCTGATTGCTTTTGGAAATATTTTAATAGCTATATCTATTTAAAAGTCTGGCATTTCAAGAAGCCAGGTGACTGATTTTAAAAGTCAGGTGACTAGGACAAGGTACACACTATCCTCAAGTGTTTGTTACAGTTGTCAAAAACTAGACTGAAGGAGAGATAATTAAATCTTCCTTTTTTTGCAGACATTTAAAGAAGTCCAGCAAGTCCTGCTCTGAATGTATAACCCAGAAGATAAAGAAAATGAGTTCCACTGAGAACTCTTGACTCTGTTTGGGGAGTTTCACTGCTGGGTAACGAACAGTTGTTTTCTTCCTACTTGCCATTTTGTATTCTACACTTGCACTGATGACGTCTTTCTTGCCCACGTGTAACTAGAGAAATCTGCTCTCAAGTGAGATGCAAGCATGACACTGCACAGCTTCCATTGCTGGATCCTTCAGAAATTATTCTTACAGTGAACAGGTGTTCCATCATGTACCCACACACACCATCTTGGAAGCAGCACTTCTGATCATCAGTGGGTGCTGCAGCTCTGTGTCTGCCCACAGACACGTTGGTGCCCAGCAGTTCTCAGACACCAGGTGCCTGTGTCATGATGCTGCCTTCTCTTTTCTTCAGGTAAAGCCATCATATTTTTATGCCAAAGCATGCAAAGTAAAGGGGATTGCACAGAATTCCAAAACAGTAACTGAGGCATCTACATCCAAGAAGTTGACCACGCCAGAGAGCAGCTAGTATATAAATAAAAGGGAAAAAAATGCTCTAGTAGAAAGAGAACTCATCATTACCTTATATTCTCTCTGTTCCAAAGCAAGAAAACTGTGCTGGTATAAAAAAATAACTGAATGTCTGAGGGAAACAGGAGCAACAAGGGATAACAACACCCATTCATCAAGCTGACTCCAAGATTTTTTATTTTTGTTGATTAGAAAAACCAAAGGCTGGAAAGGCTGCCAAAATCACCTACACTTATCTCAGGCAAAACACAGAACAAAGAGACTTAATTAATAACCTCTTCCTTGAACCTCTGGAATGATGGATCCACGAGTAATGTATTGCTGTGGTGAGTTCCCTTGGCCTGATGGTGTCAGCTGTACTGCTTGCTGGCCATGGATGAAGTTCTATCACATGCATGAGGAAATATTGGTAGAGAAATTCTATGATGAAAGGGAATTTGAGCTTTTAAGTTACTTAGATTCCTGTGAGAGAGTTATTCTGTACAGAACTGCTTCATCCAACCTGAGCTTTTAAGTTAAGGAACTCTGTTAAGTAATTTTAATATCTTCTTTTTCTGGATTGTAAGCATTGATCAATCAAAAAATAACACTGCTCTGAGTGAAGAAGTGCTGGTATCAAACTGCTTCCTTGGAGAGGATCTAGGTATTCACTGAGGCCTGCAGAGAACTCCAACTGCCTAAATAAACTTCAGACCTTACACGCTGCCAAAACACCCTCTTGGGACTGCTCTAGGATGTCTGTGAAGAATGGAAAGTACAGGCAAACAGCTGTCAGGTACTGAAGAGAAGAGAATTCCTTTGTTTAGATTTTTCTACTAAAGATCCCAGAGATCAAGGCATCACTTCTTTTGGTGCTGATCAGTAAATACAGGGCAAGTCTTTACAAGAACTGCAAATAAAAATGAAGAGGAACTGCAACATCCCAGCATACCCTCATTATTTTTTAAGCACTCACCAGAGTTAAAACTTGTAATCCAGCTCCTCCACAATCTGCCTTGGTTACATTGCTTGATCTAACTATAAATCAGGGTTAATATTTACTTAGTGACTCATTAACATGTGAATGGAAGCACCTTAATTATTCCACATGTTGGCAGTTCTCAAAGTACTGGGCCATGAGCTTATTTCCAATTATCTATTCCTACCTGATGGTGTGTTTTCATAAGCACTCAAAGCTGCACTCAGAGAATCCTTTAAACAGTCAAGCCAGAAAATTCTGATTTTTGAAAGAAAAAAACCCACCACCAACACCCTGCCAAGGTGTTGTAGGAGAGCTCACTGGAATTCCTTACAGGTCATAAAGAAGACTAGACAACTAATTTTTGCTGATTTCTTCTTGAGACTTGGAAAAGATAACATTAAAAGGAAGAGAATGTTAGTTTGACAGAAAACAAAAGCAAAATCTGTTCTGAAGCCAGAACTGAGTTGGCATTTCTTTCCAATATATGCAAAGGGCAACAAAATTAAACACCAGGAAAATATCGGTTCTCACAATCTGGCTGTAATTACAACAAACTTTCTAAATGAAACGTGATGAGTATCTTCAATAAATACAGAAATAAACACAGGAAAAAAAATCAAAAGTCAGATGAGTTTAGAAAATTCAAAGCTGAAAAAATTAGGAATTGCATCAATATTTACACACAGATTTTCCAGCATGAATTACGAGGTACGTAGCAAACTTGAACTAGCTGGGCATCCTTTTAATAACTGAGGAAATAGATCCCTTTGAATGGGAAGTAGTTAAGACATGGAGAGTCTGGGCACACCTACAGAGGTGAAGGAGTGATTCAGTGGCAACATTAGGAAAAGCCTCCTTTCTCTCCCATTCATAGTAAAGTTACATTGGCATAAAACTGAAGCAGCTGTGAGTCAACGTTCTGATCTGCTCCCCCTGAAACAGAAAAGGCTGAAAGCCCAAGTTCAGAAACGAACACCTACAAGTGGTCCAGGTTCCACTCACCAGGGCTCTGCAAGTGAAAACATTTCTCAGGCTCAGGGAAGGCCATGGAATTTTCATACATATTTAGAGCCCTGCTTAATTCACTGTCTGAACCTCTGTCATGGAAGAGGAAGTGCTTTCTAGAAGAGGTTCCAGAAGACCATGTTGTAATCAGCTACCTGGCATAGTTTAATTCAGTTTTCCTACAGCAATAACACACAAAATAATGACTGAAGGTCTTATGGCTGACTTCCTTTCTGTATGATCTGCAGCTTTCCAGCTACACCAGTCAAAACCAGCAGTGTGCTGCCATGGCCCATTGCTCTTCACTTCAGTATCTGCCTCAGGCTACTCAGCTTATGCTGCTTTTGGCTCTGTCTTCATCTGCCGATTGCTCTTTGCAGCTGCCTTGGAGCATTTTCATTTATTAAAAGATGCAGCAAGTTCCAAGATCAAAAAGCAAATAAAGCATTAATGATGCCTGTAGCAAACTAAAATATCTCTAATCTTTCTGCTTCTATCTTTATTTATTCTACTAATTTAATGACTGGAACAAGTCTAAGTATAAACAAAACTTCTTCCACTGTCCATCCACACAGACTAGACATGTGGCTTCAAGAAAATCTGCTGATGCCATTAAAGAAAACCTACAGTATGAAAATCCAGCATTTTCCAAACTTTCCTAAATTGGGATAAAATCAGGAATCTTCAGCCCAGTGAATAACATGTTTGTCATTCTCTGACACATCTTCACAGTTCTTCTGAGGGCTCGCAGGGGGCTTCTCCTGGGACTCTCTCAGGACGCAGGCAGGTCAGATGGTTTTGCAGCCACCGCCGTGAACTTGCACAGGGGATAGAAGATGCATTTCTTTTCATCTAGAGAAGAGTGTCAAGCCTGCACACCTGGAAACCTTTCACAGCAATGTGTTTTTCAGACAGATTATCTATTCTTGAAAGTGATTGAAAAACCCACCCAGCAGTCTTTCAGGAGTGAACATCACAACATGATCTGTGGATAAACAGACAGGTGAAGGGATGATTTCATGGGTTCTTTGTATTTTGCAGTCTCTGTTATTCTACTTCAGTTCCTGCCTAGGTGCAACATTAGCCAGCCCACACTCCAAACATGACAAAGTGGGAAATGCATCAAGTCACTGAAAAATGGATTCTAAAAATGAGTAATTATTGCAGTGAAATAGACAGTGAAATACTGGGAAGAATTTTGGTCTACTTGTATCAAATAGTTTTTGAGAATGACTAATATGCTACTTCCACTGGCTCCAAAACATGCAGGTACAAATTAACATACAAGATAAGGAGAATTTCTGTTCTTCAAAAGGATATTAGCTTAAGACTGCAAGGCTTGTAATTCCCCATTTCTATCTATACATTAATGATCTGTGTATGTGGTTGACTGACCAACCATGCCTGACTAGAGAAAGGAGAGTTTTGTTGTACATTTTCTTTCCCTCTAACACAGCAAGAAAGAAATTTGAGTCACCCAGGTCATCATGGTCCTGTGAGGCTCCTCAGAGGGTAACCATAGTCAGGCTCCATAGTAAACAGTATAACACAAGGGAAATGTCGTCAAATTGATGGAAGTTTGAAAAAAAAAAACCATGGAAAGGAATATTTAAATATCTAGCCAACATAATTTTCTGTGTATAAGTCACCATAAGCTTTTTCTACACTGCATAATTAACACAGTCATTAGTGCCCTTTTACAGGAACCAAAATCTATTGTGAATGTTTCATGGGGATATGCCAACTAGCTTTATTTATTCACACAACTCAACTAGCTATGGCAAGTCCATTATCATATCATCATCATATCCCCTAATGATGTCCTATAATGGTGGTGAAAATGAGCTTATTGTAAGAAAACAGCCCTAGAACAGAAAAACAGACCTTTGCATTTTGCCTCTCCCACACCCTTCCTGTATCCTTCAAGGCTAAAGGAGGTCACTGTGAGTATCTCACTTATCTCTGAAACACAAGCTGTAGCAATTTTGCTTTACAACGCCTGTAACAAAGGCTATTAGGGTATAGTCTGCCTTGCAGGGCAAATATACTCTCATCAAGCTCAGTAACTGTTCATGGAACGAGACAATACCTTTTATAAAAGCTTCCAGTCCTGATTTGCTTACCTGAAGTGCTGAAAAATTAACAACTTTTCTCTGGCTGCCCACCCCACTAATAAAAATCCGTGTCATGTTCCTGAATTACATTTTCCTAACCTGAATGTTCAGACATTCTGTTATGCCTCTACTAAGCACACTTATTGGTACAGGCTGTTCTTTCCAGGGCTCTCTCCAGCAGTATGTCTCTGAGATACCCACAGGCCCAGCTCTGTCATACCCAAGAGTCCCACTCCTGGCACTGCTGCACATAGAAAGTTTTCCTTTAACAGATATGTTTGTGTCCCAAGGCTAATCCACCCAATTCTATCCACTTCCAGCCTTGGCTACCCATGCAATATATCCACCAGCTTCTGTTCATTCTTCTGTGGGAAGCAATAACTGTCTGAAAAATGAACTGAAAACTTGACAAAAATGTGTGCATCTGGGGGGTGGGGTGAGGGGCTGTGGAAGGAAAAGGAGTCACTTTCTCTTTGCATTCTTCTCTTAAACGACTTGCATTGCATTTGCAAGTCTCTACTCTCTACTTTTCTTTTGTGCCTTTTAAATGTGGACAGTCCTTGCTTGAGGCTTTGCAGTCTAGAACAGAAGCACAGATGACTGGTAGCATCAATTTCCAAGAAGAGAGGACACTGGAGATATTGCAAGTCATAAGGCACAGTTTTTCCTATTTTTTGCCACCATAAGATCCCATTCAGAAATTCATCCAACACAAACATAAAAGATAAGGGGGTTGTTTTTCTCCTCCTTTCTACTCTTTTTGGAGGAGGAACTTGACATATTTATGCACAAAGATTTTTCTTGTAGTCCTCAAGCTATTGAGTTTAAAGATAACTCAAATAACTCCAGCCCATGTGGCAGCCTGCACTTTGAGTATAACTCTCATGTCTCTATATAAGGCTTTTTGTGTCCCTGACATTCTAAAGTTTTTCTCTACACCTGCTCTAGTTTGAGTTTTAATTACTAAATCCACTTCTAAGATAAACATATTGGAACAATGGCACAAGACTTGTAACTCCCTTTCTAATCTGGCTTCTTATACCAGTTGTTACTGCTTAACAGCCACTGACAAATTCTGATACGAGACACACGAAAGGCAAACCACAATAAACATATCAAAAAACCACTGAGGAAGAAATCCCCAAAAGCAAAACACTGATATGCATCTATAGCTTCCTCCTCAAGTTCTTGGGCTACAGAACTATCAGTTCCCATCAGACCTCACACAAACATCTACCTGGTCTGTAGGCTGTAACATTGCTTTCCGCTGAGGACACGGTGACAAACAACAGCTTTGATCAACTAACCACTGCAAACCTGTATTTATTTATTTATTTACTTTCCACATTGCAGACATGGTTTTACAACCAAAGGTCATGTGCATAAAGCCATCTGGCCAGGGCCCAGTGCAGCAATGCTTACCACAGCACACCCTGTTCCACTGCACTGGTGCTGGAAATATCTGCCCTATGTCTGTATCAGGGGAGTTTATTATCATTACTATCATTTAGATTTTTTACTTCAGCTTTTGGAATGGGATGGAATCAACATCCACCTGGGAAGTTTGGTAGATGCCTTTTACGTGCTTGTTGTGTTGGTGTCTGTGTTACTGATCACACAACTTCAGTGTCCATTCTGTTTGATTTATTTTTTAACTTTTATTTTTTTCAAATCCATGAAAGAACAAGTGATGCAGACACCTAGGGACACAGGGAGGCAATCAGGTGAAGCAGGTTAGCTGTATTTGGAGACAGGTCTACCACAGGCATCTTTACAAACTAGTACAATAGCATTAGAACTATCTGTGTGACATGGTGGAAAACAGAGTGAGTTTCTTTTTCTCTTTTTATTTTTTCTCATTCTACTTGCCTTTCAAGCAGGGCTCCATTCTTATGCTATAGATCTGCTCCCACTGTGGGCTCAGAGTCACACTTGCTTCCTTGAAGGTAACCAAGAAGTCATGATCTTCTGTCCTGGCCAGCGTCACAGGCAGCTCGGGAAGAGTCTGTTCCGTTGGGCACATCTTCAATGGAGCTGTTGATTGCATTTCAGTGAGGTGTCTGTGTGCAAATCCATTGGGATTAGAGAGCTGAGTTGTCACCGAGTGTGTAAATCCCTCAGGAAGAGGGAAGAGTTGGTAAAATTGGAACTCCCCATTCTCCTAGACCCTGATCCCATCACTAATGAAAAACCTGATGTGATTTAAAAAAATGTCACAGTTAAAGGAAGACAAACTATTCAGATCCACTATCTTTCACAACAGATAACACAAAGGTGCATAAATTCTTTGCTGTCCACTGATATTCCTTGGTCTCAATTGAATCTTTCTCTCTGTCTTAAGAGCTCTTACAGCATTTTCTATCTAAACACAAAACAAATTTTAAAACATTCATCCATAGACTGTCTCTAAGGGAATTTGCTGAGTAATTCCTAAATTATTTTTTCTTTGGTTAATTACATTATCATAAAGAAAAAAACTGTACAGAAAAGAGTCCAGGTAGTCTTTACTGACCATATTATGCAATAACCCCTGACAAAATGAATTAGGATGCACCTAAGAAGAAATGCATAATGAACTTCCCAGACTTACCAGGTCAATGATTAAGACAACCCATACATCTCCAGTGAAACACTGTACCCTTCTCTCAGCTTGCAAAGTTTCAGCAGGTGAGAAAAGGCAGCTGACAGGAAATACTGTGCCAACTGCTGCAAGGAGGGAGCTGGGATATATCAGAATTTCAAAGGAGACAACCTGACAAGACTCTAACCAAGAAAATTAATAATGACTGGTCAGCAATTGTAGAGAAAGGCAAAAAGATACACAATTTTGAGGTTTCCTAAAGTCAAGTAAGCTCTTCTACTTCTGTTGTATCTGGAACATTTACACACGAACTCGAGAGATCCTTGATAACTTACTTGGAAACTCATTAATCTCCATTCTTGACCAGAGTTTGTAAACAATGGTTGCACACACTTGGTGGCATTCACCTCACCACAAGGGTTAGAAGAATGTGTTCACACTCACAAGGAGGCTCTTTGAGCCCGATGAAACCAGAGGAATGAGCACTTCAGTGGTATCAGATAAACAGTAGCATCACAGAAAACCACACTAGGCCCAAGAGACCAACATGCCCAACCTGTTCTTAAAGACCTCCACTGCTGGAGACTTCACCACTGCTCCAGGCAATCTGCTCGAGTGATCTCACTTTCCCTGGCCAGTGTTGTTTTTACTTCCCATCTTGCTCCAATCGCTTTTGCTGTAGTTCACACACATTATTTCTTGTCTTATCCAGCATGAACCCAAGACAAGATTATTCCTTTCTGTGCAGTTCACATATCTGCAGATAGCTATCTGTCTTCATAGGTTACAAAAACAGATTATAGGTCTCTGATGATTTTTTGTTGTTCTGTTTGCAGGCTCACCTGTCAGGTCATATCTTTTTTGGAGAGTAGCTCCAACTAAGTATTTTATTTGACACTTTACCAGAACCAAGTTGAGCCACAAGATTACTTACCTGTTTTGTGAGCTGTATTCCTAATTCAGTCTTTTTTAAAATAGAAAGACTTGATTTTGTGTTCAGTTTGTGGTCCACTGTAACTCCACATTCTTCCCTGGACAGTCATTCACTCCCCATCTCGGATCTTGGCACCCAGTCACCCCTTCCCAGCAGCAGTGATCTCTATTTGTCCTCTCTGAACTACACCTGACAGTTTTCCAGTCATTCTTCCTATTTGCCAGGAATATCAAGAACTCTAATATTGTGGTTTAACATCTGCCACATTTTCCAGCTTCTGCAAAATGGCAGTTTCTGCAGCTGCCATTCTAATGAGATTACTTCTCGCTTCTTCTGCACGTTAGAGACATTAACATGGTTGAGCCTAGAACAGATGACTTTGAATTTCCATCTGAAACATTTCACCAATAATTGTTGATAAAGCCTCCCAGGGTACTGGTTCCAAACACTTTTCTGCACAGTAAGTGTCCTAGTGATCATGTTTCCTTGGCTTGCTTATGATAATATCACAGTACTTGTCAAACTTCAAATGATCATAGTCATCCTCCCTACCCATTATGTCTATTTAGAAGGTCATGACCAGAAATAAAACAATTTTGACAGGATTACTTTTCAGCACCTTCACATTGGTGGCTATTGCCTTCTGTTATCTTCCAGTGCTTCCACCCTTCTGGTGTTTATACACAGCAAAGATTTAAAAGATTAATGTAGAGAATATTAGAGAATTCTAAAAAGCTGGGCAAAAATAGACCCAAATTATGGCCAAGGAGGAAAGGGTCTGGAGGGACAAGGAGTTTTTTTGTCATTGTTGTAGTCCCTGTTTCAAAGAAAAAAAGCACACTTTTCAGGAAGTGTGGTGAAAGCTGAGCAAGCAGAACATACACATTCCAACTTCACAGTGATGTAGTCAGAAGTACAGCAAAGAGTGTAGAATGGCTGATTCATGCTTTGTTTAGTCATGAAATACATAATGTATAGACAACATACTTGGTAAACTCATGCCTTGAGCAAGTCTCAAGAGACTACTTGGAGTTACTGGTTCTGAATCCCAAAGGCCAGTGTCCAAAGACACACTATAAATGCTTTAATCACAGTTGTATTTAGGGGTGGTCAGGTTATTGCTTGGTTTTAAAATATTATTTAGGGACACTGGACACAGAGAACTGTTATCTGTCCATGGACTTTATTATTTTCCATGAAGAAATGTATACAAGAGAGACTCCAAAAGCACTTCTGGTTTTGTCCACATAATACACAAACAGGGTATGTGAGGGCAAATTTTGCAGTTACGACAAATCCATTATGGAAAATGTTCGCTAGTTATTGACTTCACCCCATGGACTTTCCTATTGTTGAAAGAAGTCCTGATAGGCTAAAACCAGTTGTCACTTGTGATCTGAGTTGTAGAAAGTGAGAAAGGAAAATTGCACTTTCTAGAACAGTTATTTTTTTCTTCCTGGAGGAGTATTCCTGACAAGTTAAATAGTGGTATTCTGCAGAAATCTCAGCCTCCCTAAATAAAACAGACAGGATTGCCAAAAAAGCAAAATTATCTTTAAATAATTCTTGTATTTGAGATACAATATTAGTACAGCATTAGGCACTGGCAGGCCTAAAGGTTAGATACAATTTGAATTTCAGATCCATAAAAATACATCTTGCAAGTGAGATCTAGAGCTCCAGATGACACGTACAGCACGTAGGCAGAGCCAAACATGCCAAAATGAGACCTGAAGCAGCTCATGCCAGAAATATTCAGCTTGCTCTTCACCAAGCTGCACAGATGGAACAACAACCAAGTTCAAAATAGTAGTTTATCTAACATCCTATGTTTCTGTGCACCTTATAAAGCAAAGCCATGGCAGAAAAGTTGTTGTTGTGACTCAGATCCAGTTGTGAATGAAAATACTTAAAACCACTCTAGCACTGAGAATAGTGTTCTTACATCTTTGACATCTTTGCACAGTGTTCTTTTCAACAAGGTTGTGATGTTGACACCACCTTTTTGCAGACTGGCTCAGCAAATCCTGCTTGTGTCTGGGAAACTGGCCATCTGGGTTCAACTCCTTTTCCAAGTCCCAAGTGTGCAGCATGAAGGATCATTCCAACAATATTCCTCTTCACCTTGCTGAAGTCGTGCCAGGAGGCAGCTCAAGATATCGGTTACACTGCAGGAGAATCCTCAAGGGAGTGAACCAAATCCAGAACTTTTATAATATAATGTGATGGCCCCAAGCAAATGGCTGCAGAGTTCTGCATGCACACACCCTCCTTCAGGCTCAAGGTCAGCTGAACTCTGCTCTGTGCAATAGCAGCTCCCCTGGCAGGGAGTGGAGCTCACCTCTTTCCAAGGCTGGTGATCAGGGCACATCCAGATTTCAGCTATTTGCATTTTACAGAAATCCTGTGCTAGGTGGACCAGTATCCTTACTGACTGCTTGTTGCAGAAGAAAGGCACCTCTTTTTCACAGAGGATTACTGAAATGATAGCATTTGTATTCACCACCCATTTTATCAATAAAATAAGAAAGCATTGTAAACCCATAAACAAGGTCTCTAGGTCACAGGTAGTATTCAGACTGGGTACTTGATTTACCAAGCTTCTTAACCAAGGTGCTTAAGATTACTGTGAGGTCAAAAAGTGAGGAAGGAACCAAATGTCTACAGGAGACTGGACAGGGAGCCTGGGTATCTGCTAAGCAACTTGCTCATCTGAATGCTGGTCAGAAATCCTTGAGCACTGCACAGTATGCACCAAGCATGTCTGACCAGGCACCTGATCATGACCTCCTTTGTCTGCTGACAAGATAGAACCTGAAGTAGAAAAGACACTTTTAATCTGTTTATGCAATGGCCTAGTGGTTAGAGTAGTTGTTCCCAAAGTACTTTAAAAGCTTGCTAGGCTTTCTCAGCCACAGATGTTTAACCACCTCTTCATCATGCTGTTCTCAACTGCAAGGACATGGCTCAAACAAGGCTCTCCACCCTCTCTTATGAAGGCAAACAGTTGTATAATTATAAAAACAAGATGAAAAAGGTCAGCAACTAACTGCCCCAAGCTATTCAATGACTCATTGGTGGACTTAAATGTGATGGAGGTCTCATGAATTTCATCCAGGTAAATGCTAGAACTAAACTGTTCTGCTCTTTCAGATGAAAAATGGGATCTAGTGCCTAATCTCTTTTGGAAAGAAAAAAGCATCTGAAGGTCTCTATGTGGTCAACAAATGAATACCTGCCTTTTGTTGCACAATTACCCCATGTCATCTTTTCATATGATGAAATAAATACATCATGATTGCATTGTCCTAAATAACATAAATGTTACTTTCCTCCCACATCATCAAAAGCCTGAATTCACATGCTGCTTAGACTGAACAGACGAAGAATATCAGACTGTTCAAAGACTTATTTGAAGTTCCCATTGCTGAAGTATCCAAAATGGTTTGGAAAAACTTTTCCATTGGGATCTCAGCTTCAAATGAAGCTTCCAGATTTTCTCATTTTCAGTCAAGCCAATAACAGGAGAACAGCAGCCTTCCTTTAGGTTCTTTGGTACTTTTCCTTCTGCTCTTTTTTAAGATACTTGTGAGAGCAGGGAAAGCAGAAAGTGACTAAATATACCAAGAGGCCTTTATGAAGATTGTGGATATAGTGAGGGTGTGGGACATGTTTCTTTGCCTCTTCCTACTGCCTGATATTCCCCATGATGTGGCACATGCTATCATCCCAACTGCATGCTTGCATAAATCAAATTATTATGTCATTAATTTATTTTGAACTCATGTCCTAGATGCACATGAGGTACAGGGGATGTCCTTAATTTCCCCTGACTGTTACTCATCTGTAGAGGTTATGTAGAAACCTCAGAGGTCAAGGTGACATTCATGATACCATGCCTGGGCTGCTCCTGGTACTCAAGTACTGCTGGCTCAGGTACCTCTGTCCTACACCACAGTCACTTCTGAAGCAGCAGGATAGACACTTCCAAAGCCTTCATCAAATTAGTTAATTTAACTGGCGGATAATTTCCTGGCTTGTTGCTCTTGTCTTTGCTCAGAGGATGTCTCAAGAAATCTGGAATTTAATTCAAAGATTAAATAAACCTCCTGTGTCCAACTGGTCAGGGAGTATCATTACTGACAAATCTAATGCTGCTGTGACTAAGTTTTAATTATCCTTCTCACTGAGGTATGCTGACCATTTAATTTACAAATTCTGTACATAAGTAATTGCATCTAAGTAACATTCTCTCTCTCTTTTTTTTTTTTTTTCCTATTTCAATGCTATAAATGAGGACAGATCACATTCTATGTTAGGAATGAGTTTATGGGCATTATGCTGAATTTAGATTATCCACCAAGTTAGGTGCAGATACAAACAGCTTGCTTTTTCAATTTATAGACATGGCACAGACCTCCTTAAAGGCCAAATATTATTGCTATGTTTTGTGTAGTGTTGTATTTTTGGTGACAATAAGATCTCTGTGGCAGAGGACATCCTAATGGCCCTTGCTAAGAACACTTCTGCTGTATCTGACCAAACTAAAAAGCACTGTTAAGAACATCCTGTATACTCTCCCAAACAACAAGCCTGTCAGGCCTAGACAAACAGTGCTACCCCAATGAAGTCTGTATCACTAAGTGCTCTAGATTTTGCTTTAAAAGAGTGTTTTGTTTCTACAGTATTTGTACACAGTCCAGGAATGAAAGAAATGTTTACTTGTAAATGAGGACAGCAACCATTTATAGACATCCTCTTGACCTTGCTGTGCTAGCTGAAGCTGGCTCATCACCATCTGCAATGGGAAGGTCTCTGCTCTCCCAGTTTCATCACTGGAGCTCTACCCTAGCCTAACCTGTTGTGTCTAGAAGAGAATATTCACCTGATTCCATCTGCCAGCAGAGATGTGAGGGTGGGAACTTGTGAGTGGAGCTGAGCAGCTGGGACAGGGCTTTCTTCAGGCAGTATGCAGAATTCATATTTTCTTCTAGTCTTCCAGAACAAGTCACAGAAGAACACAAGGCTAGTAATTTAAACTAAAATAGCAGGAATAATTTCAGTTCATTGCTGCCATGAAAGGTTTACAGAGAGAAGGGACCACCAAACCTCATTTCACCAGCTGCAGTGGCAAATCTGTCATCACAAAAGATAAGGGAAGCAAAGTGGAAAGAAGTCCAGGTGTGCCGTCCCGCAAGGCCCTTGAGGAGGTTTGCACTATTTCAGAGGTTACCTCTGACTTCAAAGAGCTGCTCAACTTCTTTGGCCCAGGGCAGCATCTCCTGGCTTTTGTGGGCCCACCAACAACCCAAGAGTGGAAGAAAGAGGCTGAAAGTCTTCAAGCAACCCCTGAAACAGTTCTTATGATCCTTTCATTTTATGCAAATAAAATAAATAAAATAAGCAAAACTGTAACTAATTCAACAGGTAACTGACATGTTAAATAATAGAACAGACATTTTAAAAACCTTAGACTAGTCATGCCATAACAGGACTCATGCTTGGTGGTGCTTTCATGGAACTCATATATGAAGCAGCCTAATAAAAGAGTGATAAAGATCTTGCTTGTCTGCTTCTCTCACACGTGGAGAAGAGACGAAGAGCCTCACATCCATGTGTCCTTAGCTTGAAGTTGGAGGTCAAAAGGCAAGATGTAAAAGTCATTCACTAAACTATCACTCAGCAGAAGCTAGAGAATGTCCCAGGTAGAGGAGTTCAGAGCAACACCTAGAAACCAGCCTGCGCATGGTTAAGTTGCACTCTGTAAATTGCTGAGCTGCTTCTATTTGTGACCTGCAGACTCCTCTGGCTCGACCTTTGATTTTAGTTCCCTAAAGCTGCTGGAGAAATGCGGAAAAGCTTCATTTCCAGAACTTCCTTTCCCATAACTCCCAGCTTCCATATTGCCTGTTCCTATTGCTTTAACAGCATTGGTCTTTAAAGTAAAATGTATTTATGAGAACAGCTATTGTCCTAACTAAAGTCTGTTATACAAACATTCAAAGCTTTTTCTGCATGTTTTACCCATAAAGTTCTACATTAATCACCATATTAGTATGAAGAGAAGATACACCAAAGTGGATTTGCATACATAAATTATTCACCTGTTGCAAGTTCAAAGATCTTATTTAAACCATGAACACATTATTTTTAGAAAGTTCTGAGTGTCCTGACAATTTTTCCTTTTCTTACTATAAAAACATTTTTCCTCGGAAATTCTGACTACTCTTTAATACGTAGCTTGCTAATTGTCTTCTCTTTCCAGTAAAAAGCTTCTAATAAATTCTATCAAATCTTAAGCTACAGGGTTCAAAACCAAACTGGATCCTTTAAAGACCTGACACATACACTATTCAGACTCACCAGATTACAGTCTTCCCTCTAAAAACTGAATTTATATTTTTTTATACATAGGACAAAGACAAACCCACGGCTAATAGCTCAGGAGATCCAAGGACTCTCTGCTGTGCTATAGGCCCTCTCTGGGGCCATTCTGTGAAAAAACAATGTTGCCCTCAAGACTTGCCAGTGTCCACACAGTCAGTGCCTGAAGGAGCCAGGACACACTCTGCCAGCTGCTGCAACCTCCGGCAATGCTGCAACACTCGAGAGATTGCAAGGGTGTCCCCATCGGTGTCTGGAGCCTCACTATTTATTTTATCAGCTTAAAAAGACCCTAAGGGCCAAAGGTAATGGTGTAAAGAGTACCAGATTGTAAAGGTGGATTCATTCATAGAGGCATTAACAGGACACTGCCCTGGTTAAAGTATCTGAACAGCCATAGGGTTGCCACACGAGTCTTTAAAACCAGGCTAAAATACCTTTGGGAATGATATAAATATAGCTGCCCTGGGGAACAGGGGTGTTTAAATGCCCCTCCCAGCTTAACAGACTGGTGAATTCTCTTGGGGAAAGGGTAAAAGCAAAATAATAGGGGGGGGGGGAAGGAAGAAGTCACAGAATACAGCTAGTTCTGCAGTTCACTTCTCTTATACCTGCTAAACTACAGCAGACACCTTTAAGCAATTGCTGGAGAGAGGAAAGAGATGATAACAGCCAGGAAAAATAAAGCTGGAAAAAACCTAACAATTTCCACCCTTAGGAATGCTTTCAGCAGCCCTTTGGTAATTTTAATTTATGCCATTTTGCATTAAACTTTGCAAATACTGCCGTTTAACAGTAGTTTCATTCAGCTCAACAGGAAATTATTTCTTTGTAATTTCCACACTTGGTGAGTGCACTGGAGCATCTTTCTGGAAATGCTGCTCTTAATTTGCACTTCTCACTGAGGGTGAGATACACAAACTCTTGCAGTAAGAGGAAAATCCACATCCAGCAGAGCAACATAAGCAGTGCATGTGCATCTAATAAGTTTGACTAAAACTAAAGATTAATGATTTGGTAGATGGACATTATGGCTACATACTGTCTCCTGTTTTTCCTTTTGGGAATGAGGAAAGCACTTAGCTAAAGCATTTGCACAGGTAATGTTGCCTTCTGATTTTCAGTCTGAATTGACAACTGGATGTATTTTATGCATGAAATATGGAGCATAAATACTGCTCCATCAAAGGAAAAAAAAAACATGTTAGTGGAGAGTTCAAAAAGAAATGGGACTAAAATGCCATTAACTCTCTTGCATTGCTTTTAATTGCAATAACTCACAAATATCCCTGCATGCTGGTCTACTGTCTTTGGCCACAAATTCTAAGTACAGGCTCCAGATGGCTGAAGGGTAACATATCAGTGTGCCAGCATTGGTGAGGACTGGAGAAAATTATACAGAAGAACTGGGGGAAAAGAAGAAACAACAAAACCAAACACATAAAATTTTAGGACTGTTTGTTCACCCTCAGCAAATTGCCTCAGAGGAGGGCGTAGGCCTAATTTCACCCTGTAGATTCAACAGTCCACCAAAAAAAGATTTTACCTTCAGGAAGGAAAAAAAAACCCAGCAGGTGCTGCTGAAGAAAACAGGCACATTTACCCCTCATGGAACGGGCCCCTCCTGACTCAAAGCAGCGCTGAGCAGCCAAGAAAAGCCAAGATGTGCATAGTTGTTGGGTTTAGTGCTGTTTTCACATCCTAGTTTTAGAAGCACATTGTTGGGTTTTGTTTTTTTTTTTAATATATATATACTTTAGTGTTAGGAATATAATAGTTTGTTTAAGAGAAGTAAGAAATCTGGACATTGCAATGACACCTGGGTTGATTTACGGTCCAAGCAACTGAGGGACTGAATTGGGCTCCATCTGGGGAATCCAAACATGGAGCAGGATTTGTGGCCAAGACCAGACCCAACAAAGCCACTTCTGTCCTGCTCCTGGGGGCAGGATGACACCACTGGGTACAGATCATTGTGGCGATTGGGGAGACAGCCAAGGGGGCAAGAAAGGTCAGAATTATACCTTGAAAGGTAGAAAGTAAACTGCTAGGATGAGATGTGTAAACAGGGGCGAGAAACTTACAGGATAATTAGAAGCATTCTATGGGCTGTAAACCCTGGAGTACCCAGACAGTGGGGAAACAGGGGAGGGAACTTTGCATCGGGAATAGGGAATAGAAACCGTTATTCACCTGACCACGGGTGTGCCTACTTGTTTTGGTCACCCATTCTTGCCAGAGTGTAAATAACCTGTGCTTTGCTGAAGGATCCGTTTGGGCCTGTTCATTGGCGCCACAAATGTTTCTCACAAAAACTAAACTACACATCTTTAATTAAACACTAATGATATAAGAAAATAGATATACAATTACATACAAATATGTTCAGGGATGTGCAAAAGCCTCTCGCCTCCCCCCAACCCCAGCAACTCCCACAGCATCTCCTGAGCTGGAACAGTCCCGAGGAATTCCGGAGCTGCTGGAGAAAGCGCAGAGTGATGAGGGTCAGGAGAGCTGGAGCCTGGGGGTCCCCGGGGAGGGATGGACGGAGTCCTCCGCGGGCGCCGGCCATGGGGGGAGGAGAAGGGAAGAAGAAGCAGGAAGGAAGTTGTCTTGTGTGCTCTCTGTCCTTCCTCTGAGCTCACGTAGCTCCATGGAATGGAATCTCTCTGGCCAGTTTTGCTGTCTGTCTAACTCAGCCTCCTGCGGGGGGTCAGAGATCTCCCTGTAGCATCTGAGCCGGCAGAGTGAAGGTGTGACCTTGAAGCCCCAGCAGTTAGAGAAACATTCCAGTGTCTTATCAGCTTTAGTTAGAACACACTGTGGCTAGTTAAAAGAAAGCTTACTGAAGGAAAAAAAAAAATCAGCAAAAGGAAAATTGGCTTCATCCTTCATGATTGGCTCAAACCAGGATGGCGGGGCTGCCGCTCCTTGCAGCGCCTTGCGCAGCCAAAGGGCTGTGCTTCCACTGCCATCACTTCCAGCATTTTTTTCCACCCCGTTGCCTTGATGTTATCAGAGGATGCGAGGCTTTGGAAACTCAGTACTGTAGGACTTCCTTTATCCCCACACAACCCCTTTGTCACCAGTTTCTTCTGTCCATCTTGTTGCTGTGCTGGAACAATTCCTCTCTCTTCAGTTTGTACATCCTCCCTCTTCCAAGCTCCTCAGGCAGTCTCATATTCTCCCATTAGTTCCTCCCTGCACAGATGTCTTCCTTCTTTCTAAAACAAAAATATGATCCAAAGAGGCTAAGATGCCTTTTTCATGATGCAGGCACCTGGCTCTCACTGCTTGCATGCAATCTGCTGGCTAGCCCAAAGTTCTGAGCTTCAACTCAGTGGTGAACAAGAATTCACACTGTCTCCTGGTTTTTGCTTTTTTTGGTTTCCTTCCCAAAGGTTTAGGATTCCTGCCCAACCCGTAAATCTGTCACAACTGCCAGTCAATGCCTTGGCATAGCCAGTGTTACAGACACAGGACACAGCCTTCCTGGTCAGTCTCATGCCTCTGTCTCTTCTGTCCAGTGTACCTGTCCTGCTGTGCCACTGAAGAAACAACACTGTGTTCCAGGTGGGCCCACCTAAGCACCCTGCTGTGGAGCCTCAGCATGCATCTTCCAGGTTGGCGAAATTTCCTCTCTTGCCTTAAGCAGGTTTTCATTGTTGATGTAGAATTCAGCAGAGAACGCACGGAGGAACAGCATAAAGCTTCTCACCTTCTTACTTTCAGAACTCTCCCTGCCTCCTGTGGATCTGAATGGCTTCCAGATCAGTTGGAGAGGTCGCTGCAGAGCAGCAGCCAGTGTTCGCTCCCACTCTACACCTGCCCAGCTGGGCTTTATGCTTTTCCCAACCCTGCTGCTAGTTCTGAAGTGAAGCAGTCAAACCCTAGGCATAAATCCATCATGTATTTATGTGTGGCAAGGCTGGCCCAGCAGCATAGGTCTTTTGTTTCATCTCTAGAGGTTCCTGGGTATGAGATCACTGTGAAGGCTTCAGCTGTAAAAGAGAGAACTTTTACATTCCATCTCCTTGATGGCCTTGTCATGTGCTGGAATTTGCTTAGAAACTCAAGAAGCAAATCAGTGAGCAAGTCCTCCTGCTTTCACCTGTTCAGATCAACTTTCCCTCCTTATTTGTATCACGACCTTCTATTACCTTCTGCTCTTCAATCACTTACATGAGCTTGTCCCCTTCTGGGTGTAATCTCTACTGATTTTACATTTCAGCTTTGCAAGGGAGCCTACAGGAAGCCAGGGAGGGACTTTTCACAAGGTCATGTAGTGATAGGACAAGAGGTAATGGCTTTAAACTAGAAGAGGATGGATTTTGGTTAGACATTAGGAATAAATTCTTCACCGTAAAGGTGGTGAGACACTGGTTGCCCAGGAAAGTCCTGGCTGCCCCAACCCAGGCCAGGCTCGGTGGGGCTTGGAGCAAACTGGTCTGGTGGGAGGTGTCCCTGCCTATGTAGGGGGGGTAGAAATAGATGAGCTTCAAGGTCCATTCCAACCCAAACCAGTCTGTCATACCAGTCAGAATATCTGTTGCCTATGACTTGTGTGCATATTCCAACGTGTAATTCAGCTACACAGCATAAGGCTCCATTTCTGGAAAGTAAGTCCTTTTTTCACCCTTTCTGTTTCTCCGGTTGTGCAATAGTGTGATAGGTGTGTCCACTGAGCAATAAATCCTCCTTCTTATGCCTCCTTAAGAATGGTGGAAATCACAATTTCAGTCTGCCTCCTTGTACTGATAATGGTTAACAATCATGTGTGGGTTCTTGAGAACCAAAGTTCTTGATAAAGCTAATGGAGGAGATGGCTGCCTCTCATCCTGATACATGGAAGGCAACATTAGACACCTTTCTGTAACAACATGATAAATGGTAGAGACGTTGCCCAAGATGAAATGCTGCTTTGCAGCTCCCCAACAAGAGAGAACTGTGGCAAAGCAAGATGCTTTTGTGGGAAACTGGCTACCAGTGCTTGTGGGGCATTGCAACTTTGTCTGGCTTTGTTTTCAAGGCAGGAGGGAAATGGAAAGCCTGAGAAGTCACTGGAAGTTTGGTGCAAGGAAAGAACAAAAAGCCTACAAGGAAAGAATAAAAAGTGCTTCAGGGCATAGAACTGGCTGGACAAGTGTGCTTGGAAACCTTTATCGTGGAAAGTTCTAGCTATTGCTGACCTTTACCATGTTTACAGAAACAGAACTTTTGACACCTGTAAATAGGAAGGAATTAGCTGGAAAAAGAAAAAAAAAAAAAAGAGAT
Organism: Chaetura pelagica; assembly: GCF_000747805.2. Taxonomy (NCBI): domain Eukaryota; kingdom Metazoa; phylum Chordata; class Aves; order Apodiformes; family Apodidae; genus Chaetura; species Chaetura pelagica. Next base: position 3,777,196 of record NW_009953004.1, read on the forward strand.
CTGACTCACATAATCATTTTCACCTCTTAACAGAAACAATTCTTCAAGTAAGGCTTCAAGTACTAGCCATGTGGACCAAGAGGCATCCCTTTCTTGTGAGCACTGTCACCTGGTTTGGTATCTGGTGTTCATTTCACATCCCTTTTCATCTCTCCCAACAGCATCCTGACATCTTCTGTTGCCTACTCCATCTGTGCCATTCCATCCCCTTGAATCTCTTGAATCCCTCCTAGCTGCCCCCCTGGCTGCACAGAGAGCAAAGATCCTGCCTGAGCTAACACTGTAGCTTTCCCTTTCAGGAGCGTGAGAGAATCTCTCTTACCCACCACCAACACCCCCGGGTTTCTGTCAGACCTTGGCTGTTGAGTCACAGCTGAGTGAAGCTGGCAGTGACTTGGAAAGGTAACAAGGAGGCTATTGACATGTAGCTGTAGGGACAGAAAGGCAGTGTAATTAGATGGGCCTTACTCACTTAGGAAGCCAGGTTGAAAGGAGACGTTGTTGACAGACAGTTGCTGCTGGCATGTTCTCTCAGGGAAAGTAAACAGTAATGCTGTCAGCCAGTCTATCAGGATCACAGGTGAGGCTCTTAAAATACTAGACACAGTGCTTCAGAATAATTCATTATTCATATTTCTGAAAAGAGAACTGTGGAGGAAAGGAAAATTATTTGGTTTTGAAATTTCAGACCTTTTTCTTGGCTATTGTGTACAACTGGTAGGGCTCTGCTTGAAAATTCTGCTTTTGAAACATCAAAACAATGAGACTGATGTTTGAATGTGGTCACCTGACACCAAGAACTGAAGCCATACAAGCTGAACACTGCGTGATTAATGATTAAATTCTGGGTGTTGTCAATATGGAGTGGGTGACAATCCAAGTGAAATCCAAGTTTCATACCATCATCCCTATATGCTTCCCCCATTTCTTGAAGAAACTCAGTGTTTTCTTCTATTTCTGCAAAACATTTAACTGATTCCTCTCTCTGTAAGAAACAATTTGTGGTACTGGCTAAGAAGAAAGTTCCTTGAAAATAACCTTTGGAATGTTTATTAACATCTCAATGCTACTAGAATATGGGTTTTTTCCCTTTCTTTAGATTTTATTTTATACTAAGTTTATAACTGTGACTCTCTAGATTTTTCTCTACCTATATAATATCAATAAAATGGAACTAAAATCTGTGGAACAGTGATAATGTGATTTTTAAAATATACATTAATGCTAGATAGGGATGTTTTGGACATTAATGGCTGCACCAGTGTTAAGCCATAGCAGGGAGAAATATAGATACAATATTTTTTGTTTGTACACTTTTAATGAGCAAATGGAAGTAAGCACATCACTTTTATGCTCTACACACCCCATAATTATTGATTATTAGTAGAAATAGCTGTTAAATATTGAAATAACTCTTTGATGTATAGCATGAACAATTTTCAAACTGGTAGAACTTTTAATTTAAAGTGTTACTGTGACTCACAAGCCACAGATAAACCATTGTCTTGATAGAAAGCGATTTAATGGATTTATGGTTGAACTTGATGATCTTCAAGGTCCCTTCCAATCAGGATTGTTCTATGATTAATTACGAGACTTAGTGATTTCTGTATGTTTCTAGAGAAAGAAGTCAGAGAAAAGTGACACACAAGAGGGATGCAGAACTAATCTCAGTTACACACCCCATGCCAAGAAGCCAAGTCATTCCTGTTTTAACATTCACATAAGGAATTAATCTCAGCAAGGTGAAAGCCACTAATTTTTTTTTTTAAACTAGATATTTAAATGATGTAAACGAAATCCACCTCATTACTTCTTGTAACCAGGTTAGGTTCCCAGTTCCCCCCCAGCACCACAAATGGTTGGTGTAGAGGTAGGGAGACAGATCTGAAGGTTGTAGAGGTGCCAAAGCTAGAGGGGGAATCTCTCTTTTTCTCTCTCAGCTTCATGGCATGCCCAGACAGGCTCTTTCGAGTTAAAAGCATAGAAATAAATAGGTGTGTGATACCTACCCACACACACACACTTTTTGTTGTTGTTGGGTTTGGGTTTTTTCTTCGTTATGTAGTGTTTGGGTTAACCCTTATGGTATGTAGCAATTGTCTCAAAGAAAAAGTTTTCTCAGTAAGACTTTCTGGACAAGGAACATCTCTGACCCAGTGATATTTTGTGAGACAAGACTGAGAGAGTCTTGCTCAGGGTGGAGGAGAGGGAGTGAGGAGAGGAGCCTTCCAGCCTTGCAGATGCACTCACAGTGCTGGTTTCCCCTTTCTCTGGAATGTGATTTGCCTCCTGATGTCTGCTCAGCCCTGACTCTTGGACCAAGTTGTTTTTTTTCTTTACGACCACTGGAAGCTTTGAGGGCTCTAAAGGGACAGGGCTGAAATCTCAGCTCCTAATCAACTGCGTCAAAGGTAAAAGTACAACTTCAGTCTTTGTGATCAGTGAAACAGTCTGGCTGAGCCCTGGCACAGGGTGTGAAATGGCATCCAGCAGTCAGTCTATTGTTAGCTTGGAATGTGGCATTCCCTGACCACCTACGACTTACCCTCCAGCTTTGATCCTCTCTGTTTAGTGAAAAACACTATTATCTGATACAGCTCTGCTGAACTTCTTGGAACCACTGATATCTAAAATGTCAGTAGAAGATCAGCAATGTTAATGTGCAGGGTCTGCTCAACAGAAAGTACCTTCCATAGGAAAATCTCCCAAGTGTCTAGTCCTTTACTGCACTCAATAAAGACACACACTCCAGTGTGTTTTCAAAAATACTAGCTCCTTCGAGCTCCTCTGCTCTGGAAGATACTCGCCCATGTGCACTACAGCAAGCAGTAATCCTTGCAATATGCTCTGCTGCCGTTCAAGAAGATTCTACAAGGACAGACAGACATGCTGAAAAATGCAGAAATTATTTTGTAACTGAGACCTGATTTTACTGCCTGTGTATTTAACCAGGTCAATTTCCAGGATACACATCTAATGCAACAGGCTTTGACAGTGTTGGTCATAAATCATGGCAGTCACATGCCCAGTCCTCTCCATTAATACCTCCAGTGATTTTGGAAGCACATCCACAGTCATTAACACATTTGCACTGGTGCTATCTGTAAAAGGCTTTGTGCTGTGTGGACCTTTTGTTCACAACAGACAGCTCTGTAGCAATCTTAGCCTCTCAAATGAATCATTCCTTCACTGAGACAGTTACCAGGCTGTTGGCTAATAGTTCTCTTCAGAAACAGTGAAATTTTGAAGCCAACATCCTTAAGTTGGCTATAAATGACTCTGCTCCTCAAGTTTCTCTCTATACTTCCAAAATCATTAATTCAATGGTGATAAAAGGAGATGATGGAGCCGTTGATGAATGACCTTCCTACAGGTTGTTTTTTTCAAGATGGTCATAGGCATCTTCAAGTAATTTTGGTGACACAAGGTGTCTGGGAAGTTGTGTGAAAATGATTTCTTGCTGTGTTTTAGCACTTCCTGCTTCCAGCTGGGCCACAGATACATGCAGACAGGCTTCCTTGCAGTGTTTTGACACTTGTATTTCTTATTTGGGCCAGATATAGTGGGAAAAACAGTGTTTAATTATTGCAATTTGGCAGAGTTCTAGTTCAGCTTTAGGTGAAAAGTAAAAACGAAAGTGAGGGAACAGATTTTTTAAAAAATATATATTTTTCTTCAATTGGTTGTTCAAGTTAAAAGATTCAGCAAGAGGCACCATCTGAAGTGACAAACTGACAGGCTGAAGACACATGTATTTGTTCTTAGGGGTTCTGGTATCACATAAAAGATACTTCACAAGAATCAATTCTTTGAACCTTTATTGATCCAAAAAGAGATTCTTAATCCATACATACATGCAAATTGTAAAACAAATTAACCCTCACTGTCAGCAGTCAAATATATTGCACACTACTTGGAAGACATTAGGGATGCCATTTCAAGCATCTTCATTTTCTTCTGCTTCTTCTTAGTTTTTTATAGTCAACATCATCGTGTGCAAGTTCCTTTCAGCCTTTGCCTCACACAGGACTGCAGCCTGCAGGTTCCTGAGGCTGCTACCAGTGCACACACCTCCTGTGATTTGCCACGGAGATTCATGGTTCTTCAAAACCTAAGGACACATCTGAATCCTGCTGCTCCCACGATCCACTCAACACCTGAATTAATGTGGGTGCCAGTTTTCTGTGCATGGGGGGTTGGAGCCCGGGGGGTTCACACCCGTGTTTTTGCTGCGGCTGCACCAGGTGAACAGTTTCATTTCCTGCTGCCGTGTTAACCTACAGCTACTTGTCTCCACAAGCCTGTCAGAATTCTTCCAAGCTAGGCTGGCATCTGTAGTAGGAGGGATGTTAGTTTGAAGCTGAGTGCTGCTCTGAAGAAGCTGATGGTGTTTTCTGGAAGCCAAGGGATCTATCTATTGCTTCAGTTACTGAGTTGGATACACAGTAACCCAGCCTAGTTAGAAGTCAAGTTCCACATCCTTTCCAACAAAAGCACAGCAGCATGCTTCAGTGCCTTGGCCAAGAGAGATGCTTTACCTTGGATAATGAGGGCCTTTGTTCTACACGAAGAAGGCACATGACTGAAGCAGGTGACATTCATTTGCTTCTGAGACTTGGGGAGGTTGAAACTGGCTCACACTTTGTGACTCAGCGTCCCTGCCTGCAAAGCAGGGGTGCTCTCCTGGGATATCCTTTCATGTTTGACTGGGCTCCTTTCTAATTTTGTGATCACCGTGTTGTCTGTGGTGTTATCAGACCATCTTCATGCTTGGTAACTTTCCCTTTGTTGTCATCCAGGTTGCACAGTGATCTCTCTCAGCTGTGCTCTGCACAGATGAGCTCCACTGAGGCTGCTGTTTGTTTGCTTCTGAGTGAAGCCGCAGGTGCAGCCAGACAAGGAGTTCAGGCACAGCTTCCTCCTGTGAACCGATACAAAGAATATTTCTGATGAACATGGAGAGTTGCTGCTGTGAAATGTTTTCTGGTTTTGAACAACTAAGAGCGACAAGCAGCCAACTCACAACGTTCTGCACTGTTGACTGTACAAGAAATAGTGATTTTCATCATTCATTTCTGCCACCCCTTTGTCTCATTTCATGACCTGATGTCCTGCAGTGACCTCAGGCTGGCACATGGCTCCTCAGCAGCTGCATCAATTGCAGGTCCCTGTACTCCTGGCAGCATGGCCACTTGTGCCATCGTTGCCCCTTCAGGCCTGCAGTGAGAAATGTGCCCATCACAAGCTGCAGGTGTGTTTGCTGCACCAGCTGAGAGCAGTAAATGTGTCACCAAGGCTGGGATTGTGGCTTCCAGCTTTCATGTTGGTGGCCGTTCTGAGAGGGTTATGTGGGATGTTTAGCACCTCAGACCATGTACCAAACCACATGCACTGGATGGACTGTCCAAAAAGCAGAAGAAGGACAAGGAAGAGAAAGGCTGGTGCTGGATGCAGTGGGGTGAGGTGCTGAGCACTGGTCTCCATCATCCCACCTCCTGGGACAGAACCTGGGCTGTGCCCATTAGTACTGACAGGACGGGGACAACCACTGCCTTTTCTACTGCTGAGTCAGTTAATATTGATACTACTGGGATTATATCCAGCACTGGAGGATAGAAATGGGAAAGAAGCTGCACAGGAAGCAGATGTGAAATATTCCAATAACATAGAAATGTAAAGAAACAAAACAAAACAAAACAAACCCCATAAACAAACAAACAAACCCAAAACCAAACCAATTTAAAGCTTGAAGCAGCAGGTTTTGTGTCCTTCTCTAAACTGTTCCTTTTGTAGTGCCTGTTGCCTTAGATAATAGTAGTATCAGTTATTATTTGTCTTGGTACACAGTTCTGTATTTGACTTATTTCATGGAATTCTCCTTTTCCTTCTGTGTGACTGGGGATGAAGTACAGGTCAAAAGTGAAGGAGATTTACTTCTGTTTGAAGTTTGTCTAAATGCTGTATATCGGATTATGCTTGTTGGATGTTTCAGTCTATTCTTATCTGGACTGTGGTTTCAAAGCTGACATGCTTTTAAAGACATGTGAGATTGACTTGTAGAAAAGTTATTGTGAGCTAAAGGACATCTCTGATGAAGCACTGACACTGGTATTTTCAATTGGAAAATTAAAAAAAAAATTAAATCCAAGAGCAATCAGGATTGTTAAATGGTACAAGGAGGAGAAGAAGAAAATAAAAAGGGATAGAAACTTGCACACAAGTATGAGTCCTATGTGAGTGCATTCTGTGCCAATCTCTCACATGAATATGCTGAGATCTGATTAGATATAACTTTTCTGATACTTATCTGTGTAATTGGTTCTATATTTTCACTTTCTCTTCCTTAATAAGGAAACATGCCACTAACTGAATACTTGGGCCAAGTTCTATTTGTCATTTTAATTTATTTTGGCTACAACCTGAAGATTAAATCATGCAAGTGAAAGGTTGGATAAAAGGAAAACAGGCTGAAGACAAAAGAAATTGATTTGAATACACAGAAACCTGGACTTAAGGCATCTGTTGCAACACCCACCACCTGGATCTTTTAAAACTTGTCTGTAAAAGGCACTTTGACATCAGCAGTCTCAAACTTGCCTGCTTAGTGGGCTAAATGTGACCAATAAACATCATATTAAATACATAACAAAAGTATCTCGGATCACTTAACATATTTTGATGTCAGAAAGGCTTTGTTCTTTGGTAGATTTTCTTACATGACCTTTACCAGTCATTTCTATATATTGGAGGAGATTTGAGGAAGGAAGAATACTGGGGTGATTGCTTTGTAGCTTTCATGGTGGTTGCCACACAATAAGGCAAAGAAAAACCTGACTTGGTCTCCTGTGAAAAGAAACATCACTGATGATTAATAGAGAGCCTGCTGAGATTAAGAAAGCTAAAATTTGGCCCATTCTTTATACGTAAATGTCTTAGATTAAAAACCTACATCAGGTGACAGAAGTTTTTAGATACATCCTGTAGCAGAGGAAGATGGGTAGGAGAAATGTCCTCCCTTGCTGCCTTCTCTGCTGATATTCAGTTGTTGTATCATGATAAGAAAAGTCAGTAATGTAATTCTAATAAGAATCAGCTGCTGCTTTTCCACACTTTTGAGTGATTTGTTGGGGTTTTTTGGTTTTGGTTTTGTTTTGTTTTGTTTTTAATAAAAGCAAATGGTTTACGTTGTGTTTACCTTAGAACAGCTTGCAGTATTGTGCTCTAATAGATTTGCAGTATACTTTGCCAAATTTTCTTTGAAAATATTTTCTTTTCAGAATTCCTAATTGCATTTGTTATTTTACTATTTATTTGCAAAAACAATTATTACTCTGAGCATGGGAGTCATTATTTGGGTTTTGTTAAAGACAAAACACCTCATTAAAATTTGAATTCAAGAACATTTCTGGAAACAAAAGGTAAGCAGTTCTGTGGTAAACTAACAAATGGTCCATTTTTGATGACAATGTAACCTTAGAAGTGAAAGAAATTCCAATACGTATGATCCTCCAAAACTAATTGCCTCCTTTCCCATCCAGCTCTCTAGCTCCTCCGATGATACTTCCCAGTGTAGCAAATAGCTGCAGTTCTCTGGAATGCTGAGTGTCCCACTGGGAGGGAAACTGTGCCCAGAATCACAAAATGGAGGAGATGTGTCCACAAAAATATCCATGCAATGAAAGCACGTTGGAGGTCCCTGCTCCACAAGCTGAAAGTTAGTGCAAAAAAAATAAATATTTCATGACCAGAATTGTTTCCTCACAATCTCTGACTTTCTTCTCCATTTCTCAGGGGCACTTATTCTGAGCCTGCTTCAGACAACAACAAGTTCAACAAGTGACAAGGAGAAGGTGCTCAGACGTTTTCCTGTTGCTCCAGCTCTGCAGGAGCAGCCCGGCCCCGGGCTCTCTTTGTTTTTCTTCTTACAAAGCTTGTAGAAAATGTGCAGAGCTAAAAACCAGAATAAATGCAGCACAGGCAGCTGCTCTGTGTGTGTCCTCTGAGCTACCTCGGAACTGTGCTTCCCCTGAATGGAAAGGCAGGCTTGGAGAGCCAGGAGTGCTGCTGCTCAGCCAAGAGCTGGTCAGGGCTGCCTTCTGCTGGGGATTGTCACACAACCTTCTGCTAGGCAAAGAGCTGCATCCATCACCTGAGATGTCACATAGTGATTCTCTCTCACTTCTCACTTGCTGCCAAATGTCAAAACAAGATGGAAAACCTTGAGCTGAAGCCGAGTCAGAACCAGGGATGGTGGGTCACCAGCTGCCTGAGGGACACTGCTGGCTCTTGGCAGGGTTGTGGGCAGCCTGGTCCCCCTCGCCCTGCCTGCTCCCAGCAGGGAAACCATGAGGGATCTCTCCCCAGGCCAGAAGGGAGAGTTGCCCACCCTGAGAGCAACACTGTATTTATTACCTTCTTCCAGGTTGACTGTGGAGCCAAGAGTGTTGCATGTGAGTGAGCAGCTACAAAAGAAAAAATTAATGAAGAACTGATGTAATAAATCTGTGAAACATTTGTTTTATTTGTTATTTGCCTGGAAAAGATCAATGGAGTCAAGGGCAAAACTGGCCATAATGAACCAAGTGATAGATTAATTTATTGTTTTCTCTTGTGGCAACAGGGCCCTGAGTCATGCAAGCAGCTACAAAGGGTCATCTCCCTCCACACTGCTGGGCAGGAGCTGGGCATCAGGGTCTCAGGTCAATCTCCTTTGCATGTCTGGTTAGTAGTGCCTGACTCTTCTCACACTGTCTGCTGGGTTCTGCAGAGCTGGACTGGACCCAGTCCTCCTGCTCTGAGGAGTCTTTGGGGTTGTGCTTATCCATGGACATGTTTCATTCTGGGTGGAAAATAGAGAATTTGGGAAAGCTGAAGTCTTCAGTTAGATGAGCAGAATAAGAACTGTGTTAGAAGAGCTCAGATTGAAATTACCCAGAGAAGAGGCTGGAAGCAGAAGGAAGAGGTTTGCTTCTATCTTCCAATAGAAAATGAGCCTAGGAAAAAACAAATCCAACTGTGACATTGTCTGGATTCCTGAGCAGCTTTCCTGGAGGCTCCAGCAGCCTGGGACAAGAAATACTTGAAGGTCTGAGTGTGCTAGGTCCTGGTGCAAATGTCTCCACTCAGCCTTCTGAGAAGATTCACACTGGCCACTTCCTCCATGAAGTACATTGAGAGAAATTATGGCCCAGGTCCACCTTGAAGCAGCTTTCTATTTTTGCAGACCCACATATAAAGCATGTGTGGCAGTGCTGGAGCTGCCTGCCCCACAGCAGGCCAGAGAAGAAGCCCTGGCAGATGGCCTGCCCAGTGTTTGTGACCACTGTACTGTGAAAATGACCTGAAATGAGCTCATGGACATGGCTTCTCATGTATATTACAGCAGAAAAGTCATTGTCTCTGCCAAAAAAAGGACAAAAGGCCACCAAACAATAACACAGCCATAAATGAAAGCTATAAATACAGAGAAGGAGAGCAGATAACTACAGGCTTTCTCTCATACACCATCCAATACACCATACACCAAGCCATCCAGCTTGGAAAGTGTCCTGTAGGTCAAGCTGTTGCTTGTCTGATGGGACAGAGGAGTTGGCCCCAGTAAATAAGAGGCTGTCCTTGCGTACAAACCTCTGGTGGCTGTGGGCCTTCTGAAGTTGTGTGTCTCACTCTTGGAAATGTTGCTCCAGTCCTGCTGAAAAGGTCTGTTCACCTCTGTGGCTCATGGCTTTCTATCTACATCACTTGTCTGGTGTGGTGTTGGTCACCAGTCCTTCCTCAGGGTGACATGCTGGAGCAGCCTGACCATCCCTCATGTTGCATAAAGACTTTCTTCAGCTGTGGCTCCCCAGCACTCCAGCTCTGGCAGAGCCACCAGGTGTCCCAGCAGCTGAGGGTGCAGGACAGCAATGCAGAGCTGCTGTGGTGGCTGGAAACCCTCCCTGGGTTTCTGCATGTTGGCGTGGCCATGTATGGAGCATGACACCGAGTGAAGTGCAACCTCCAGTTCTACTGCACGTTAGTTTTGGTTGCCCTTTGGCAATGAGATTGCATGTGGAAAGGGAATGGTCTGGAGTTAATGTTCAAGAAGGTGAAGTGCTGGGTCCTGCACTTGGTCACAGCAACCCCAGGGAACGCTCCAGACCTGGGGAAGTGTGGCTGGAAAGGGTCTGGCAGGAAAGGACCTGGGGGTTCTCATTGACCAGCGGCTGAACATGAGCCAGTGTGTGCCCAGGTGGCCAAGGAGGCCAATGGCATCCTGGCCTGTCTTAGAAATAGTGTGACCAGCAGAAGCAGAGAGGTGATTG
>NW_009953004.1:3788006-3800187 GCF_000747805.2 Chaetura pelagica
AGGTAGAACACTTGAAGGAGCTGGGAATGTTTGGTCTGAGGAAGAGGAGGCTGAGGGGAGACCTCATCAGTCTCTTCAACTACCTGAAAGGTCATTGTAGAGGTTGGTGCTGGTCTCTTCTCACAGGTCATTAGTGACAGAACAAGAGGGAAGGGCTTCAAGCTGCACCAGAGCAGGTTCAGACTGGACATTAGGAAGGATTTTTTCACAGCAAGAGTGGTCAGACCCTGGAACAGGCTGCCCAGGGAGGTGGTGGAGTCACCATCCCTGGGTGTGTTGAAGGGTCCTTTGGAAGTGGTGTTGGTAGAGATGGTTTAGGGGAGAACTTTGTAGAGCAGGGATGATGGTTGGGCTGGGTGATCCCAAGGGGCTTCTCCAACCTGAATGGTTCTATGATTCTGTGATTCTATGAGTCAGGAGACTTGGGTACCAGCTTGGATCCCAGGCTTTGGAGGGATGGCATAGGCACCTTCTAGCGATCAAAAAGTCCATTTTTAATCCTAAACTAAAATATCCTCAGAATTTTTGTGACAGGATGTTATGCTAAAATGCCTCTGTTGGAAAGAAAAACAAAAAGGCAGCGTTTTAATTGGAATCCATCCTTCATTGAAAGGCAGCACCCCAAAAAGCTTATAAAAACTCCTTCTATATTAGTATGATTCCCAGCAGTGTTTTGATGTTAATAAAACAATACTTTTCAACAAAGAGATGACTTGGCAAACCCCCTCAGTGGCCGGTGCATGTGAACTGAGCTGGCAGTGCTCAGCTCTGTCTGCCTGACAACCTGCCTCTCTGCTCAGCTGCCCTGCAGGATCTGTGTGAGGGAAAACAGAAAACTAAGTCTTCCTTCCAGTGCTTGTGAAACCAGCTGAATATTTAAGGAAGAGAGAAGCAGGATCTGAATGTGACAGACCTGTAACCCTGCTACCTGGACACTCTCCTGAAGTATGGGGCAGCACCAGTTTGCTGACAGATAAAATAATCTGAATTTATCCTGTGAAGAAAGCTGTATTAGCAAGTGCTAACATTTTTTGTATTTGGCAAAAAAATAACCTTGCCTTTTCTGACCAGAATTTTTTGGGGGATTAAAAAAAAATATGAATCTACTCTTCTTATCTTCTGTGGGTCAACAGGAAGATGCAAAGTCATGGCTCAAGTTTTAGTGGAAAGCAGTAATAAGTAATGCCTGCAGCTCCTGAACACTGCCAAGTGCCTTGCAGAGAGAGAAATTCTTTCCTGGATTTGGAAGTAAGTTTGAAAAATCAATTAAAATAATGTAATCAATTGACACAGAATGAGGCTGTGGGGACAAGTGAGAGCAAAAGGTTGCCCAGAGGTTCTGATACGTTACAAAATTGCAGTGATTTAAGCTGACTTCATGCTGTGAGTGCCCTTCTGAAAGTGTTATTTGCAATATTCCTTTGTCAAAGGCTGACACTGTAGCTGTGTAACAGCCATAGTTATTGCTGGGTGGTTAAGAACAGGCGATTTGCATTAATGCCTACACAGGTACTTTAGGCAGCAGGTTGCTAAGGCCACTGCTGAGTTGCTGCTTAATTATTTATTCTGGACTTCCAGCTTTGGCACCTGATGTCTACACACATTTAAGGTTGACTTCTGTTCATCTGCAGATGGAGTGCAGGCTGTTGAAGCCCAGAAGAGTGACACATCTGCAAAATCAGATGGATTCAGTGGCAAAAAGTTAAATCCTTCTTTGCAGAATGCTTAAACTCTTTGCTTTGTCATGAGCCAACTGGAAAATCTGTGTACAAAGCTGCTAGTTTTGCAGCTGTGATCCAGCAGCACCACCCATGCAAGGAAAAGCATCAGTGACAAACAAGCTGGGCTGCAGTGAACCTGCCCTGAGACCCTGGCACAGGCTGCCTAGGGAAGCTGTGGCTGCCCCATCCCTGGCAGTGTTGAAGGGCAGGTTGGATGGGGCTTGGAGCAGCCTGGGCTGGTGGGAGGTGTCCCTGCCCATGCAGGGGTGGGACTGGATGATCTTTAAGGTCCTTTCTATCCAAACTGTTCTATGATACGATTTTATGATAACTGGAGGTCAGCTCTTATTTCCTGTTCCTCCGCTTGACCAGAATGCCCAGGGTTGGATTGCCCACTTCTCCTGTAAAGCAAAAACTGGAGGTTGTCAAACAAGCTCTGGGTTTCCAGCTCAGAACAAATAAAAGGAGGTGCTTCCTCAGGCAACAGGTAGTTGAGCCATGAAACTCCTCACTAATAGATTCTGTGGATTCTACATTTGTTCATGGGTTTGGGAGCAAACTAGGGAGTTCAAGGAACAGAAGTCCATCAGGGTTTACTAAATAAATGTTTGTGCTCTGTTTTCATTCTCTTCCCCCTGTCCCCATGCCTGGCTATTTTCAGAATTAGGGTATCAGACTGGAGGGTCCTTTGGCATGGCCGTGGAAGCTGCTGCTTCTGTCCTTCAGCAATTCTCTTTCTGGAGTATTTCCCTCCATAAAATCAAGTCTTTAACTTCACCGGCCAAGCTTTACATTGCTCTGGTCATCTGCTAATGGTCCTTTCTGCCAGGTGTGTGCCACCTTGTCTTTGTGCCAGTTGTTGTGGCAGGGGTCTCTGCCTCACCCCACTGTTGGTCAGGTTTGCACACCAGCAGCTCCAGGCAGCCCAGCTCCAGTGCCTGGCTCAGGCTCCCTCAGCCCTTTGCCTTTTGTGTTCTGCCAGAGGAACTTAGCCCAAGAGATCTTCAAGGCAAGGCCTGTCCTTGGGGTTTGGAAGAACATCTCTCCTCCTGGGTGCAGTGCAAGACACTGACAATCCAGAATAATTATTAATCAGGGTTAAGAGAACAGTAAGAGTGTTTGTGTTGCCAGTGAAAGAGACAAGTACCACGATGGAAGGGCTGAGAAGTGAGGAGGTGAACGGCAATGACTGACCCTGGGCTCGTGACACCAGAAACAGTGACCAAAGGAACCCCCAGCTGACAGGCCTAAGGGGCTGCACAAGGGAGTGGGAATAGTGGTAGGAAGGTTTGTCTGAAGTCAGGGGGAGGGAGTTCATAGATGTTAGTATCTACTTGGTTCTTCCTGTAAGACTGACCCAGGATGAGGAGGAAAGAGCAGGATCTCCGTGGTGTCTTCTGCCAGAGGGGAAAGAACATGAGCACTGTGCCCAGCCAGGGGACCACTGGAACATGCCCCCATGCATCCTGCATCCTGCAGGTTCCCAGCTCCTGGCATAGAATCATAGAATCATCCTGGTTGGAAAAGACCTTGAAGAACCTCAAGGCCAACCATAACCTAAATCCCCCTACCATAACCTGATTGACCCATTCAGTGCTTAAATCATGTCCCTAAGCACCACATCTCTATTCTTTGAGACACTTCCAGAGATGGTGACTCCACCACCTCCCTGGGCATCCTGTTTCACTGTCCAACCACTCTTTGGGTAAATAGATTAATTCTAATACCCAGTCTAAACCTCCCCTGGGGCAGCTTCAGGCCATTTCCTCTTGTCCTGTCATTATTCACTTGAGAAAAGAGACATGCTGCTGGTCAGGCTTTGTGCCATCTTCAGTCTTCCTGGGAGTGCCACCATCTTGCCCTTAGCTAAGTTGGTGAGTCTGTAAAGAACAACCAAGAGAATATAATTTTCTTATTTAATTTTATTTTTAACTAGGGAGCAATGCAGTCAATGATTGTTGAGCACATCGTGGCTGCCTTTCTGAAATATGCAACTATTAGGAGCACGTAACAACAACGTGCTTGCTTGTTCTCTCACAGCATCTTGGGACTGCCAGAAATACTGTCAGTAACTTTCTACCAGTCCTGGCAAAGGAAAGGTCCCAAAATACATGGTAATGTCCCTAAACACAGCAGGGCAGGATGTGTGGCAGCTGGTTTTGTCTGTTCTGGTTTTACTTTCAATTATGCTGAAATAACAGATTGCCAAAAATGAATGTCATGAAAACCATTAGGGATTGTGGTCCCTGAGACAATGTCAGATGTTAACAAAGGACTCAAAATCTGAACTCTAGACTTAACTGCAAGGCAGGAAGGAAGTGGGATGCTTAACATCCCTGTGGCAAGGTCTATGGCCAGCCAGCTGGAGCTGGCACTCACTGCTGGGCGCTCTCTACCTTTTAGAGCTCTTCATCCCCCTTGGTAGGAATGTCAAAAAGCTAAAATAATTCTATGTCCTTTTTCTCTCAAATTAGAGTTTGTTTTTGTTCTCCCCCCTGCTGCCAAAGACCTCCAGGCCTCCAGTCAAGTCTGGCAGCTCCACTTGCTGCCTTGTGGCTCTGACAGGAGAGGAATGATGGCCCCTTGCTGGCATTTCCTTGCTGGCATCTCCACGGGAGGAGTGAGGGAAATAGATGGTGGCTGGAAGCCCCTCCTGAGTTACTGCAGGTGAGTGAGAGACACAACAGGGAAGGAGCAACATGCTTTGGTGTGGAAAAGCAAAGTGAAGTGGGAAGCTGGAGGAAAGGGGCAGGAGCAGGAGTGGGAGGAGTGGTGCTGGCTGCGGGGAGCACTGCCCCTCATCCCTGCTCTGGGGGGCAGAGATGGGCTCTCTGGGGGGGCTCTGAGCAGCAGACAGGAAGGACATCTGCTCTTTTCCTTTTTCTTGGACCTGTACATGAACCCCCCTGTGTCCCAAGTACAGGAATCTCTATTTCAGCCACAGCTGGACCCTGGTGCCACAGAGGAGACCAGCAGCAAAGGGCTCAGCTCTGCCATGGGCTGGCAGGCGGCTGGTGGCAGAGTGGGGGGCCCAGCCAAGCCCCTCTGGCTCCACATGCCTCTGTGACAACCTTCTCCCTGCAGAGCTGGGGCAGCCCTCTCTGCTCAAGCAATGGAAAAGGGCTGGAGATGGTCATTTCTGGTCATTGTTCTCAGGAAGTGTGTCCATTGTCTCACACTAGCGGGATGATGGGTGTAGCAATACAGAGACCCACTGCGGATTGTCCCCCAAAGATGGATCCCAAGATTACTTTTCTTGGATTGCTTGGAAAGTAGTGAGTCCAGGAAGAGTTGGGGAGTCATCTAGACTCACCCAGAGCCTCCCAGGCCTCCCTGGTCCCTTCTCCAGAAGATGTAGCAGTCTCCTCACCATACAGAGAAGGCTCCAGGGAGTCCTCATGGAGGCCTTTCAGTATCTGAAGGGAGTCTCCAGGAAAACTGGGCAGGGACTTGTTACAAGGACTTGGAGTGAGAGGACAAGGGGTAATGGATAAAAACTGGAAAAGGGGAGATTTATGAAGAAATTCTTCACTTCGAGGGTGGTGAGAGCCTGGCCCAGGTTGCCCAGAGAAGCTGTGGCTGCCCCATCCCTGGCAGTGTTGAAGGGCAGGTTGGATGGGGCTTGGAGCAACCTGGGCTGGTGGGAGGTGTCCCTGCCCGTGCAGGGGGATTAGTTCTACGTGATACTTAAGGTCTCTTCCATGGCTGTGTCCCACACAGGTGACTTGGGATACCCTGCCCAGGAAGGCTGAGGATGTAAAAGCCTATCTAGCTTTCATAGGCTGGCAGCTTCACTGGAAAAATAAGTCGTCCACACTGTTTAATGCAAAGGCAGCACTCGTCCCTCAACCACAGTGTGCTGGGGGACTCTTCTGGAGAAGTGTCATGTTAGCTTTGCCCTCATCTCTGCCAGAGAAAGGCTGTTGGGCTGATGGCTCTGGCCAGCAGTGCTTGTTCTTGGGTGAGCCTGAGACTTCTCAAGCTGAGAGGGGAACTGCTTTTACCTCCTCCACGACCCAGGAAAGCAACTTAGCCAGTGGGTGCTGATGTAAAAGCATATACCACTGTCCATCCCCTCTCCCTCAGGCTGTGTTCAAAAAGCAAGTGTTGCTGCCTCTGAGAGTGGTATGAAGATGATAAATCATTGTCCAGACAGGACAACCTGGATGGGTTTGGAGGCCCAGGTTTCTGTTTTGGAGGTTTGTACTCTCCTGTTCAGCTGAACCTGGATTTAAGTGAAACCTGAAAACCTCTGTGGGCTGTAGCTCCAAGGCAGCTCCAAGGCTCACACTGAGACTTGCAGTCTACAGGGGCTCAGGCTCACACCAGGAGGATGCACATGGGATGCACATTCCTGTCTTGGGAAAGGCTTGCCTAGCTTTCTGACTGGAAGCACCACAAGCCTATTTTACAGAAGCCAAATGACTTCTAAATACCTTTACAAAAGAGACAGCAACAAATCCCAGCTGCCATGTCCAGAAGAGTCATGGCATGCATGAGCTAGCCATGTGAAAAACCTGATTTGTGTAATGGCCCTGGAGAGAAACCATTCCTGATGAGTTAGATGTAGAGGTGCAGTTGATGCCTTGTGGCCAGGCACCATGATCAGTTCCCCCAAACAGACACCCTATTATTTTGAGCACTGTAAGTAGAAAGGGCAACTGAATCAAAGAGCAAGTGAGTCACAAGTCATCTCAAAAGTCCCCTGCTCAGCTATATCTTAGCCAAACACAGGAAGTTTCTCAGAGGGGAAATTCAGATCTCAGCCCAAAGCAGCTTTTCACAAGGTAAGCAACAAAGGTGGCTCTGAAGATGTAGCCCAGGCCATGAAGCAAGAACTAAATCTGGAGAAACATCAGCCTGGCAGGGTGAGACTTCGGCTGAACATTGTGTCTGGATGTGCACCAGGCACCTCCATGGAGCACCTCCAACAGGTCTCACTGCTGGTGCACCAGCACATTTGCAGAGGGGAATATCCCCTCCTCCCACTGCCTTTGAGAACCCCCCCTCTGGCTTCCAGCACGGTGGTGTGATGCCTTTGCAGGGATGGGCAGAACAGTGATGGAAGGTGTCCTGTCCAAGTGTCCTGCCCAAGTGTCACTTCCTCACCAACGCGTGTGTGAAGTGTGTGATGCAGCTGTGTCAGTGGAGGGAGCCTGTGCGTGTGTCTGTGTGTCCCTGTGCCCGTGAGGTGCTCAGTCTGCTTTGTCACCACGAGGGATTGATGCCTGGACTTGGTGCCCTCTAGTGTTGTGAATACTGCAGTACATAAGAAAAAAAGTGAAACACGTTCTCTGCTTCAGAACTCATGATTTTGCTACCTCATGATACAGTAATTTCTTAATTACACTCCATAGTTACAACTTAATAGAGAGACCACGACCCTGAGCACATTGGTAACTGCAGTCCCAACACCAAATGCCTCAAAATAACCCCCAAATTACCTGCAAAGTACACCCTAATCTGTTGGATGTGCAGCATTTTATGTGACAAAAAAATCCCAGTTCCTGGAATATCAGACATCTGGTTTGGGAGACTAATGAGGGACTCGGGAGCCCAAGTTATCTTCTCTTCCACCCTGCCAGGTGCAGGGAATTATGAAGGAAGAAACTGGAGAGTTTCACAGGTTAACCTGGCTCCAGCACTGGTGCCACCAACAACATTTTGGATTCTTTGACCATGGATCAGCACATGGATCTCCAAGCCTGCTGGCAAGAGATGGGGTGCACCCATCTCAGCGTGGGAAAAGGATCTTCTCACAGGAGTTAGTGGCCCTCACTGATGGAGCTTTAAACTAGATTTGAAGGGGAAAGGGAAAACTGAGCCTGATGCAAGCCTGGGGAATGCATGACAGGGTTTCCAGGTCTGGAATTCGTAGAGATAACAGGAGACAGGAAGGTAACACCCACGAAACACCTTGGGGGTGTAAAAGGGTGTCCCTCTCAGAAAGTGACACAGCCAGCCCAGCTGAAGTGCCTCCACACCAATGCACACAGCATGGGCAACAAACAGGAGGAGCTGGAAGCTGCTGTGCTACAGGAAAGCTATGACATGGTGGCAGTTATAGAAACTTGGTGGGATGAATCCTGTGACTGGAGTGTGGCTGTTGAAGGCTACATGCTGCTCAGAAGGGGCAGGAGAGGAAGAAGGGGTGGAGGTGTTGCCCTCCATGTAAGGAACGGGGTAGAGTGTGAAGAGCTGTCCCTAAAGAACAGCCATGAGCAGGTTTAAAGTTTATTGGTGGGAATTAGGGATTGGGACAACAAAGGGAGCCTGGTGGTTGGAGTCTATCACAGACCACCCGAGCAAGTGGCGCCCATTGACAAAACCTTCTTACTCCAGCTCGAGGAAACACCACTTTCACAGGCTCTCATCCTGCTAGGGGGTTTCAACCACCATGACATCAGTTGGAAAAGTAGCATGGCAAGCTGTAGGCAATCCAGGAGACTCCTGGAATGCCTCAGCGACAACTTCTTAAGTCAAGAAATTGACAGTCCTACCTGGGGGGATGCGTTATTGGACCTGGTGGTCACAAATGCAAGTGAACTGGGCTGCAGTGACCATGCACTAGTGCAGTTCCCTGTCCTAAGGGGTGCAAGGCAGATGAGAAGCCTAGTTAGGACTCTGAATTTCAGGAAAGCAAAATTCCAGCTCTTTGAGGAGTTAGTAGATAGGACGCCATGGGAAACATCCCTCAGGGACAAGGGAGCAGAAGAGAGCTGGCAGATCTTTAAGGGTGCTTTCCATAGGGCACAAGAGGTCTGAATCCCCAGGTGTAAGAAATCAGGCAAGGAAGGCAAGAGACCAGCATGGCTGAGTCAAGACCTGCTGGTCAAACTGAAAGGTAAGATGGACCTACACAGGCAGTGGAAGAGGGGACAGGTAACATAGGAAGGGTATAGGGACATTGCCCAGTTGTGTAGGGACGAGGTCAAGAAGGCCAAGGTGCAGCTGGAGCTGAACTTGGCAAGGGATATAAAGAAAAACAAGAAAGACTTCTACAGGTATGGAAACCAGAAAAGAAAGGTTAAAGAAAGTCTAACCCCCTGATGAGCAACAGTGGTGATCTGGAAACAACAGATGAGGAGAAGACTGAGTTTCTCAACAACTTTTTTGCCTCAGTCTTCACTGGCAACCCCTCTCCTCATGACTCTCAAGTTGATGGCCCACAGGATGGAGACCAGGGAGATGAAGTCCCTCCCACTGTAAGTGAACACAAGGTTCATGACCATCTGAGGAACCTGAAGATGGTCCATGAGACCTGATGAGGTGCATCCGAGAGTCCTGAAAGAACTGGCTGATGGAGTTTCCAAGCCACTCTCCATGATATTTGAAAAGTCCTGGCAGGTGAAGTCCCGGGTGACTGGAAGAAAGGAAACATGACACCCATTTAGGACCCTGGGAACTACTGACCTGTGAGCCTCTCACCTCTGTGTCTGGGAAGAACATAAAAGCCATGCTAAGGCACATGGAGGACGGGGAGGACCCAGACCAGCCAGCACAGCTTCACCAGGGGCAAATCCTGCCTGACCAACCTAGTGGCTTTCTATAGTGGAGTGACTGCATCCGTGGACAAGGGAAGACCTATGGATGTCATCTATCTAGACTTCTGCAAGGCCTTTGACATGGTCCCTCACAACATCCTTCTCTCTAAGTTGCAGAGATATGGGTTGGTGTGTGGACTGTTCAGTGGACAAGGAACTGGCTGGATGGTCACATCCAGAGGGTAGTGGTCAATGGCTCTAAGTCCAGATGGAAAATGGTATCAAGTGGTGTCCCTCAGGGGTCAGTGCTGGGACTAGTGCTGCTTAATATCTTCATTAATGACGTTGGCAGTGGCACTGAGAGCACCCTCAGCAGGTTTGCTGATGACCCCAAGCTGGGTGATGTGGTCAATACACCAGAGGGACAAGATGCCATCCAGAGGGACCTGGAGAAGAGAAGTGGTCCCAGGTGAACCTCATGAGGTTCAGTGCAGGGTCCTGGGCTGAGGCAACCAGAGATATGAACACAGGCTGGAGGAGGTCACACTGAAGAGCAGTCCTGTGGAAAAAGACCTGGGGGTCCTGGTGGATCAAAAGCTGGACATGAGCCACCAATGTGCAGCTGCAGCCCAGAAGGCCAACTCCATCCTGGGCTGCACCAAAAGAAGTGTGGCCAGCAGATGGAGAGAGGTGATTCTGCCCCTCTGCTCTGCCCTGGTGGGACCTCCCCTAGAACACTGTGTCCAGCTCTGGAGCCCCCAGCACAAGAAGGATGTGGAGCTGTTGGAACGTGCCCAGAGGAGGGGAACGAAAATGATCTGAGGGCTGGAGCAGCTCTCTGATGAGGACAGGCTGATGGAGTTGGGGCTGTTCAGCCTGGAGAAGAGAAGGCTCCAGGGGGACCTCATAGTGACCTTCCAGTGCCTGAAGGGGCTCCAGGGAAGCTGGGGAGGGACTTTTTACAGGGTCTTGCAGTGAGAGGACAGGGGGTAATGGTTTTAAGCTGAAAGAAGAGAGATTTAGGTTAGAGATGAGGCATAAATTCTTCAGTGTGAAGGTGGTGAGACCCTGGCCCAGGTTGCCCAGGGAAGCTGTGGCTGCCCCATCCCTGGCAGTGTTGAAGGGCAGGTTGGATGGGGCTTGGAGCAGCCTGGTCTGGTGGGAGGTGTCCCTGCCCATGCAGGTGAGTTGAAACTCGATGATCTTTAAGGTCCCTTCCAATTCTAACCATTCTATGATGCTATGATCTGGTAAACACCACACAACCAGTCACTCCTGGGTGCAGGCTGGCAAGTCACTACGGCCCACCTGAGTCTGTGCTGCCAGAAGGGCAGCCCAGCCACCCCAGGTGTCTTTCTTAGCTGCCCTTGGGGCAGCTCTGGTGCTCCCTTGTGTGGCTGTGAGGTGCTGATCTGAGCAGGAAAAACAAAACAAAACAGACCAAAAGGCAGCAGCAGTGTTTCCAGCTCTGCTGGCAGTTTTCTCTGGCTCCCATGAGGCCACAAAAGTGAGCACCGGAGCCCTGCAGACAGGAAGGGGGGAGAGAGGAGTTGCTGGCCCCAGCCATGGCCCTGGCACCACGGGCTCCAAGTGGCTGTGGCAGAGCAGCTCCCATGGCCACAGCAGCCCCGTGCACCCAGCTGGGCCACCAGAGACCCCACGGGCTGGGGGCAGCTCTGCCAACACCCACCCTCCCACCCCACCGGCCACATGCTCTACTGCAAATCTTTCACCCTGATTCCATCAGCTTGTTAGCAGAAAATAATCCTACAGATGACCCCTGCCGACAGCATTTTGCTCAGTGAAGCAACTCTTACATCAGCTTGCCAAGTGCCAGAGCTGGTGTGCTGGGCTGTCCTGCCTGCCTGGCAGCCCCGAGGCCAGGCAGCCCCTCGTGCCCCGGTTCCTGCGTGATGCAAGAGGGGCCTCAGCCTTGCAGGGCAGGGCAGTTGCATCAGACACCCACCCACGTGAGGCCAAGTGCCCCATGTGAGGGATGAAGTCATCCTCACCCCCCTGCAGAGCCACTCCTGGGGAGCTTTTTGTTGCCTGCCGAGATTGCATCATTAACCTGGCTGAAGCACCGAGCTGTGGGAAATCAAAAGAGCCGCTGAGGAAGCAGCGAGGGGCTGCCTGCCCAGCTGCATTTCATACCCAGTCCTTCCAGTTATCCCCATCTGGCAGTGGCTTCTCTAGAAGCTTCCACCCTGTGATGCTGGGGAACTCGTGCAACTTCTGAAAATCACTTGCTGGGGAGAGATTCCTTGAATTTTGAAAAAAAAAAAAAGAGACAAATGGGGACAATGTCCCAAAACAGAGGGATTTAAACCAAGCACAGCTCAGCTGCACATCCTCGTGTAGCAGCTTATGAGAGCTGCTGCCCAAGCCCCTGAATTTCAGCACCACTAACTCCTAGGAAAAATGTCCTCACCAGGAGAGTGGTGAGGCCCTGGCACAGGCTGCCCAGGGAAGTGGCAGAGTCACCATTCCTGGAGGTAGTCAAGAAACATGTAAATGTGGCTCTTCAGGGTGTGCTTCCGTGGGCACGGGGGGGGCTGTGGGTTGTTGGTTTTGTGGGGTGACTGGTGGTGGTTTTGTGGTTGCTTAGTTTTGGTTTGGTGTAGTTTTGTTCTGGTTTCGTTTGGGGGGGGCGGGGAGGGAGGGTTGGGGTTTTTTTTCCTTCTCTCCCTCCTGCACAAGAAAGTGAAACCTGGGAAACGCTCCAATGGAGCGAGTCTTTTGCACAACAGCCCTGGGATGCTTCCAGGAGAACTCCCCTCACGCACCCCGAAGGTTCGCAGGGTGTGGTTGGAAGCTTCATTGTGAGTGTGCGAGGAGCCCCCAGACCCCGCGGTGACCCGGGGCTGCCCCAGATTTGTGGGGTCACCGGGCAGAGGGAACGTGTCCCTCCCCTGCCGGGCGGGTGGCGACAGGGGCGGGGAGGGCTGGGGCGGGGAGTCTTCCCCACACCAACCA
>NW_009953004.1:3801269-3813677 GCF_000747805.2 Chaetura pelagica
GAGGGACTGTCCCGGCCCTCGGTGCCCGGTTCGGTGCCCGGTTCGGTGCCCGGTTCGCCCCCCGCGGTGCGGTGGCCACCGCGGTGTCACCGAGCGGGATCGCTGCGGTCCCGGGACAGCGCTGGAAGGGTTTTCACCCGTCAAAAGGTGTCAAGCATTTTAAGGGCACACTTAAGTTGTTTAGATTAAGCACTGGTTGCAAATTCTTGTACTCGTAACAGTCATTTCTCAAATGACCTGCTGCTTTCCTCTTCTCAGTGTGGTATGTGTGAGTTTCTTGATGATGATGTGGTGAAGAAAAAACGAGGCACTCCACAGAGACTGAATTGCTGTTGCAAGCAAGTCACTGACAGTTACTAAGAAGTTAGTGTGGGGCAAAAACCAGGTAGAAACAAAGGTTTTATGAAAGTTGGTAGCAGTTTGGAAGTCTTACTTACTAATCAGGCAGAGTTTGGATGTGCAAGGTGGACAGTCAGAGCCTGGCAAACATCAGTAGCTATGGATCCAGCCTCTAATCATTTATCACACCTCTGTGCAGTGAATGTGGGAACAGAGCCCTGTAGGCATAACCCTGGGGGGCCCTAGGACTGAACTCACCCACATCCCAGAGGTATGTCATGGTCCTCCAGGACCTCTCCCTTTCTCAAGCCTTGGCTGTCCACAGCAGTTTGCAGCACAGCTCCTGCTCCCTGTGGGCACTTGTCACTGGGGCAGCCTGCCCTTTGGGCAGGGATGTGCCTGTGTCTGGGGGCTGCCTTGTGGAACTCTGCAGAGCTGAATGGCAATGGCAGCAAAACCAGGAGCCCTGAGCTCTGTCCTTTGTTGGGGGGGCTGGTGTTTCACATGCCTCCCCATGCAGCTGGAGTGAGCAAGCAGGAGTAGGAGGTGAGTAGTGCAACCTGGGGACTGTTGCAGGGCAGTGAAGGGGGTTGAGACCAACCTGGAGTGCTTCCCACCTGAGCTTGGGGCTCTTGCAACTACCGCAAACCTAAGTTCCCACTCCAAATTAAACAATCAGTGGACAGTCTTGTGAGCAGAACTTCCAAATGTATGGGAAAACCTGCTGATTTCCAAGCCATGGTGAAAATACTCAGATTCAGCCTTTTTCCCCCTATTTTTGCTTCCCTGAGCTTCAGGGGAGGTGGTCACTCCCAGCATGGCTTCTAGTGTAGGGAGGCACAGAGAGATGCTGTCCAGACAAAACAAGGACAAACCAATGAGCAGGAGCAGAGGAATGACTGAGCAAGAGCCTGGGATTAGACACAGCCATACACAAGGCATGCAGTAATATTTTCCAGATAACATTTCATTTTTCCCCCCTCCTTTTCAGTTGCAGATATTTAGAATTTCAGCTCTCTAGTTTTATGTTCCAGTGTATACAAGTGTCTCATCTGGGTTGCAGTTACTGCCTGGAGGGAGTAGTCTGTGAAACCCCCTGTGATGTCCCACCAGCTTGTGTGGTGACGTGGAGAGACAGAGCCAGTGTGTGGTGTCAGAGACCCTGAGGGTCGGTCTCAGCATCCTCCTGTCCCAGGCAAGGAGAGACCTATGGCTCAAGGGACCAGCCTGGCCATCCCCTGCCTGCCCCTAATACCTGCTGGGCCATGGTCAGATGGGGAGAACCAGAAGCATTAACACTGTCACTGATGATTTTCTGGGTGCCCTTTCATTTACTGATTTCCTTAGCCTTTTTTTTTTTCCCCACCAGAATCCATGAGCTGGACATAAAAGAAATTCAGAAATAGTTTAGATTCCCAAATAGTCTGCTTTTTTTTAAGTTACATTTTCAGAAGAAAAACAAAGTGACTGAACTCCAGAGCTGTCACAGAGATGAACAAACTGCAGCTGCCACTGTAGCTTTGCTGAAATGCCTTTTGTCTCAAGCAGTGAAATTCATTCAGTAACTGATGTTTTTGCATCTTGAGTAACACCACGGTGGGGAGCACACTCTGCTCACCCTGCTTGGGCAAGTTGTCCCATTAAGACAATAAAAGAGTCCTTCAACAAATTATGGTGGCTTTAAGTTACAAGATTTCATGCATCTCCAAACAATGGCAGTACATTTTGATTCCCTCCAACTTACATTGATACTCCGTCTTGTTTATATTCCTCTTGGGCAAATAAAATCTGTTGCTGTGACAGACACCTTGAGCTCCTGTTTAGTTCCTATACCCAAGGGGGTGTTTTGTTGTTTGGTTTTGTGTTTTTTACTTTCAGCTAATTAGAACCAGTTGTTTTAGTGGCTTATTAGACTATCAGAAATTGCTGCTTTACCAGGGCAGTGCTATGTGGTTTGGATGTATGTTCCACTTACAAATTAAATGTCTCGGTTCTGGTGTTGTTAAAATAAGAAGTAAAAAAAAAATAATAAAATTAAAAATCCCACAGCTTTGAATTTCATGCCAGATATTCAACAAAGAGCTTGTTCCATGTATCATTATGCTGTGGCTGGAGGAGCAGCAGGGGCCTGCTCTGCAGCTCCTGGTGCTGCTGGCAGGGTTGCGGTGTTGCCATCTCCCACCGTCGCGCTGGCTGATGGCCCCAGCATGGAGCTGTGCTGGGGTGGGATTCCTTTTGCCCTGTAGTTTTCTCTGTTTGGGAAACTAGTTTAAGCTGTGCCTCTTCTGAAGAGTTGGGTTGCTAGGGCAATGTGGTAGACTGGGAATTGGCTGGAGGTCAGAGCTCAGAGTGTTCAGTGGGGCAGAGTCTGGTTGGAGACCTGTGTTGAGTGGGGTCTCTCAAGGGCTGGTACTGGAATCAGCCCTGTTCAATGTATTGATCCATGACCTGGGTGAAGGGATGGAGTGTGCCCTCAGCAAGTTTGCTGATGGTACAAACCTGGGAGGAGTGGCTGACATACCAGAAGGCTGTGCTGCCAGTGAGACCTGGACAGGCTGGAGAGTTGGGCAGGGAGAAACTTGATGAAATTCAACAAGGGTCAGTGTGAAGTGCTTCATGTGAGGAGGGATAACCCTATGGATCAGTACAGGTTGGGGGCTGACCTGCTGGAGGGCAGCTCTGAGGAAAAGGACCTTGAGTTCCTAGTGGACAACAGGCTGACCATGAGCCAAAAATGTGCCCTTGTGGCCAAGAAGGCAAATGGCCTCCTGGGGTGTATTGAGAAGAGTGTGACCAGTAGGTCAAAGGAGGTTCTGCTCCCCCTCTGTTCTGCCCTGCAGAGGCCACATCTGGAATATTGTGTCCAATTCTGAGATCCTCCATTCATGAACAACAAGGAACTACTGGAGAGGGTCCAGCACAGGCCACAGAGATGATGAGGGGACTGGAGCATCTGTCTGTGAGGAAAGGCTGGGAGAGCTGGGGCTGCTCAGCTGGAGAGGAGGAGGCTGAGGGGGGATCTCATCAATGCTTATAAATATCTACAGGGGGTGTCAGGAGGGTGGGACCAGACTCTTCTCAGCAGTGTCCAGTGACAGGACAAGGGGCAATGGGCACAAGCTGGAGCACAGGAGGGTCAAGTTAAACATAAAGGAAAAATGTCTTTACTGTGAGAGTAACAGAGCCCAAGGCAGGCTGCCCAGAGAGGTTGTGGAGTCTCCTTCTCTAGAGACATTCCAAACCATCTGGATGTGTTCCTGTGGGATCAGCTGTAGGTGACCCTGCTCTGGCAGGGGGGTTGGACTAGATGATCTTCAGAGGTCCCTTCCAGCTCTGACAACTCTATGAGGGTTGTATCCCCAGCAACAGACCCTTTGGAAGTGTAGAGAAGTCTGTTAATTTGTGTTTGTCTGTTAAATTGTGTTTGCAGGACAATTTCACCAAAAGTGCTGGTTCAGGTTTTTTGCTTGTTCTGTTATGTTGTTGGGTTTTTTTCTTTTCTTTTTGTGTGTGTTTTTGTTGTTTTGTTTGGTTGTTTTTTTCCCCACCAGTACTTCTTTCTTGAGTTACAATGGCACTTTGAAGACCCAATGAAAATTGATCTCTTTGTTCTCATGACTTGGGTGTCTTGGGTCCTTTTCTGTTGCCTGCAACACTTTTTCATAGAATCATAGAATCTGCTGAGTTGGAAGGGACCCACCAGGATCATCGAGGGCACCCCAAGAATCACACCATGTCCCTGAGAGCATCAGCCAAAGGCTTCTGGAACTCAGGCAGGCTTGGTGCTGGGACCACTGCCCTGGGGAGCTGGTTCCAGTGCTCAACCACCCTCTGGGTGAAAAACCTTTTCCTGATATCCAACCTAAACCTGCAGCTTCCTGCCATTTCCCCCAGTCCTGTCACTGGTCACAGGGGTGAAGAGATCAGGACCTGCCCCATCTCTTCCCCTCCTGAGGAACCACAGAGGTCACCCCTCAGCCTCCTCTTCTCCAAGCTGAACAATCCAAGTGACCTCAGCCACTCCTCCTAAGACATCCCATCCAGACCCTTCCCCATCCTCGTGGCTCTCCTTTGGACACTCTCCAATGGCTTCATGTCCTTTTTACATCTTTATACTCTTGTGAGGAGTGAAAGCCTGAATCTGGAGCCCAGACCGGAGCCCCCCCTGCGCTGGGCTGGCGGGAGCGAGGGGGTGCAGGCTTGGAACTCACCAGGAGATCAGGTCTGGGCTGTTACTGTGCCAGCCTTCAGGGTGGTTGTGTCCCCCCTGCTGAGCCAGCCCTCTACTTTTAATTTTTCCTGCAGCATTCAGCCTGTAGCTGAACCCTAACACTGAACCCTGCACTTCCCCTGGGGCACTGGCACCCAGCTGCCTCTTTGCCACCTTCTGAGATGGTGACAAATCTCCTTTATTTATTCGGTAGTGTCAGTAACCTTTATGCTATTTATAGTGTCTGAGCATTCCCCTCCCGAGATGTTTGCAAGATAAATTTGTCTTCCTTAGCTTCCCAGGGCCAGCCCTCGTTGCTTTTCCTTGCGGCAGCCAACGAGCCCGCGGTGCGGGAGCTGCGGTGACTCATGCTCCGGGCTCGTCCGGGACGGACTCATCTCCAATGAATCTCGGTCCCTCCGAGCCCGGGGAGCCCGGGCAAGCGGCTGCTTCCCAAAGGCATCCGGCGAGGGAGTGGTAGGGGATTAAGGAGAGGAGCACAGAAAAAGCCTGCGGAGGAATGCTGCCGGGTGCCTGGGAGCGGTGGGGCTGGGAGGGGAAGGGGCGGTGGTAGGAGGGGCCGGGGTGTTCGGGGGGGGCCCTTCCCCCCTGCCCCCTCTGCTGCCAGAGCCTGGCAGGGGACTGTCCCAGCCAAGCCTTCCCTCCTCCCGAGGCTGTGGAGTAGGATGTCTCTGGTTGAAAGGCCAGGTTTTCCCGGGTGGTTCAGGCTGTGCAGGGTGGTGATCTCCAAAAGAGCTTTTCCAGGTGCTCTCCGTTCCTGATGGGTGTTTAGACATTAACGAGTTGTGCTCTCAAGGCTGGCTGAACACTGTTTTTCTCCTGACTTGCTGCACAAAGTGAAGATTGGTCTAGTGGGGGTGGATTTCATTTCATTTCTGTCATCACAGTAAGAACCCATGTGGAATAAGCGGAAATGAACACACGGTCCCAAATCTCCAAGGCAGTTGTTCAGTTTTGTAGCTTCAGCCCGAGCTGCTTGTTCTCAACAAGTCAGGGGTCCCAAGCTCCCCTCTGAGCTGCCCTCCTTGAAGGTGCAAACTGTGGCTCATCATGGGGCTGGGGAGGTTCTGCCCTTAACTTCAGCTGAGCTGCTCATTCCTCTTGGGAAGGCTCTGGATGGTGTTTTCCAGGGATGTGGGTGCTTGTCCCCCAAGATGCCTGCAAATGAGCCTGCACTCATCAGGAATGCGTGTGGAACAGGAGCTGGAGCAGCCCACATGGCTCTGGGCCAGCCCAGTGGGACCACAGGAGTGTGTCTTCTTCTGCCAGGGCCACGGCCGGTCACAAGCATCTGGTTGTGTCAACCCAACTCAGCCATGCTGGCTGGCGCTGGGACATCGTTGGGACTGAGCTCTCTGCCCATAGCCTGGGGTGCTCAGACCCACAGCCAGGGCTGGCAGGGTCCTCTGGCCTCCTGCAAATCGTGACCTCAGCAATGAGTGTGTCAGCCTTAACACTGGAAATGAAATCTCATTTGCTCCATCATGAGTGCTGCAATGAGGCAGCAAAACCAGGCAGTTCCTTCCCAGCCTTGCTGGGAGGCCTATGCTGTGCTGCTGGAGCAGCCTCTTCCTGCCACAGTGACATCTGTGGTTCACAAGAAATGTAGAGCAGAAACTTCTGCCTAGAGCAGGGCAGTCTGCTCATCTTGAGCATGTTGGGGCTGGCTGTGACCTCTCTGCCTTCTCCTCCTCAGGCTCCCGGCCTCTCTCCAGCCCCAATGGCCTGCCAAGAGAGTGAGTACCTGGATGAGCATGGGCAATGTACCCCCTGCATCAACTGCAAGCCTGGACTGGAGCTTTCCAAGGTAAATTGGCTGCTCTGGAAGGACCAGGAATCATCTGGCACTGAGGCTTTTACAGTGCCAGGGGAATCCTCTACCAGCTTTCCTTTGGAAGGATGATCTTGGGTCCTGGCATGCTGGGAAGAGCTGGGGCTCGGTGGGAAGGGGCAGTGAACAGTTTCCCTCACCCTGGACAGGAGGGGAGATGGTGGCAGTGACGGTAGGAAGGGCTTTCAAGTTTCTGCTTGGTGCCCTCTTCCCTTTTGGCTGATGGAAATGAGAGTCTCCTGGCCCGTAATGCAGTGAAGCTGTGCTGCCTGGCCCGGTGGGCCCTGGGTGGGCACCAGAGGACGTGGCTGCAGAGGGTCTGGCCCAGCCTCAGCCGTGGGGCTGGCATGGGGTCCCCCTGAGACATGCTCCCCAGGACATGTCACTGCTGGAGCTTTCCTATTCCTTAACCACTGCCGGTGGCCCTGGCTGGGCAGCACTCGGCATCCCTGTCTCTGCTCTCATGGCATCTGCCCTCAGCTGGGTCTTGAGGACCCTTTGTAGTGACCCCTCCACCTGTTGTCCCCAAGAAGGGGTGCCATTCCCTTGGGCATTGCTTTGGGACCTGAAGTGGCTCCTTGCCACAGGCACGCACTGACCTCGTGTCCTGCAGGACTGCGGCGATGGCAGCGGGGGGGACGCGCAGTGTGTCCCCTGCCCTCCCAGGAAGTTCAAGGACAGTTGGGGCCACCACGGCTGCAAGCCCTGCCTGTCCTGCGCCCTCATCAACCGTGTCCAGAAGTCCAACTGCACGGCAACGACCAACGCTATCTGTGGGGAGTGCCTGCCAGGGTGAGTGGGGCTGGACCCGGGTCCCGCGGGGCTGCCATGGGCACACCTGGGAGCCTGCAGGGAGGGCGTGGGTGGGGGGTTTGTCTGGGTTCACCCAGAACATAGAACTTGAGAGGAGCCCTGGTAACCCCAGGCTGCCTCTTGAGGACACTATAAATGACATGCCCATCAGACCCATCTGATAGCCCCCTTGTAGCTCTAGAGAAGGGAACCTGAAGGCTTCCATGAACGAGCAGTGGAAGAAAACTCCTTCCAGGCCTGAGTTGTTCCTGTTGACACCCAGGTGGCTAAGCCCTGGAATATGAATGACTAGTGCCACTGGTGATCCCCAAAGAAGACAGACTATGCTTCGGGTGATGGGTTTAAGGAGCTGCTGAAGTGCAGGCTGCTGTGAAGTGCCTGAGGGCTGCAGACCACGTGCAGGCCAGTAGTGTGGCTCCTGAGAGAGGAGCCAGAATGGGCTCTGGTTTATGAACCTCTTCCCAGATGTGGTTCTAGGCTGGGGTGTTTCTGTGGCTTAGTGGAGCTATTGATCACTAGCACCCACTTTAGCAGATGTGGGATGGGGGAGACAGTTTGAGTGATGTCTCCCCTTGGCCAGAGGGTGACAGATGTGAAAAAGTACCTGTGGGTGCAGCTTCAGCCAGCAATAGTGAGACCTGCTGCCTTGAGGCATCCCAGCCCACCGGGCAGGAGGAGTTGCATGAACCCCATCTCCCCGTAGCTGGGCTGCTGGGGGTCACCGTGGGCTGTGTGGCGAGGAGACCCTCTGCTCTCTTGGCAGGTTCTACCGGAAGGCGCGGATCAGCGGGCAGCTGGACTGGGAGTGCATCCCTTGCACCAAGCAGACCCCCACCTCTGAGCCTCAGTGTACGTGCTGTCCCTCACCTGTAGGGACCAAGGCCCTCTGGGATAGAGGGGTGGTGAGGACATGGCAAAGCGTGGTGCATGCCAAGTCATTCATTGTGACCATGTCAAAGGTGCTCAGATGTGCACCGTCCTCTCACTGATCCTGCTTGCTGTCCCACAGACCTGCTGGACAAAGGAGGCATGGTCATCACACATGGAGAGGAATGGGCAGGGGGGGTGCCCAAGCCTGGGGTTAGGCTCCAATGTTTTGTGGGTGGTGTGTTTGCAGGTCGATCCAGAGTAAACCTGGTGAAGGTAGCCATCCCCACTGTACCACCGCAGGGCACAGCCCTTCTTGCCCTGACCAGCAGTGCCCTGGTCATCATCGTACTGGTGCTTCTGGCCCTCTCCATCATCTACTGCAAGCGGTTTTGGAAGAGCCAGTGCCAGCGAGGTGAGTTGACACCTGCAGAGGTTCTCTCTCTTTGCCAGTCACACGTACCTGTGGCCCCTCCTCGCCATGTAGAATGCTGCCCCTGCTGCTGCCACTCTTGCAGCATACAGTGACCCAAACATGCCTCTGCTCCTGCAGAAGAAACACATTTCGACATCTGCAGGACCTCTCTTGTGCTTTGCCTGTTCCAAGTCCCAGCAGAGCCTCCTTCCTCCTTGGTACCGTAGTCAGGAGGAGGAGAAGGCTGTTCCACAGCCAGAGCTGGCTGTCCTCTTTCCTGGGGTTTCCTGGCGGCAGGTTAAGGTTCAGCACCTCCTTGCAGAGCAGGGCTGTTGGACTAGTTAGGGAAGAGGGCAATGGGTTTGGTGGCTGGGGTTGGGACAGGCTGGCATCCAGCCGGTGGACATACCTCACAGCTGAGGACACACCAGGGAAGCAAGCCAAGCCTTTGCTCAGACTGCTTCTCCTCTATCCTCCAAGTCTTCCTGAGGACTCAGAACTTCTCAGGCCAGCGAGCAACGTTCCCAACCACGGCGGCACCTGGCAGATTCCTGTGTGAGGAGCAGATGTCTAGTCCCTGCTGCCTGGGTATGAAGAACTGCTACAGGCAGGCAGAAGGTACCTGCTCCTGCAGCCCTCCTCTCAGGGGTAGGGAGGGAGGGTGGTGCTGGGCTCCAGAAGACATACTGAGATGCCCTTAGGCAGGAAGGACAGTGTCCGAGTCCCAGCAGTGTGAAATTCAGGACCACCCTTAGAAACACTTGCAGACCTTGAACCAGGAATGCTCCCATGCAGCCCCTCCAGCTCCTGATTCCCCCCCAGCCTGCTCCTGCTCTCCCTGCAACTGGGGGGAGGGCCCAGCCACTCTCAAAACTTTGCAGGAAGGCACCAAAATGGCTTTGCTCTGTGGTACAGGGGTCTGGCCTCTGCCTGGTGGCTTCGGGTTGTGCTGAGTCCCACCCCTTTCTGGTTTCAGGCCCCATGGAAGCAGCGCAGTACATTTCGGAGGGTGAAGCCGTGGGTCTCCAGCTTCCCTCCCTCCAGCTGGAGATGGAAATACCCCCAGCTGTGGCAGTTGGCACTGCCTCCAAAGCCCAGCTGGGCAGGAGCCTCCTGGAAAGCCAGCCCCTCATCCGTGCTTCGGGCTGCAGCGACTGCCTGGCGGGGGTCCTGCCACCTGCAGCCCCCTGGCAGGGCCAGCCAGAGGCTCCTGCCCCCCTCTCCTCCTGCGCCTCCGAGATGCAGCACAAGTGGCCTCACGCCCCGGTGGAGTGCACCGAGCTGGACCTCCAGAAGTTCTCCACTCAGGCAGACTTTGTGGGCAGCGAGCGGCCGGAGGAGGCGGCGCCGAGGGTCCTGGGGGAGAGCGGGGGCAGTGGGCGGGAGGGGGCCCTGCGCCCACCCCCCACCTTCCCCAACCCCACTGCTGAAAGCGGGGAGCAGCCGGTGAGTTCCCCCAGCCTCTGTGCTCCTCTGACCTGCTGCTGGACACCCAGGGCTCAGGCACAGGGTGCTGGGCTGGCCAATGTTTAGGGATGGAGACAAAGGTTCATTAATACCAGGGACTAAGTGGTAATTACTGAGAAAGATTTGCCAGGTGTTTGGTGATATGTCACTCATGACATCAGCCATGGAGATGTGAACTGCTGAGGTAGTTTCAAACATCCCAAAGGCTATAGTCAACCTATCAAATGTATGATTATATCTTTAACTGATGTGCTCTCAAGTGGCTCATGTCCTCCTGCTCTCCAGAAAGCTGACCTGGCAGTCTGGGGAGCTGCTTCCTCCTCTCTCTCTGCTGAGGTCTCAGTGCATCCAGTAACTAGCATCTTGTTTGGCAGAGAGATGCATCAAACAGCTTCACTCCAGGTCACTGTTCATGAAAGCAGTTTGCTGGGAGGCCCTGGAGCATCCCAGGGAAGCCACTGGCTCTGTGGAGTAGTTGTGCTGGAAGGAGAAGTGCTGTTCCTCCATGATGGTTCTGGGAGCAGAGGCAGGCCTTGCTGTTCTCACCAGACTGCCACCAACCTTTGGTCTTTGTCTTGCCAGGTGGATGATGCCCAGAGCCTTGTGACTCAGATCAGCAGCACGGCCAAGGGTATGTGTCTTTCCAGCCTTGTCTTTGTTCTCCAAGTATTGGGGTAGCAGAGAGAGGCAGATCTGAGAAGGGAGCTCCTCCAGAAGTCCACCATGGCTATGTGGAGGTGACTTTCGTGGCCTTTGGTGTTAGTTCACAAGGTGGATTTTCTCTGATATCCCTTGAATAGTCTGCAGGTGGTTGGCAGGTGGATGCCCAGATGTCACTAGTTACCTGCCTCTCCAGGACTGAGCCAGCTCTATGCTGCTGAGCTCTGAAGGTGATGTTGGAGGAGATACCTGCCCTGGCAGGATGGTGTTTCACCTGCTTTTCAGGAACGGGGCTGGAGTCTGTTTTTCATATCCTGGGCAGATAGGCTGGTTTCTAACCCCATTTTGCTGTGCTGCTCCCCCCAGGTCTCCCAGTAGCAGAACTGCCCCATTCCTTGGTGCAGTCACTTGCCTTCTTGTTGGACCCTTCCGTGAATGGTGTGAAGAACTTCAGCCATGTGGCACTGGAGCTGGGGGTCACGCCCCAGCTGCTGGGACGGATCTCTGGATTTGAGCAGCTCGTTGCTCACTTCACCTACTCAGGGGCCATGGTCACCATCCCCCTCCTGGCACAGGCTCTGCAGCGGCTCCAGCGCTTCGATGCTCTGCTCCTGCTCTGTGACCACCTGCTGCTCAGCCAGGCCCAGGGCCACCAGCACTAGGGAGAGCCGGGAAGGACACAGGAAGCTCCAGGCACTAGGTGGTACAGGAGAGCCCTATGGTCACATCATCTCTCTGGTGTGTATGTGGGGAGCACGTGGAGATGGTCTTTTTGCATCATGGACCAGGAGGACACGGCGGGGAACACCCATCCCTCCTCTGGGGAGCATCTCTCCCTCCCAGGGCAATGCCAGGAGGACACAGCCATTCCTCCTCCCAGCCTTTGTGCAGGAGGTTCACTCAGGCCCCTCTGGAGGCCATTTTTCCCCCTTGTCTGGGAGCAGGGTGCCATGGGTGGCTCGCTCTGCAGTGTCTCCAAGCTGCCCCCACTCACGGTGTGGGGTCCCTGAGCCATGGGGCTCCATGTCTGTGGGCAGCCACCCTCTGCTGGACCGAGCCATCACCTCCCTCCCATTCCAGCTTTCCTATCCTTTGTGTCTGGCCTGTGCCCTTCTTTCCCAGATGCCAATTCCCCAGTTTACTTTTCTCGCCTCCCTCCCCCTCTGTCAGAGATGGTCCTTGGCAGAGGACCTGGCTGCTGTGCCAGGCTCCAGCCTTTGGCCTCCCTGTGCCACCCTGGCACCTTCCCCTTGGTGTCCCTTTCGTGAAGCCACACAGGAGTCTCAGACTGACCCCGGGGGTGGGTTGGTGTGTCCTTGTCACAGTGCAGTGCTGTGGCTGCCACCCCAGGCAGGGTGCTGGCTCACACCCCAGCCCTGCAGGCACCTGCTGGTGGGGCTTTGCAAGCTGTTCTGCTGGGACTTGGGTGGCAGAGGCAGGGCTGCTCAGCTGGCGCCAGCTCCAGGCAGCAGCTGGAGGCTGAAGCTGTGGCTCATACGTGACATCCCTATGCCCGTCACAGCAGAGCTGGCTTCTTTAAAATTAATCTTTTTTCTTTCCCCCCCCTGCCCAAAAATGGCATAATTTTCTCATTTCTGGGAGTACCCGCCAGGGAGGGGAGCACCCTTCTGCTTTTAATTTCTGCCTGGAGGATGTCTCAGAGCTGCAGGCGGCCGGGCTGTTCTGCGGACCCTGCCCCGGGCCCGGGCGCGGTTCTGCCAGAGCCGGAACCAGAGCCGAGCCCCGCTCCTGCTGCGGGGCCGGCCGGCGGGCCGGGGCGGGGGT
>NW_009953004.1:3813963-3817733 GCF_000747805.2 Chaetura pelagica
CAGCACGGGTTTAATAGCTGCTGCTGCTGTTTTCCCCATCAAACGCTGTTAAGACTTGAGCACCCTCAGGATGTGGTGAGATAACGGGAGGCACAGGCAGTTTCAGCTTTCTCTCCCCCACTGTTTGTTTCGTCCAAAGTCAAGGTTGTTTTGTTGCTCTTTACTCTGCAAGACCCAGAAGTATTAGACCTTGTGCCCATTTTAGGCTGGGGTTAGTCAGGCTCTTGTTACATTCTTGGTCTCTTACGGAGCAGTCAGGAGAAGTATTGCTAAAGCAAGCACAGCCTGGGGCCAGAGCTTTTCTGTTTGAGGTTTATCTGTGGCAGGGGGAGTGTTTGGATTAATCACCTAATGAAATCGGATAAATATTTAATCCCTCTGTGGGACACACTTAGTCACTTCGGAATTAAGATAAATTCACCTACAGCCTCTGAGTAAGAGCATTTGTGCAGCTTGACTCGCCAGCTCTGGCTCTGAAGCTGGAGCTGGTCTGGGTGGCTTGTCCCTGTGTACACGTGCCATCAGTGCCACCATGGTCCCCAGAGCAGCAGGACGGTGGCCAGGCAGGACAGCAGAGCCAGCCTCCTCCTGTCCCACAGCAGCATCAGGAGCCAGGGATGGGCAGGAAGGGCTGGGCAATTGAACACAGTGAATATCAAGGACATAATCACACATGTGCTGCATTTGCCCTGTCAAGGCATGCTGAGCAGTTCTGGTGGGCCAGTGGGTGGGCTCCAGGGCCACTGGATTGATTATTTTGAATTTCTTTTCTCCTTTCTTTAAAGAAATCAATCCCATCCCCTTAACAATTTACCTTAAAAACTGAATGTTTAGCTGTTTGATGTCTGAGCTGTATTCTTCACAGTCAAAACCTGACCCCTGCCTTGGGGCTGAGGGGGTGGCACATAGGGTGGGTTGTGCTGTGCCACAGCCCCTGCCCTGCCCAGCCCCACCTGGGTGGGCAGGAGCTGGCAGTGCCAGGCTGGAGTGGTTTTAGTGTGCTTCACCTGCTCTCAGCCCCCCCCAGAGCCTCATGCATGTCATTCATACGTGTCCTTGCTGCCAGTGTCCATGTTTGGTGCTGCAGGGAGGCTGGACCCACACAAGCACTGTGGGATGGGGCTTTTCAGCCCCCCAACCCCCCCAGGGCTGTTCCCCACCCCACTGGTGTCCATGGTGGGCATCCTCCTTCCAGCCATGGTGACACAGTCAACTATGGTAACACAGGCAAAAATCTGTACAGGTGGCCTTGAACTCCCTCTCAGGACCCCTTTGGCCACAAACCTTGCTGAAACCCTTGGGAGTCTGAGAGCCTGGAAAGTGAGGCATCATGCTGCAGTTTGGACATGGAGAGCACCAGCAGTGCCTGGGCAGTGAATTTCTTTAGCTGGGAACCAATGGACTTGATACTTGACCTCTTTTTTTGCTTTTTTAATAGTATTTTCAGCAGAATACATGGTATATAAAGGAAATAAATTCCTGTAGGCTGGAGCTGGCATGGCTCAAAAAAGAATGGAAAGAAATCAAATAATTCAGCATCTGTGCAAACTTTACCTGGGGCTGAACAATGGAAACACTCTTCTGCAGCAGGATTATTTTTTTACAAGTGATTGTTTTTTACACCACTCTTGTCTGGAAGTTGATTTGCAGAGGAATGTCTATGATAAGTTTAAATCCAACCCTGTTCTGGAAAGCTCTTAAGCATAGACTTAAAATAGGCACATACTTAAATCCTATCTAAGTGTTTGTTAAAAGGAACAATTAGTCTATCCCTGGGTGCTTTACTCAAACGGGGTGCTTATGAGAATTGTGCTTTCAATATGCTCTTACAGAAGCAGGCAATACTGAAGAAAACTTGGTTTAGTGATTTGGGAACACTTCTCAGAAGAGTCTGCAAATGTTAGGGAGAAATGGCCTGTGTGTTCTGGATTGCTTAACAATGCAGACTCTGGTGCTTTTTAAAAACAAATAATAAATGCTGAGAATACATGGTATTTTTTATGTTGGATGTTATTTTTCTTGAAGTTTATTAATAGGTTATTTATATTTTTGTAAGTTCTGTGTCATTACCATTGTAATTCTGAAGTCTGGTTCTTGTTGGTTTTTGGGGTGATGTCTGTATTCAAATAAAGCAGTAGCTGGAGCTCCTGCCCTTTTTGTTAAACAGGGGGTGTGTGCATGCCCAGACCTGGTGCTCTCCCATCCCTTGTGTTTGTAGTTAAATAAATTTCAGAGCTGAAGGTGGTGATGCTCAGGGAGTTTTCATTCCTCTCCCCTCCCACCTGTGGATCTGTCTGTTGGGCAGGAGGGTGCAGACCCCCACCCCAACTTCTGGGTCCATCTGGCAGGGGCAGCAGCACTCTGCAAAGAGATGCTGGTGCAGCTATGTCCATCAGGTTTGTGACACTGATGTGGTACTGAGGCAGGAGCAGCTTAAACCGCTGCTGCTGGAGAGGAGAAGCCCCAGGCCCCTTCCCCACAAGGTGTCTGCCCTGTCTGGGGCCTTGGCTGCCACGGATTGTGCAGGTTTAAGCTTCCCTAGAAGGATCAAATTGCAGGTGAGGTGTTTCTCATGCCCTGGGGACAGGGAGGAGGCAGAGATCACTTTAACAATGCTCAAGGGGCTTCTGTTCCTGAAGTTTCCCTGAGAAATGTTTTTTCTTTATGCTCTGTAAATTGCAGTGCTCATTAAGTCTCCTTGTGCCCTAACACTTGGTCTGTTCTTTAAAATAGTTATTAGAGTGAAATATATTATAATTTTCTTCTGTAATTAAAACTATTATCCTAGTCCAAACTCTGGCAGGGTTGCTGGGTGCCTCTGCTGCTGCAGCTCAGTCCTGGTGTGCAGAACAGCCGTGGTGCTGCTGCTGTGTGTTCCTGCAGCTCTGCCTGCTCCTCTGCCCTCGCTGCAGCATGCGGGGCTGGGCAAAGAAGCCTCTGAAATCGAGGCCCAGAAGAACTAGTAATTTGTCCCTGAATGCACAGTCAGTAGAGGTGTTCAGCGTGGTAGTTCCCAAAAAAAAGCAGCCTCCTGCAGGCTATTGGGATGGGAATGTGCCATGCTTGGCCTTTGGGTGGCTTCTGAGCTTGGGGCTGTATCCACCCAGGACCTGCATTCTCAGGTGTCTGAGGGCTGGCCACGCTGCCATGGGTAAGTGTGGGTGGGTTTGGCCCCACCTCAAGGGTCTGCTCCTCTGGAGAAGGCCCGGGGGTGACCACTCCCATGCAAAGCAGACGCTTA
The DNA here is from genome assembly GCF_000747805.2 of Chaetura pelagica. Lineage (NCBI taxonomy): Eukaryota > Metazoa > Chordata > Aves > Apodiformes > Apodidae > Chaetura > Chaetura pelagica. Next base: position 3,817,205 of record NW_009953004.1, read on the forward strand.
CACCCAAACTAGGAGCTCCCTGTGAACAGGAGGATTACACCCTGCTCTGCTCCGTGCCCCAGAGCGTTTGTGTTGTCTGGTCTCGCCTCATTTTTGGCTTATGTACAAGGAGTGATGATAAACCATGTTCCCCTCAAAGCACTTGAGATTCTTGTTCTCAGCACTGTGATAAGAAGTAGGCATGTGTGGGGCAGAAGGAACACACCTACTCCAGGAAGCAGAGAAGTGTGGGGTTAGAAACCAGCTCCATGGTGGTCAGAACAAGGCTGAGTCTAATCTCTCCAGTTCCTGGTGCCTCAGCAGCCACAAGCTGTGGGGAGGCTGGCAGCACGTCAAGGTGCTGGGGTACACATGGTCCTCACCTCAGCTGCCTCTGGGAGGAGCAAAGCTGGGATGCAAAGCTGTACAAAGGCATGTGAAGCACAAGGGCCAGAGGCTTGGCCAGCCCCTGGTTCCAGAGGAGGGTGCCAGTGAATGCCACTTGGCCCACACCAGCCACATGCATGGGGCATTCTCCTGAGCTGCTCCC
>NW_009953004.1:3818138-3824595 GCF_000747805.2 Chaetura pelagica
GGAATGCAGACGTGTGTCCTGCCCTTCACAGCAGCCACAGCCTGCAGCCAGTGATCCTGCGAAGCCAAATACTCCTGACCAATGGGTTTTTGTTTTAAAGAACATGGCTGAAACGTAACATTGTTGAGATACAGGACTTGCATTCCCTGCTGAAGGGCTGCCCGTGCAGGGGGTCCAGCTCTGCTCCCCAACCCCCCTGTGCACATCCATTATGAGGAGGAAGGAGCAGAAGCCTCAGGGGAACGATGGCAAGGAGAGAAGGAGATTCACAGGGGTGAGCTTGAGGAGAAACCAGTAATTAAATTACAGCTCATTTTCATGTTTTCATGTCAGGAGGGACAGGCCAGGGTGATGCTCAGCTCCGTTGGGCTCTGATGCTGCTCCTCATGTGGGAATTGCTTGTCCCTGTTGGTATCGGTCTCACCCAGTGCTGTAAGAAGCTGCTTCTCCTGCTGGGCTTGTCTTGCTCAGCCCTATACCTCCGTGCTCTCCTTGTCAGAGTGACTGTGGCACTGAACCTTTTTAATCCAATCAGTACCAGTTCCCTCTGCACAGGGTCTAGAGGACAGTCAATTACATTTCAGTTGCTAAAAATGAAGACTTAAATACATTAGAGAGAACTGAGTTCCCAGTCGCAAGTATTTTTTCCTCCTTCACTTTCCTTTCCTTCCCCACAGATGATTTTTTTATTGCTTGTTCTCTGATTTTCCCATTTTGTGTTTCCCAAAAGCTTCCCCTTGCGTGCGCGGGGTCTCGTGTTACTGCTGCTCCACAGAACACGGGCAGCTCCAAGGGAATGAAAACACACACTTTGCAGAACATTCTTGAATGATTGAATGTGTTTGCCAGGAGACAGAAATTTCTTTCTCTTCTCCCTTCCCACCCCACCTGGCAAACCTGTGGGCTGGCTCCCAGGGCCTCTCCAGGTGCAGTTTTCACAAAGCAGCTCCGCGGGGCATGTGTTTGAGTGCCAGTACCTTGGGTGCTCTGCATCGCCCACACAGTGAGTGCAAGAGTCACCCCACAGCTCTGTTGGGCTGCTGTAGCTCACCCAGGCCTGGGGACTGTCTATTCTGTTAGATTCCTTCCAAATTTGAAGTGGAACACCCCACCCCAGGCTTGGATCACATTCTGCAGACAGAGGGCTGGGGAATTACATGGTTTTAGGGGATTACGGGGTATTAATGAGAGTAAACCCTCAGCACTGGAACCAAACTGGGAGCAAAAACAAAAGCCACACAAACACAAAAATAAGAAAATTTTAAAAAATGGGAGCTTGATCCCTTTATTGGCAGCAGAAGTTCATTTTTCAGAGAAAACACTGGAGCTCCAATCATAAAGCCTTGCTGATGAAAAACAAACCTTCTGTCTTCAGGGACAGTCTGATGCCAGTAATTATTGCTATCTGTCAAAAATACACTATTATCCCAGTGAAATTCCTATATTCCTTCCCTGAGTCCTGGTGGTAAATGAGGCTTTCTGAGCCTGGCAAACCTATTTCTGTGTGACAATTATTACATTAACAGAAACCAACAGACTGGGTAATGGGCTGATTTTGGATTTGAATGCAGCTGCATTGGGGAACAGAATTCTAGCAAAAGACTAAAGTGTTTTTGCAACCCATTCAACACCTCCTCAAACTCCCCCTCACATCCTTCTTTGAGCTCGTTTTAAGAATTATTGGATTACAATTAAATACTTCAAACAATAAAAATAGGGCAAAATTTCCTGGTTTACCTCCTACAGTTAATTTGAAGCAAGCAGGGGCAAGGAGCACACAGTGCCCTGGCTGTCACCAAAGGCCAAACAAGTTGGTTATGACCCTGACGTGGGGGTGGGTCCCTGCTCCACCCAGTGCTGCTTGTGCCTTGGCCACCAGGCAGGGAGACATGTGGTGCCACCAGCACCTCTTCCCAGCCAAGAGCTCTAGTTTCCATCACCATTAACTTTGCCTCCTGTAAGTAACTTCCATGGATTTTTACTCTGTCTGCCTCTGACTAATCATGTCTTTATAGGAAAACTTCAGATGAAAGAATTCAGCTTTTCCCAGGGGTGAGGTGAGTGGAAAACATGTTTCATGCCCCTATCCCCATGTAAGATTCCATGAATGGCCTCGGGCTGGTGTGCAGTTGCAAAGGGCACCTGTACATGGGCACAGGAACACTTTCAGGGGGCACTTTCATCTCCTACTGTTTCACTCTGTTTTCCCAGCTCCCATGATCCTGATAGCCACATTTTAGAATATTTTAGAGTAGGATGTTTAAGTAAAAGCCAGCATAGCTTCCTTGAACCCTTGGCCTGGAGACCAGGGCAGAGGTGCTGTGGGGGTGCCAGTGGTGCCCTGTGCCCACCCACACCAGTGCTCACCATCCCCCTCCTGTGCCACTCTGCTGGCACCAGGCAGTGTCCAGCCCCTCACTCCCCACGGAGAGCAGCTCCAAGAGGATCTCAGCATGGGACCCGGGAGGATCTCAGCATGTGTTAGAAGCAGGAGCTGGGCTGCTATCAAACGCTGGGACCATTTCTGCTTCCCAGTACTTGGAATCATAGATTATCTCAAGTGAGAAAGGACCCATAGAGATCATCATGTATATCCATAGTAAGAGGACATGGGGGAATGGACTAAAACTTGAAAAGGGTAGATTTAGATTGGACATTAAGAGGAAATTCTTCACTCTGAGGGTGGTGAGAGCCTGGCCCAGGTTGCCCAGGGAAGCTGTGGCTGCCCCATCCCTGGCAGTGTTGAAGGGCAGGTTGGATGGGGCTTGGAGCAGCCTGGGCTGGTGGGAGGTGTCCCTGCCTGTGGCAGGGGGGTGTGACTAGATGATCTTTAAGGTCCCTTCCAACCCAAACCATTCCATGATCCAAGTCCAACTTCCCGCCCCACACAGGACTACCTAAAACTAAACCATGGACTCCATTAAACCTGAAGATGGGGTTAAATTAAACCAGTAGAGCCTTAAAACCAAAGCCATAAAACATCCCTGAGTGGTAACAAAATGCAAGCACAACTGCAAATATACTGCAATGTCATATTGAAAAACCTGCTTTCTGAACTACAAATCATGGTATGGATTGTGTTGGGAGGGACCTTAAAGAACTTGTAGTTCCACTCCCCTGCCATAGGCAGGGACACCTCCCAGTAGACCAGATTGCTCCAAACCCCATCCAACCTGCCCTTCAACACTTCCAGGGATAGGGCTTCCACAGCTTCTCTGGGCAACCTGGGCCAGGGTCGTAGTGAAGAATTTCCTCCTCATGTCTAAATCTCCCTTCTTCCAGTTTTAATCCATTACCTCCTGTCCTCTTACTACAAGCCCTGTCCAGAGTCCCTCCCCAGCTTTCCTGGAGCCCCTTCAGACACTGGAAGGTGCTCTAAGGTCTCCCTGGAGCCTTCTCCTCTCCAGGTTGAACAGCCTCAACTTTCCCAGCCTGTCTTCATAGGAGAGGTTCTCCAGCCCTCTGATCATCTTCATGGCCTCCTCTGGACTCTCTCCAGGAGCTAATACCTAACCTGTTCAAGGCAATGCTATTTCTTGTTTCCACAGGTAGCCCCAAAGTCAATCAGAACAAGTTTGTATAACCAATCAGCAGAGCACAGCACAGTATGTGTGATGAAACCTAGATCTGGAAAACATTACAGTATCATGGTGCATCTGAGCAAATGACTTCTCTGATGAGGTAGAGCTCATTGGCTTGGGCAGTGTCACCCTGTCATACCTATTGCTTGTTTCTCAAGGTGGATTGTTCACCACTAACAGGTTCTCTGCACTGTGCTGAACTGTGCAGGCAGTGAGCAGTTTTCTGGTGCCTCCTGGACTAACAGTAGCAGAGCCAGATTGATATTGCAATATCCAATGGCAACACACATATGCATTACATGGGGCCAGCAGCATGTGGGTGCCAACAGGGAGGTGACACAAGGTCCTGTCTGGGCTCCCTCTGCTTCTGGCCAAGCCACCAGCCCTGCAGCTGCCTGGCCCATGAACGGGGGGCTCTGTTTGGGCCCAGCTGCCTGTACAATGCACTCCTGTGAGGGATGCCCTAGTGTAAAGCAGCCCTTCCCTCTGCCTTTCCTCCTCTTAGCTCCCTACTTTATCCACAGCCTCGGGTTTTATTTCCTATTATGTTCAGTTGCTGCCATGCCAATGTTCTAAGATAATGAAAAAACATCAGTGTTCTTCACTTGCCAGACATTCAGCCTTGCCATGATGAGTGCTCAGCAGTGCAGATAAAAGATTGTAAAAAGAACTCTTACCGTTTCTAAAAGAGCTTTAGTTTTTCCAAGAATTTCCAAAATATTTGGTCTTTCCATGCTATTTTAAGCCTCTATAACAAGGGTTGTTAGCCAAGCTGATGGTGCCTTTTTTTGCACTGTCCCTTTTGGTACCAGCCTGCAAGTGATGGGCTGTGCTGTGGCCAGCCCTCTGCAGGACCCTGTGACATGGTGTCTGTCCCCAGCCTCCCCTGGGACACCTGTGTCACAGCTGGCCAGGGAAGGGAAGGGGCTCTGGGAAAGGAGCAGCCACGTTGAGGAGCAAAACCATCCATGGGGAAACTGAGGGACTCTTCCTTTGACTTGGTCTAGACTTGAATGCCTGTCGTCTTCTGGAGCAGGCTCTCCTGTCATTCCCAGGTAAGACCTAGAGGATGCAGCAATGAATAACCAACCTTTCATGTGGCAAGAGCATGTGAGTCAGCTGGATGTTAAAAAGTTTGTGTTTGGAGGAAAAGAAGAGCAGAAAACATAGCTGGTCCTTCTTCCTGTCCAGCTGCCCTTTACAGTCCCTTGCAGGCTTTAGCAACTCTGCTGCTGTAGAACACCAGGATGGCTCTGCAGGGTTGCCCTGAGGATTGAAGTGTCTTAGCTGCTAATTCCCTCACCAAACCATTTGTAATGGATGGTGTAAAGATACAGTCCTCCAGCTTCCCACCAGAAGTATTTCACAAGGACACCAGTGAGTCATTAAAAATTTCTCATCCTGGAGGCTGCTGGAAGGAGGACCAGGATGGTGAATGCTGGGGTTCAGACAAGCCTAAGCTTCATTTCCAACCCATTCTCATTTATAGCTGAGATGTCTGAATATATTACTAGATATTCATGGTCTTTATTAACTATGTTAACCACTACAGTGAACCTGGAGGATGAATGTGTTTCTGCATTGCTCTCTGCAAGCTGTGAAGGACAGCAGAATACTTATATACCACTAAATTGAAGGCAAGGTAATGCAATTTAATACAATTCTCTTAGTTAGAACATGGGGCAATCTTAGATTCAAGTCAGCTTTATCTTCAGGTTTCTTAAAACTAACCTTCAAGTTTAATTAAGGGAAAAATCTATAGCAATAGAAATGTGAACAGAAAAGGGGGGGGGGGGGGTACTGTGTTCAAGTGTTTACTTGGAGCTGCAGCTACTGCCATGTCCATGCAGGTAACTGTTGGCATTATTCATGTGTATGTTCATAAGAAAGAGCCCCTGGTGCATTTCATTTGAGGACAGAGTAGAAAATGAAGACATCCTGTGAAACAGCTGACCTTTAAAGACTGATTCAGGATAGACAATCCTAGAAATACCATAATGCTAGAAACTAAAACTTGATTCCTTTCCAGTCTTTAGGAGGCACTTGGTTTATTAACCTTAATGTGAAACTTATGAGCAATGTATTTTCCAAAGTAGCCCAGAGTCGTCCAGCCTTGCAGCTCCTCATGGACTGAGCTTTGTGCTAAATCCGTTACAAAAGTTTTGGGTGATCCAGGAACTCTCTGCACTTCTGAATTGGGTATATTAGAGCTGATACTTAGAGAAGGATATAAACCTTCATGCTCTCAAGCAGCACTAATTGCAAAGCAAGAAGCAGCAATCCCATTAGTGGGGACACTCCCTAGAGTTGTCCCTTACCCATGTCCCATTAAGCAATTGCTTTGTCTCCAGCAGAGCAGTCAGATGGCCCATCAGTTTGATTTTAGAAAAAGCAATTTATCTTGTCTGCCAAGGAAATGCTTATGAGGCCTGTCATGGAAAAGTCTCTTGGAGTGACTGACTACCCTGTTGTAAACTCAGACACAGGGTTTCTGCAGGACTCAGCCTGTTGGTTCTTTGGGGTTTGTATTATTATCATTTTTCCTCTCACTTCTGGGAAGTGACACCTGCTCTTCACTGACAGAGGGCAGGGACCTCATCAGATTTAGCCTTGCTGAACAAGGCACTGTCAGCTACCGTGGGCTCATGGGAGAAGAAAACCTCATTACAAGGGCAGGAATTCAACCCCTATTGCTGGAGCAAAACAAAATATACTGGGGGAGGGGGGAAGGGCAAGGAGGACTTTTGCTTTGACATCTGGGGAGACTTCCAGGCACCTCGCAAGGAAGGGTTTGCCCATCGCAGCGGCCGTGCCAGCCCCTCCCGGCCGCGGGACCTGCCCCGCTCAGGGCTCCCTGCAGCTCCCGCTGCCCTCGC
>NW_009953004.1:3827307-3841256 GCF_000747805.2 Chaetura pelagica
GCCCCCCCCCCGCCCGGCCGCGGGACCTGCCCCGCTCAGGGCTCCCTGCAGCTCCCGCTGCCCTCGCACCCCCCGCAGACCCCGAACACCCCCCGGGACGCGTCTCGGCAGGGACATCACCCCTGGGGTGCCCGCGGGGCACGGAGAGCTCTTCGGGATCAGCTTGGGTGCTGCAGCCACTGCTGGGAATCCAGCCTGGAAGCGGGATGCCTGCTGAGCGCCCGTGGGTCGGTAACCTGCGGGCTGAGGGCAGGGGATCCCCCCTTTCCCGGGAAGGGTTCCTGGGGATGCAGGATCAGCAGCTGCAGGAGCCGCCCCCGCCCCGGGCCCTGCCGTGCCCGTTCCGCAGGGACCCTCCCCGGGACCCTCCCCGGGACCCTCCCCGGGCTGCACCGGCCTTTCCCTCCCTCTTCTAACCCGGTCCGGGAGGGACCCAAACTGCTGAGTTAGATCCCAGCACAAGAGGATGGTCCCTCACACTGACCCAGCTACATCCCCACTTCTCAGGGCTGGATCTGGATTTAAATGAGGACGTTTCCACGTTTTCCTTCAGCGATGCTCTGAACAGCCCCTGAGTGCTGTTTTCCACTTGAAGAGCTAACTGATGATAATTTTAATTCAGTTTCTCCTTCCTGAGCTAATTTTCTGACTCATTGTGGGCTGTTTTCTTCTTGCTTTTTGTTAATCTAGTTGGCATTTTGTGGTTTCTTTGTTCATTATGTGATGGGACTATATAAGGGGATTTGTCTCTGGAATTCAGGTATCCCCTGCACTGTGTTCTCTGTTATCGCCTTCATCAGCAGCGATGCTGAAGGCAGTCAGATGCATTTGGCATGAGCTAACCTTAATAAATCTGGGTTGTTAATCACTCAGACATGTCTCCTTGCATACTGATTTGTGCGTGCTCAAATAGTTTTTCTGGAGTAGACTTCTGGTAACTCAGTGCTTTAATAATCTGCCCTCCAAACTCACCCTGGGGGTCTTGCCTCTGTGGGTTTTGCCTGCCTGGGACAGTTTTGAGTTCTCTTCCTGCTGCAATGGGCTGAGAGCTCTCTGGATGGTGCCAGCTTCCCAGGGGATTCTTCTCCCACCACATGCTCCCGTCCAGCCCTCCAGCTGTGGGGCTGCCCCACTCTCAGGCTGCTGGAGCAAACCCAGGGCTGCCCTAGCCAGGGCAAGTCTGGAGCACTGACTCCCAGCATCCCCCCAGCACAGTCCCACTGGAGACAAAGGAAACGCTCAGTGGGAATGCTGGTCCCGTTTTGGAAGCTCTCCCTATGGATCCCTATGGACAGGGGGCTGCCTCTGGAGCCTCTCAGGAAGCTGCTCCCACAGACAAGAGGTGTGTTTGAGGACAATTACTGAATTCTTAAGCACCCCTTTACCTGCTGGGCTGGCTCCAACCTTGCCCAGTTTCAGCAGCAGCTTCCCAGATTCTCTTTTCAGGCCGTGGTGAGGCGAGGTTGATGGCCCATTGCTGCAGGAAGACAGCCCAGCCAAGACACCACCTCCTGCCCCTCGGTCATTGCTTTGCCCAAATACAAGTTACTCAGTTTACTCTTCCTTCCTTCCTTCCTTCCTTCCTTCCTTCCTTCCTTCCTTCCTTCCTTCCTTCCTTCCTTCCTTCCTTCCTTCCTTCCTTCCTTCCTTCCTTCCTTCCTTTCTTTCTTTCTTTCTTTCTTTCTTTCTTTCTTTCTTTCTTTCTTTCTTTCTTTCTTTCTTTCTTTCTTTCTTTCTTTCTTTCTTTCTTTCTTTCTTTCTTTCTTTCTTTCTTTCTTTCTTTCTTTCTTTCTTTCTTTCTTTCTTTCTTTCTTTCTTTCTTTCTTTCTTTCTTTCTTTCTTTCTTTCTTTCTTTCTTTCTTTCTTTCTTTCTTTCTTTCTTTCTTTCTTTCTTTCTTTCTTTCTTTCTTTCTTTCTTTCTTTCTTTCTTTCTTTCTTTCTTTCTTTCTTTCTTTCTTTCTTTCTTTCTTTCTTTCTTTCTTTCTTTCTTTCTTTCTTTCTTTCTTTCTTTCTTTCTTTCTTTCTTTCTTTCTTTCTTTCTTTCTTTCTTTCTTTCTTTCTTTCTTTCTTTCTTTCTTTCTTTCTTTCTTTCTTTCTTTCTTTCTTTCTTTCTTTCTTTCTTTCTTTCTTTCTTTCTTTCTTTCTTTCTTTCTTTCTTTCTTTCTTTCTTTCTTTCTTTCTTTCTTTCTTTCTTTCTTTCTTTCTTTCTTTCTTTCTTTCTTTCTTTCTTTCTTTCTTTCTTTCTTTCTTTCTTTCTTTCTTTCTTTCTTTCTTTCTTTCTTTCTTTCTTTCTTTCTTTCTCTCTTTCTCTCTCTCTCTCTTTCTCTCTTTCTCTCTCTCTTTCTCTCTTTCTTTCTCTCTTTCTTTCTCTCTCTTTCTCTCTCTCTCTTTCTTTCTTTCTTTTTTCCTTTTTTCCTTTTTTCCTTTTTTTATTTCTTTTTTTATTTCTTTTGTTTTCGTTTTCCCCATGTTTACTGCTGTGCATGGTGTGATTGGCCTGCATGCAGCTGAGGGAGTGCTGTGTTAGCCAGGGCATCCCTGAGTGAGACAAGAGCCTGGAGGCACAGGGCAAAGCCTGCAAGGCTTTGAACCATGTTCAGACATTGATAACTGTCCATCTAGACAACTAAGCCATTACAAAGTCAGCTCTTACATCATGCCCATTTAGGGGAGAAAAATCCAGCAATGCAGAGATGCTCCAATTGACAGATTCAAGGAAAACCAGCTAGGTTATGTTTCACAGCAAGGGATAACTAACTATGTGGATTAGCAGGAGATGAAGGGAGTATGAAGAGAGACCCACTCCTTTGACATGAGCTCTTTGATTCCTCAAGAAAAAAGATTATGAAGCCAATTAAAGAAAGAAAGGAAGGGGAAAAAAAACGAACCCCATAGCCTAAGAATTATAAAAATGGAGTCTACGCAAGGTTAAATGACACTCATAACCACTGGATGTGCTTGGGGCTCCCAGAACTGCTCTCCTATGGAAGGGATGATGGGCAGCTACCACTCCAAGGTGTGCTTGTTGCTTCCCAGACACTTGGCTGCTTCTGAGGAATCCAGCAGCCAGTCTGTACCAGCATTCTTGGGCAAGACTCCCAAAATATTGCTGAAAATGTGTATCTGTCTTGCACTGTAAAACAGCCTGGGGGTGGTATTTAATCCCCAGCTCGGCTCACACCCCAGAATTTGCCAACAGCAAGGTAGGTTTCCTTTCAGCATCACAGCAAGAGCTATGGCTTAATACTCCTCATGGAAGAGAGCAGTGTTAGTGCTGTTGCTAGGGTTATTTCCTAAAAGCCCAAGCAATAATATGTATATTGAGTGAAAACATAGAAATATCTCTTTATAGAACTGGTGTGAGTGTTGTGTGCACGGTGCAGCACCAGCAGCGTGTGGACGGGCACAGCGGGCCTGTCTGTTGTTTCTTTGGGAAATGTTTGCTCTGTGTCTACCATTCAAAGAGCCCTTGGAAAGTTTTATCCGGGGTGATAAATTGTAGGAAATGAAGACTATGCTCATCCAGAATTGTCGTTTGGGCCCAACATGACAAAACACACACACACTCTGGGATGAGGAGGACAAACCCAACCAGAAGCTCATGGGTTGAGACAAAGGACAAGGAGGGACCTTCACCGATTAAGGTCCCGGGCAAAACAGACTCAACTTGGGGAAAATATAATAATTTAATTTCACTAATCAAACACACACAGGACGCACACAACACAAAGAGCAGGGCTCACACAAGTTACCCCTCCCTCCCTTCTTCCCACCCAAATCCCTTTGTTCCCAGTTTCTCTCCCTCCCTCCCCCCAGCAGCACAGGGGATGGGGATGGGGTTTAGAGTCAGTTCAGGCTGGTGATTCCTGCCGCTCCTTCCTCCTCCAGAAGAAGGATTCCTCACAGTCCTGCCCTGCTTCCCCACAGGTCCCTCCCATGGCAGATCCTTCACCCATGTCTTCTCCATGAGCCCTTCCCACCAGGCCTGGAGCTGCTCCAGCCTGGGCTTCCCACAGTCACAGGTGCTTTGGGAACAAACTCCTCTGGCACCGGGGTCTTCCAAAGCTGCACAATCAGAGACCACAGGCAGTAAATCCTCTGGCCACAAAACCCAAGCCCACTGGCCAAGTTCACCGCTCCCGGCGCCTTCAGGGAATATTCCACCAGGTTCCTCCACGAGTGCAGGGCCTCAGCTGCCATCTCGCCATGGGCTGCAGGGAAACTTCTGCTCGGGCACCTTCTGCTCCTTCTTTCTCACCAACCATCAGCACCCTCTGCCTCCCCAGCACAGCTCTTCTCCCTCTCCTGCTCTGCTCAGGTGTTACAGCTGTTCTTTCTTATGTTAATGGCAGAGGTTCATCTATTGTCTAATGACTCCTGGGCTGGTTTGGAGCAGGGGGAGCTTCTCAGCTTCTCACCAGAGCCACCCCTGGAGCCTTTCCCCCACTACCAAAAAGCACACTAAACCAAACCAGCACAAGGATGAAACTTGACGTGAGTGATCCTGTTAAACCCTGCCTGCATTTTGGGTGACACCCGTGGTGTTTTTCATGAGTATCTGTCTGAATCAGTTGAAAACTGTTAAAAGCAAATCAGCCCATGAATTATAATGACCAAACTCTACATCTGCCTCATTAACAGGTGGGTGCTGATGGGTGCTGCTCTCACAGCTCCCTTAGCACCTTCTGCTACTGCACAGCAGAGCTGGGTAGACTTTTTCAATTATTATTACTTGGCATGAATCCTGGCAAACAGTGAGTTAAAACTTGTATTCTGAAGGGAGAGAGCTTATTGTCTAACAGCCCAGATCAAGTCCTCCAGATCCAGAACAAGCACCATATGGGGTAGCTTAATGCCAGGGGACTGTCCCACGTGCCCCCCAGCCACATCCTGGGTGACCCCACACTTTACCCAACCATTGCAACTCTCCTGCTTATTTTTCATCCCTGTTCTGGACTCTGAGGAGTTGGGGGGTGACTTTTTCCAGTTCACCCTTTTGAAGCAGGACTTTTTTCCTTTCTGTGCCCATCCAACACAGCACCTCCCAGGCAACCCTCCTGGGTTGCCCTGGGCTGCCATTATTCACTTTCCCACTCTCAAAGGAAACTTTCCAGTTGCTGGGAGAAGCCCATTTACTGCACCTTACAGCTGCATCACATTTACGTCCTCAGTACCTGCTAAAACTTGTGCTACAGCAAACAAAGGATGAAGGATGCTGGGCCTTTGCAATCCTTGGGGAAAAGTCTCTTAAACTTCTAAGATATTTGAGTGGAAAACAGCTGCCACATTTCCATAGCAGCAACTAAAACTCCACACTGTCATCCACCTTTCCACAGGGAATAAATAATATTTTAACAAAGTGGAATACACAGTAGTTAGAAGGTCAATCACTTAAAGTCGATGAGGAGTGAGAAGCAGCAAAAAGGCAAACGACAGATTCACTGCTCCATACTGCTTGCAAAATCACACAGCAATTCTGGTTTCTTTCTGCCTTTCATCTCTGTTTTCTGCCTTTCATCTCTGTTTTCCCTTTCTTTTGTCTTTTTTTTTTTCCTTGTCTCTCATGTACTAAATCTTTCCTTTGTTCTCTATCTTTTTTTTCACCAGCCTCCCAAGCATGGCTAAATTGAACTGTCTTTTCCCCAGGACTGTAAACAAGATCTTCTCTCTTAGCCTGAGTCCCTTCTGCTGTTTAAATGAAACTCTTTTCCAGCTATTAGTAATTATGGAGGATGATTTCATCCTTCAGTTAGTGAATGCTACAGCCCTGATGAAATCCTTTTGGCCCTTTGTTTAGTGCCAGTGTAGGTTTATCTCCTGAATTAATACATTCACAATAAAAACAAAAATAAATTCTTAATGGGCTAAATTAGTCCTTCTGAGTGTCATCTGAGCCATCTGAGCTGCTCCCAGCACAAGACCCTGCCCTTTCTGGCTGGTTTTGGCTCTTGGCTCTGCAGCTCCAGTAGCAGGAGAAGGAGGGAGGGATGTTGCTATGGACTGACCTTACCTCTGCTGGGAGGCTTTGGTAGAAATTATCTGATGACACTCTGTATGAATGGAGTCAAACTGGGTGTCCAAGCCCTCCCTTCAGACACCTGGAGAATGGGTCCGTTCCCGTTGCTCTGCAAACCCCTGTGTCAGGGCACATCATCAGCTTTGAGACAGGCCAGTGACTGGGGACAGCCCAAGTGTTGCTAGACCTCTGGGTCCTGCTCCCTCTGCTAGTGGGCAGGTGGGAAACCCCAAAAGCAGATCCCCTGTCTGTGCCCTCCATGTGCCCTGCACATTTGCTGCTCCCAGGGACAGTGGAGCTGTGGCTTCACAAGGAGGGTGCCTGAGAGGCTCCACTGCTCTGCATGGGGTGAAGGGCTGCTACTGTCACACAAATCCAAAGTCAGTGGGAAAACCCCAGAGCAGCAACATTCCCTCCTGAGGAGAAACAGGGAGATGCCCCTTGGCATCCACCCAATCCAGCTAACTCACCTCAGCCCTTGGGCTCACAGCTCCGTGGTGGCCATCTGGATGTGTGCAGTGGAGCAGAGGGTCTGCATGGCAGGTCCCTTCCTGAGCCTGGCCTGCTCCATCCACGCCTCACGGCAGGACGAGGCCATGGGCGGCAGCACATGGTCCTGGGGCTGAGGCACCTTCTGGCACATGCAGAGCAGGGACTTGAGCTCGGAGCGGAAGCTCTCGTTCAGCCAGCAGTAGATGAAAGGGTTGTAGCAGGTGCTGCTCATGGCGAACCAGTGCAGGGCAAAATAGAGGGAGTTCTTCGTCTTGATGCCCAGGCTGGAGATGAGCACCACGTAGCAGTTGAGAGGGAACCAGCAGACAGCAAAGACCACCACCACCAGCATCAGCATCTTGATGCTCTTCTTCTTGTTCCTGTGGTGGGTGATGTACTGCTGCCTGGTCACGTCTCCTATGGCGTTGCGGAGCCACAGCTTCTTGGCCAGGCGAGTGTAGGTGACAGTGATGACTAGCAGAGGCAGGAGGTAAAGCAGGAGAAAGGTAGACAGGTCCAGATACTTCCAGACCAGCTCTGCAGGCTCGGGAAAATCAGGGAGGCACAAACTCCGGACAGTGGCTTCCCTTGGAAAACAAAGAAATACGTGTCTGGGGTGAGGTCACTGCTGTGCTGCTCATTGGGCAAACCTCAGCGGGGCTTCCACACCACCCATAACCAGCTTCTGATGATTGACTAACAAAAGAACTGAGTTTAACTCTGCGCAAGAGCTGATTTATCAGCACTTCCCCCTCTATCTGTCCCATTCCACCCAATGGCTCCAAGCTCTGCTCACGTTTTCTGCCTGGCTGCAGCTCTCAGCACCCTTTGCAGAGCACCTCACGTTCCTCCACATCACGCAGCAGATGACTGGAAGTGAGGACACATTAGGAGAAATAAGCACTCATGCATTTATTTATGGTGGATGTTTTCTCCTTTTCTTTCTTCCCCCCCCCCACCCCCCCCTTTTTCTTCCTCTTACTCCATTTTGCCCTTCTCTCCTCAGCTCTCTTATAGTCAGCACAGACTTTAGTCCCCATCAGGCTGCATTATTTGTTGCAGTATTGATTAACATCTTTAATATCCTGTTTCCAACCCCTGGCGCTGGCCTTTGTGCCACAAATAGAATGGTGCTTGAAAACAGAGGGCCAGGAGCAGGGCCCTCATGGCCTTTGGGAGAATGACAAAGGGAGGGGGCCACAGGGATCCACCAAGCACACAGACAACCCTGGAGATGTTTGTCAAGAGAGGAACCAATGCAGAAGGAAAAATCATCCTTTGTGAACTGTGCTCCCAACCTTTTTCTCTCCAGGATCCGGTGAGGCCAGTGGGCAGAGCTGCCTGCCCTGCTGCAGGGGACCTGCCAAAGCAACCGGAGACCTGTCAGGGGAAGCAAGGGCAGCACCCAAGGCGACACTGCCGTGAGGGTCAGACCTTCCCCAGGTGTGGTGGAAGAGCAAAGCTGCAGAGAAAGAAGAGGACTGAGAAGAACAAGTGGGGTCACCCCTCACTACCCCCTGGAACTGGCATTTGGGGAATGCCTTGAGCTTGGGACACTGTTGGGGCTGTGGTCATTTGCTCTGGAGCATGGTTGCAGGCTGGTGAGGGTGATGCTGAGCCTGGTGAGGGTGATGCTTTGGTGTATGTGGAGCCCAAAAAAGCATTTAAACAGCATGGGCAGTGAAGTAAGCTGCAGATTCATTTGATGCCATCTGCTGCCCCCTTCCTCTCACGTCCTGAGGAGGGGCAGAGAGCTGCAGAGGAGACCTACCATTATTTCAGGGAAGAGGCTGGCTGAGAGCAAAACCAGACAGGACACTGTGTCTTGGTAAACCCTGGTACTACTGTGCCCTGCAGCCAGAGATGTTTGATGTTGGTGGAGCCACATCCTTCTAGGGCCCCAGCAGCTCCCTGGTAGGGCTCCTCAGGAGTCCCCCACCCCACTGCAGTTATTATGAGCAATATGACAACTGGGATTTTTATTCAATGGAAAGCAGGGCTGAGAATAGCATGTCCTGGAAGTCCTTCCATGGCTGAGCTGCCCCATGCCAAGGGAAGGCTGGGTTTCCTCCGCCCATGCTGAGGGATGACCAGAGGCAGGTGCCACGAAGCAGAGCACAGTGCTGGTTCATTCAGCAGCAATGTGTCCAGCAACACCCTGAGCACAGCTGCGGGGCCAGGCCAGCACAGCAGTAACCCAGCACGCTGTTTACAAAGGCTCAGCAGCTGAAGATACTCTATCCCCACTGAGGTATCCCAGTCACACAAAGCACAGGAGAAGAAGAGCTGCAAAGCCCAGGGGTGACGCTCCCAACACCCCTGGTGTTCAGGCAGCAGCAGAAGCAGAGTGGGATGCCCAGCACTGTCCTGCCCTGCTGAGGGGAGGGAAGGGGCTGTGCTGGAGGAAAAAGACACTTGTCCTTTAAGCAGAGGCTCAAAATCTATGGCAGCAATAGATGGGAATCCTCCTCCCACCACCCACGGCTGCCACCTTGCCCTGCTCCCCGGGGTGGTCTCATGGCATGGAGGTTGTTTTCACTGTAAGATGATCCCTTCAGCCCCTAGCCCTGCCAAAGACAGGCACCAGCAGTGTGACAGGACACCAAGAAAACATCGCTTTGTGCAGTAGCATTATGGGCTGTTTTCTAGCCAGGAGTCACAGCAATGCTGCAGGCTGGTGCGGACAAGAGGGCCAGAAGAGGTTGGGCACCACGGAGGAAAACAAGACTGCAAGGGAAAACAACCCAGAATGTCTGGTTTTTTATTTCTCCCTGGCAGAGAGTGACTTCCCAGCAATGAATTCCATCACTAGACCAGCTGGAAAAGGTGAAAATAAGCTTTTTGTTTCCCCCTTTTCTTTTTCCCCCCCTCCAGATCAGAACCTTCACTTTCTTCTGGCACTTCAGCAGTCCTCCCATGGATTTGAAATTCCACTTAATCTCTTTTTAAGAGCCACGGCCACAGAGGCCTATCAGACAGACTCCTTGGAAAGGGAAATAACTCACCTGTAGTTGTACTGGAAAAGCTTCTGGTAGATGGCATGGGGCAGGGAGAAGCAGGTTGCCATCAGCCAGATAACAGAGATGCCCAGCGCTCCCTTTGTTAGGGACATCCTCTGCTTCAGGGGGTTCAGGATGACCTGCAACAGAGACTTTACCGTCATTCTCATCACATGGGAAAGCAAAGTCCCTTCACCAGTGCGCACAGCAGAGGCTTTTTTTGATATGATCTAATGCTGTTCAGAAAATGACAGCTGTGGTTAGGAAAATGTCCTTCTTATTAGAGTGACCTGGAAAATGGGAAGCACTGAACTTTTCTGTCTGCTCAGCACTGCTTCTTAATAAACTTTTTCCTGTATTTTGTTCTGTGAGGGCCATTTTCTTTAAACTGTGAGTTACAAAAAATAGGAAAAAAAAATATTCTACACGAGTCTCTTCACTTACAGGTATGTTTTTTTATTCTATATGAATCACAGCTCTAGCTGAACCTATGAAGCTGAACCCTCCTCCCCTCTTCTGAGGCATTAATGCACTTTGTATGAAATTTTCTTTGTTAGTTTCACAGAATCACAGAACGTTGAGGGTTGGAAGGGACCTCCAAAGATCTTCAAGTCCAACCCCCCTGCCAGAGTAGGAGCAAAAACCAGGGCAGAAGGCATCCAGACAGGTCTTGAAAGTCTCCAGAGAAGGAGACTCCACAACCTCTCTGGAGAGCCTGTCCCAGGGCTCTGTAACCCTCCCAGTAAAGAAGTTCTTCCTCATGTTGAGGTGGAACTTCCTCTGCTCGAGTCTGCATCCATTGCCCCTTGTCTTATCACAGGGCACAAGTGACAAGAGGTTGTCAAGATGAAAAAGTAAAGAGAGTACAAAATCCAAGAGTCTGGAAGATACTATCTGACTAGCAGTAGAAGTAAACAGTTATTGCTGGAGAGAAGCACGTGGCCTGGGCTGCCCTCTCCCTCCTGTGCTGCTTTGAATCCAGCTCTAGAGCCTTCTGATGGATACAGGTTAAATCCCCAGGATTCAGCCACCTTGAACCTGTGGCTTGTCCAAGAGGAGCTTGGGAAGAGCCTTGCCAGGAGGGGCTGCTGTTGGTGCTTTACCTGGTGCCTGTCCAGGGCGATGGCCATCAGGGTCAGCGTGGAGACGTGGAGGGAGCAGTACTGCACGAAGCGGCTGACGTGGCACATGGCCCTTCCAAAAACCCACGTGCTGTTCACAAAGCGAACCTGAGGAGAAACAACTGCTTATCAGCCAGCAAAGGCTCCAAAAAACAGGTCTCTGGGGATTTGGATTTGCTTTTGATTGCACCTGAGCTGGCACCTGGGGTTTGGCTGCCTGGGCAGCTCCACCTGAAACCCAAAGATGAGCTACGTTGCATTTTGAAATACCTTTATGTAAGAGTTCATAAGCCCAAACACCACAGACTGAGTGGAGCTGGTGCAGCCCTCCTGGCTTGTTCCTCCAAACCCCATTTGTGAACAGCAGCAATCACTTTTTGATTATACTAAAAACTGTACTTAGAAAAAGTGGAACAAGTTTCAGTCATGTAAACCCCCCTTCAGGTCTGGACAGCTTTCACTGAGGATTTTACCCAACTGGCAGGTCTGAAAAGCTTGACTGCTTTCTAACAGTCACCCGAGTATGAACAGCACACAAGTTTATTTTGACCCACTAAGTGTGAAGTGTGACTCTCTAGTGCTCTCCTGCATCTACAAGAAAAATGCAACTTCATCTAGGCATTTATTCTGCATTCCCCAAGGGGCTCTTGTTTGGTGCCACACTTGGAAAGACTTCAGAGCCTTTTAGGACATTGAGAGTCTGGGGGAGCAAAGGGAGCCCACAGGCTGCTGAGCAGTGATTTACTTGCCTGGTGGAGTTGCCTATCAGACCTCATTCTATGACACCTCAGCCTTAGAAGAGCAGCATAGGGGTTGACCACACTAGAGCATTCTTGGGAGAGACTCCCCTCCTGGCTGAGGGGACAGCACAGGGGGCCACTTACCAGGGTAAAAGGCGTGTTGAGCAGCGTGATCATGATGTCAGACACAGCCAAGTTGACAATGAAAAGGCTGGTGGCCGAGTGCATCCGCTTGCTCTTCAGCACCACGTGGCACACCAGCATGTTCCCAAAGAGGGACGTGATTATAATGACTGAGTATGCCATAATCAGGAGAGCTTTCACTGTTGGTTTCTGGGATTCTGGCTCGTATTTAGCCAGCTCAGCAAATTTCTCCCACTCAACAATGCGGCTGTCTGTCCAGTTGAAGGTGGTCCTGTTGGTTGCTTGGTAGATTGACATGAGTTTGGCCAAGGAAGAGTAATGATCAAACTCGTCCAGAAACCCCATCGTCTGTGACCTGTATGACTGAAGCAGCAGGTGAGGCATGGTGGGTTAACCTCAGTCTTCACTCAGGTGACACGGCAAGTGATCCATTAGCTTCAGCTGCTTGGCTCTCTAGGAAGCTGGTGAAGATGCACTTGCCAATGCAAACACCTGAAAACACAAAGCTAGAGAGAGCCTCCAAGGTGTGGTGTGTTCCCCAGGGGCAGCAGCAGCACTGGGGAGCAGTTCCAACAGGCATATTGGAAAGGGGCTGGTTTGGGACCACATGCTCTCAACCCGTCCATACATCAAGCAGAGCAATAGCTCCACAGGTGGGCTGGGAAGAAGATCTAGTCATTACATGTAGCAAACTCCCAGGTGGAGTTTGAAGTTGTGTTAATCTCACATCAGCATTTTCATCTTTGTTCTCACCCAAGTCCATTTTTCATCCAAGTTCCACAGAAGGCTGCACTGTTCATGCTTTCATCCTGTACTTCAAAAACACTGGTTCTTTTCTGTTGAAAGGTAAAGACAAAGCTTTGTGGGGGATCATTTTTAAGAGCACAGGCAGCTTTTGAATGCATATAACCTCAGCAATTATCCTAAGGTGATTCAGAACTCAGGAATCACACCAGAAGTTGACCTTAGTCTAGTTCATATTTCGTCCTCCAAACAACAACTTAATTCTGCTTCAATTGCTTCTGTTTCAGGGACAAAACAACCTTTCCTGCAAAGGGTGAGGCTTAGCAGTGAGGAAGCATGCAGCTCCCAGAGGAGCCCTTACCCTGTACACAAACCAGCCAACATGCAGCATTCCCTAGAGACAACAGCCTCTGCTTCCTCACCTCCGCCAACCACCCTTTCCAGGTATTTCTCAATAGGTTTTTTTAACTTGCATTGATCTACTGGTGCTAGGTGGAACCCTTTAACTATGCCCTCTGGTACACACAGCTATGCTACACACAGGAGCTGAAAGTCCTTCAGAAGCTTTGTCTGGCTTTCTGAGAGAGCTGCTGGTTTGTTTGGTACAAGCCATTCCCATTCCACAGCCATTCTGTGCTGTGTGCACAGATCAATGGACCTCACACAGCGTGAGGGACAAATCAGCAGAGCCTTCAGCCAAGGCTCCCTGATACCTCCCCAGCCCAGGCTGCCTGGTGACAGCTTGGGGCCTGGCAGGTGGTGGCTGCAGCACCCTTCCAGCAGAGCCACACAGACACAGCACCCAGCTGCAAACCCTGTCCTGCAAGAGCCAGAGCTGGAATGTCTCCTTAAGGAAACAAGGCACAGGGGACCAAGGGGGTTTGTGCTCCTACCTTCCCACAACAACCTGCTTGGGCTTGTCTGCCTGCTCTGGGGAGTGTCTGGGGTACAGGCAGACCTACCGGAGAAGGCCTCTCAAAACCAAGTGGGTGTTAAAGCAGCTCGGTGGGATGGAAGGAGGGAGGAATCATCCAGGAGTCAGAGAGAAGAACTACATTGGAAACAGGCAATTTTCCTGGCAAAATGTATGAGTAAAAGAAGGCTGGGTAGATCAGAGAGCAAGACCAGCACTTACAGACTCTGCTGGAGCAAAGCAGCTGTAATGCAGCAGGCAGATCAGCTCCTTCTTGTTCTCCTTGTCCATCAGGACCAGCCCTAGACCAGGTCCCAGTCTGACTCAGTCACAAGATGCAAAGCTGGGGAGCTGCCATGGAACTAGGATCAGAGCTGAGCCAGGGAATAGGATCATTGACTTCATCGAAGAGGACAGGACTCATTGCATTGAAACATCTCTGAGACTTGGAGCTCAGCACGAGTCCTGCCTGAACAGGCAACAGGAGCACCCAGCCCTGCATCCCCCTGGGCTCCTGGGCAGAGCTAACGGGCACCAGGGCCTTAACGGAGCCACAGGGCTCACCCCAGGGCTGGGGTGCAGGACTGCACACCTCTGCACGGCCCGCTCTGCTGGGCACTGAGGATGTCACCGCTCCTGGGGCAGGGGAGAGGGAGCTGCGAGGGGAACTCCTCTGTTTTCCTGGGAAAGGGAGCGTTCAAGTGAGGTTACCCCGGGAAGTTGCAGCGCTGCGGTTTCATGTAAGAAGTGATTCCACCTTTCATCGGTTACACCCGGTCC
>NW_009953004.1:3842504-3847574 GCF_000747805.2 Chaetura pelagica
CCCCATCCCTGGCAGTGTTGAAGGGCAGGTTGGATGGGGCTTGGAGCAGCCTGGGCTGGTGGGAGGTGTCCCTGCCCATGCAGGGGGTTAGATCTAGGTGATCTTTAATGTCCCTTCCAACCCAAAAAATTCTGTAATTCTGTGATTCCTGGAGAGCAGGCCCCGCAGTCCAGGGGCAGTGCAGCTGGTTCCGTGCAGGCAGAACCGGCTCCCTGAGACAGCGGGTTGAGCTGTCCCTGGGCCCGGGTCCCCCCAGCTCCGGGGGTTCCGCAGAGCCCCCCGGTGCCCCCAGGAACACAGTTTGTCTCCAGGCACGTACATGGTGCGTGGAAAGCAACGCGATTTGTTTTGGCTTATTTCTGTGCCGCAGGTTTGCAGGCACTTGCCGGGCATTAAAAGCGAGATCTGGACAAAGAGGGAAGTTTGCAGCACAGAAAACACCACAGGAATCATAACTCACGTGTTCCACAGCAGCATTTGAGCACAGGAAAGAGCTGCTTATAAGTGTCAAGTTATTCTTTCATTTTAAAAGTGTAAGAAGCAGCAGGCAGGATGCTCGATAGAGGCAGTGAAAATGGGACTGTTCCTTTTGAAGACAATCTGTTTGTAAGTTCCTGTGAAGAAGGAACAAGATTATTTTATTCTTCAAGAGATTTGACTCGAAATTATTAACAGGAGCTAGAATAATGGGTTGTTTTTTCTTCCAAGTGGGTTTGTTAGAACACACATGCAGATGCTGAGGATGAAAGTCTGACCTTGTCCCCACATTAATTCCCAGAGCAGCTGGTACTGAAAGCTAGTGCTGGTGCCACCTTTCTGAAGGGGGGTTGCTGAAAAGCCTGACTTGAAGCCCAGCAAGCTCAACAGGGACCTTGTGTTGACTTCTCTGGGCTCTAGACCAGGTTCCTGGACAGAGCTGTGGTACCTGCAGCACCCAGCCGGGATGTGGCAACCTCCACAGAACAGAGCTGGACCCCAGGGTTGCCAGCTGTTGTTCTTGTGGGAGACTTCAACTTCCCAGATGTCTGCTGGAAATATAACACAGCAGAGTGTGAACAGTCCCAGAGGTTCTGGGAGTGCGTGGAGGAAAACTTCCCCACACAGCTGGAGAGGGGGCCAACTACAGAAAGTGTCCTGCTGGATCTGCTGCTTGTTAACAAGAGAAGGTCTTGTTGGGCATACACAGCTTGGAGTTTGTCTTGGGCAGAGTGATCATGGGATGGTAGAGTTCTCAGTTCTTGGAGAAGCAAGGCAGGGAGCCAACAGATCTGCCACCCTGGATTGCAAAGAGCAGACATTGGCCTGTTTCGGAGCAGTGCTGAGAGTGTCCCTTGGGAGACAGTCCTGAAGGGCAAAGGAGCCCAGGAAGGCTGGTCATAGTTCAAGGAGGAACTCTGAAAGGCACAGGAGAAGGCCACCCCCAGGACCCAAAAGATGAGCTGAGGAGGAAGAAGGCCATCCTGGCTGAACAGAGAGCTCTGGTTGCACCTCAGGAGCCAAAGGGAAGTTTATGGCCTTTGGAAAAGGGGGTTGGCAACTTATGAGGAACACCAAGATGTAGTGAAGCTCTGCAGGGGGAAAATCAGAAGGGCCAAAGCTCAAGCAGAATTCAACTTGGCCATTGAAGTTAAAGAGAAAAAAACAGGTTTTTCAGGATATCAATAAAAAAAGGAAGACTAGAGAAAACGTCGGTGAGGTGGGAGCCCTAGTGGTGGAAGACAAAAAGAAGGTGGAGTTACCAAATGCCTTCTTTGCTTCAGTCTTCACTGCTAACACTGTCCCTCTTGAATCCCAGACCCTGGAGGCAAGGGCAAAGGTCTGGAGAGAAGAAGACGTTCCCTCAGTGAAGGAGGACCAAGTTAGAGACCACTTGGCCAAATTGGAGATCCATAAGTCCATGGGCCCTGCTGTGATGCACCTGTGAGTGCTGAGAGAGCTTACAGATGTTATTGCTGGGCCACTCTCCATCATCTTTAAGAGGTCATGGAGAACAGGAAAGGTGCCTGTGGACTGGAGAAGGCCAGTATCACTCCAGTCTTCAAAAGGGGCAAGAAGGAGGACCCAGGGAACTACAGACTGGTTAATCTCACCTCTGTCCCTGGGAAGGTGATGGAGCGACACATTCTGGGTGTCATCTCTAAACACATTGAAGAAGTTATTGGGAGTGGTCAACATGGATTTACCAATGGTAAGTGCTAGCCTTCTGTGGTAACATAACTGGTTGGCTGGATGAGGGGAGAGCAGCAGATGTCATCTACCTTAACTTCAGCAAGGCTTTTGACTCCCATAATGTCCTCATTGGGAAACTGAGGGAGTGTGGGCTGGATGAGTAGACAGTGAGGTGGATGGAGAGCTGGTGTGTGACAGAGCTCAGAGGGTTGTGATCAATGGAGCAGGGTCGAGTTGGAGGCCTGTAGCCAGTGGTGTCCCTCAGGGGTCAATACTTGGTCTGGTCTTGTTCAACATCTTCATCAGTGACCTAGACAGGGGGACAGAGTGTATCCTCAGCAAGTTCACTGGTGATACCAAACTGGGAGGGGTGGTGACACTCCAGAGGGCTGTGCTGCCATCCACTGTGACCTGGACAGGCTGGAGAGCTGGGCAGAGAGGAACTTTATGAGGTTCAACAAGGGCAAGTGTAGGGTCCTGCACCTGGGGAAGAAGAACCCCAGGCACCAATATAGGTGAGGGTTGGACCTGCTGGAAAGCAGTTCTGACGAGAAGGATCTGGGAGTCCTGGTAGGTTGTACATGACCCATGAGCCAGCAATGTGTCCTTGTGGCCAAGAAGGTCAATGAAATCCTGGGGTGCATAAGGAAGAGTGTGGCCAGTAGGTTGAGAGAGGTTATTCTCCCCCTCTACTCTGCCCTGGGGTGGCCACATCTGAAGAACTGGGCCCAGTTCTGGGCTCCCCAGTTCAAGAGAGACATGGAACTGCTGGAGAGAGTCCAGTGGAGAACAACAAAGATGACTGGGGAATTGGAGCGTCTCCGTGATGAGGAAAGGCTGAGAGAGCTGGGACTGTTCAGCGTGGAGAGAAGGCTGAGGGGAGACCTTATCAATGCCTGGAAGTAACTAAAGGGTGAGTGCAAGGAGGATGGAGCCAGAGTCTTTCCAGTCGTTCCCAGTGACAAGATGAGGTGTGAAGGACACAAGCTGGAACATGGGAACTTCCAGTTAAACATGAGGAAAAACTTCTTTATGGTGAGGGTGACACAGCCCTGGGACAGGCTGCCCAAGGAGGATGTGGAGTCTTTTCTGGAGATGTTCAAGACCCCCCTGGATGCAGTCCTGAGTAATGTGCTCCGGGGGATCCTGCTTCAGCAGAGGAGTTGGAATAGATGATCTCTAGAGGTACCTTCCAACTCTGACAATTCCTTGATTCCAGGAGAAGGGCTGCGAGCCTGGATCCTTTGATGCCTTTTCTAGTATGGAGCATCCATGTGAGCAGAGACATGGCAATGTAATGGACAGGGGGAAAAAATATCTTACAAAACTCTCCAAGCCTGAATGTCTGAAACGATGCTCTTGGTGGATCTTCAGCACTGACAGTGTTCTTAGATCAGTGCAAGGTGGGTCCTTGCACTCCTGGCTCCTTACTGGGTCTTACCAGGATCACTCGTCCTGGATCTAACATGCACCCAGGTCTCCAGCCACATCTGGAACCTTTGTCAGACAAGCTGCTAATGTAAAGATTTTGATTATTTTTTTCATTTGGCTGTTTGCAGAAAAACAGACTGAGCATCCCAGCTCACACTGCATCAGCCAGAAGCTTTTTGAGAAACCAGGGAAGATCTTCCTAGTAAAGAGGAGAAAAAGAGAGCCTGGGTAGTGATAGGAATCCCTTCTGCAGGAGGAAAGATCTATTTGATGTGTTTATTTCCAGGGAACCAGCTCTTTGCTCAGAATTTTGTATTTATTGCTTCCCAGGGTCTCAAAGCTGCACCAGTTCAAGACTGCAGCAAAACTACATTTACTTTCAGCAGCATAAAGCCTTGTATCTGCTACGTGAAGATTCCTGCCTGTGGGCTGTGGAGAGGATGTGCTGTACATTTATTATCATTACTACAAGATGATTTTTTTTTTGCCCTGAAGTCATTCTGGTCACTCCTGTGAGATTCCCATCCATCTGAAGAGTCATTTCATTATCCTCTTATATTTTTCTTGCCTGGTATATATTATTATTGGCTTTCTAACTGCAATTACATCCGAAGAGGAAAGGTATGAGAGTTTAGTCTAATCACATTTCCAGCAAAATCCCAGGCATGTTATCTCTGTGCAGGTCCAAATTATTTAATTACAGGTATGTGCTAGAACCTCTTCAAACACTCTAGAACTCACCAGTTGAAGAATTAAGACTTGATTCATTACAATTGCTGCATCAAGCCTTCCTTTACACAACAACAGTCCTTATTAACTCCCCTGACTTGGGCTGGAGACTCTTCCCTCTGCAGTTGGTCCTGCTTTTGTCCACTTAAGCCTTCCCACTCGCTTGGTGTCTGGATTGAGGGTGTGCAAGAAGCTGGGTGCTGGCTACTCCTCCTGGCTTCTCTTGCCCCAGGCTACTGCCTCTCTGCTGGGTGAAGGGAGAGCCAGGAGCCACTCACCTTCTCCAGCCTGCTAACCTTGACCCTCCATGCTCACTGGCCAGCACACAGCCAGTCCCCACTGGGAGCCACTGGTCGATGTGGTCCAGGGGAGCATCACCCTTGGGTCCCAGTGTCATGGCAGGTTTGATCTGCTCCTGCAGGCAATGTTCATGCATGTGCCTCAGTGTCCTGAGGAACTGAACATCTCCAGCAGTTTGCATCCTGAAATCCAAGCAGACAATAACATCATTGTCAGCCATGTCCCCAAAGGAACAGTTCAAGGCATTTGATTGAAATGAAGCTATTTTAAAAGAATTTATAGCAATTCCATAAACTGAATCCTCACTGAGTGAGCTGACACTGCACAGTCCTGCCTTGCTCCACACCAGCTGCCTCCTGTCCCACAGACCCTCAATGGACCTGCCAGTCCTTTGTTTCCCATGTAATTTCCATGCTTTTTAACCTATTGGAATATATTTTA
>NW_009953004.1:3847778-3857018 GCF_000747805.2 Chaetura pelagica
GCAGGAATGACTGTGTTGTGGAAAGCTGCTTAGAGTTTTCTGCCTCATTTTCTTGGGCAAAATTCAAGTTACCTGCCTGTCTCTGCAGACACTCTGTAGGCTGCAGATATTAAAGACAGCCAGTATCTTTCCTGCTTGTGTCTCGCTTTTAAATGTCAGAAGGTCGTTTTGCCTTCTGAAGGGCTAGATGCCCTCCAGACAGGTGAATTAATAACACCACAGATACACAGACCAGAGATGTTGTGACTTATGAGCTACAAGAACTCTGGCTTTTCCTCTCAAATATTGGTATCTACTCTGTTAGCACTCTGTTAGATTTTAAGGCACAAAAGGTGGAGCTGAATCCATGCAGATATTTATGACCAAAGTTTATATCTGCACGGGCTGTTTGATGTGTGCAGCCAGAAAACATGCAGGTCACTCACCCCTTCTTGCACCTGAAGCACACATTTAAAAAGCCAGGTTGGGTTTACCCAAGGCAGTGGCAGCACAGGCAATGTTTGAATTAATAACTCCTGAACTTCTGGCAAGATCTGCTCCAGAACTCTTCCCTTCATTCTCCTGTTTCACCTCAGCACAGCTCCTGGAACACGGACACAAACCTCCCTCCACTCAGAGCAAGTCAGCAGCAGCCCTGGGGAGGCTTTTCTAGCCTGGGATAAGCATGCTGGGTCTGTAAACCACTGACATTTCCCATGAAAAACAGAAACTGCAACCACATTTTAAGTTAATTTGCTGTCTTAAGCCAATTTAAAATTCAGGTGGTAGGAACTGGGAAGTGCAAACTGATTTTGCAGTGCTATTCAGGCACAATTTCTCAGGGTCAGAGCAAGATCCAGCATTACCTGCCCATCTAAATGGGAACAGTGCTTTCAATCACATTATTTCAGATTAATATCTGCCATTAGCATATATTTCAAATAGCACTGTAAGAATAAGGAAGTGGGTGGAGAGGTAAGAGTGTCACAGAATGCGCTTCAATATGAGAAATAAGGAAAGAGCAACAATGCAAAAGTGATTGCATTTGATTTTCTGTGGACAGTTACAATTTAGACTTTATTATTCAAAATATAAATGGTAAGTATATAATAACTACTAATTATGGAACTTCGGAGTGGTTGGAAATAAAAGAGCTTTAAAATGGATTTGATTGTCCTTGAATTTTCATCTGAAAGGCTTGGATGACAGAACAAAGAAAGCCAATATGACATTGTAAATCTGCCCTCTCCCTGAGCTGATGGGTATTATCCAGTGACTCCAGTGCAGTCTGGATCCTCAGCTTGATTTTTTTTTTTTAATTTGTCCTTTTTCCTTTCTTTTTTTTTATTTTGTCCTGGAAATCATACAGGATGTCACTGACTGCAGGTTCACCCTCCCCCGACAACTTGCCACACAGTTCTGTTGTGACATGAAAAAGAAGCAGAAAACCCTGTCAGCCCCTTCCTACTGTGCCCCCAGGGGCCAGCCCTCCTGTGGGGACAGCCCCTCCTTCACTCTCTGAAGAAGGCATCTTCCTTTGCTGTGCTAGACTCTTGGCTCCAGAAGCCTGAGACTTTAACACTCCTTGGGGTACATTTTCTTTTTTTGAAGGTGCTTCAGTTCTTTCCACTCTGTGTAGAAACTCATGCCAGAAAAACAAAGAAAGTCACACAAGGCCCATGTTTTCCTTAACAGAAAACTTACTGTTAATAAAAGTGACATGGCAAGGAGTGGAAAGGCTAAGTGGTTTTTCTGGGGGGATGCACATCCCACTGTTATTGTGCACACTCATTTCTCCATATCTGCCTGCATCTTGCTCTCTGGTACCCCAGCCCATGCCTGCTGCTTTTAGCCTGCCTGGGAAGTGCCACAACCAACAATCAGGGACACCCCAAGTTCAGCTGAGAATGTGCAGAAACTACATTTCAAACCAGACTTCACTGGATTCAGGAGGAGCCTTGAGGAGCCCTGTTGCCTTTGATGAACTCAGCCACTTGTCACAGTCTTACACCAAAGTCTGTCTCCAGGCGCTGCCACCAGGAGCTGGAGCTCTGCAGCCAAGGCTCTGCCACCCTGACGTGTCCCTTTGAACAAGGGAACTGAGTCACAGAATCATAGAACTATTCAGGTTGGAGAAGCCCCTTGGGATCATCGAGTCCAACCATCATCCCTGCTCTACAAAGTTCTCCCCTAAACCACATCCACCAACACCACATCCAAATGACCATCAAACACATCCAGGGATGGTGACTCAACTACCTCCCTGGGCAGCCTGTTCCAGCAGACACCTCTCATTTGCACCTCACTCGTCAGGAACCAAGAAGGCAAAGCCTGAAAATTGGATACGTTGGACAAGGTGAGGGAAACTCAAGTAGCACCTTAGCATTGGCTGCATATTTTCCTGGCTTTTAAATGAAAGCATCCCATAATGGCTCATTATCTCTGGTCCCTGATTACGGGCATGACAGGCTTGCTGGGATGACTTGCATTCCAAATGAAGGAAGAAGAGACTCAAAAAGTAGTAGTAAAATACACATTTACTTCAAAACTGTCCCCTTGGGCAGCTCTGACACAAGAGAGGTGACAAAGCCCAGGGTTGTGTTAATCCCTCAAGGCACAGTTGGTGGAGAAGCTGTCAGCAATGGCATTGTCCTCCCAAGCCCTAACTGGGTCTGAGTCACCCCCCTGAACCCTGATCTGAGGAGGTAAGGAGGTAAGGAGGGAGGATGGGGGGAAAAGCCTTGGCAGAGGCAGGGTACAGGGGTGACCGGGGTGGTTCAAGCTCTGAGTCGCCCTGTATTTGCAAACAAATGGCCCAGCAGTAAAAGCAGGCAGGAAAGGGGGGGTCTGGGCAGGCACCCACTCTGAAGCATTTATTATTTAGTTTTCAGCTAATTCAGTCAAAAGAGGTTATGGAATTATAATAATGAATTCTGAAGAACATGCACCAAATGGCACTTCCCAGGAGGCCTGAAGAGCTCAAATACAACATTACTGATTATCATGCTTTTTAATTTATAAAGGAAAGCTGCTTTAACCGCCCAGGGAACAGAAATGGCTAACTTGGCAGTCTTCCAAAATGGGCTCCAGGGGCAATCCTGTTCGATTTACATCCAACTTCCCTGCTGAGTAGCCTGAAAAAGGGGATAATGCACGTGTGGATAAATGTGATTGACTGGAGTAAACGGCCAAAGATCTCCTCGCTGGAAGGAGGCAGCGGACATGTGCAGCCAGGTTGGGTCCCCAGGGAGGTTTCAGCTGTGTTTGTAAACAAAAGCTCTTGAAGAAGCTGAGTTGCTGTGGTACTGTGGGCACAGAGCAGCACACCCTGCCCCAGGACTGGGCACAGAGCTGTCACCTTCCCCCCTTGCCTGTCTGGGGCACATCTGTCTGCCTGCGCAGGACACACGGACACAGGTCTGTGTCTCACAGGAAGCTCAGAGAAACTCTCCAGGGCAAACACTGCAGCAAAAGAGGAATGACTTCACTGATCTGAAACGGAAAGGGGCATTTTTTCAGTGTTGTGCAAAGCCTCAGTTTTGCTGAGCAGCGCTGGGACTTTCCTGAAGGTCTGGCCAGCAGGTGCTGGAAAAACACAGCGGGTTTAGGCAGGTAGTTCAGCAGCATCCCGCGTGCACCTCTGCACCTTGAGCAAACAAACAGCTCAAGTGCCTTATCAAAATGCTGTGCTTGAGAAAATTGGAGCCTCAAAATCTCAGGTCTAAGGAGCTAAATAAGAGCTTTGGGGAATGATCTCAGGAACTGTGATCAAGCAGTACAGAAAGATTTCCCGGGCTGCCTGGAGACCTAGATTTCTGCAATGACTGTGGATGGACAAGGTAGTAATTTTCTGTTTCTTTCCTTACAGGTACAGAATTCTAAACAATCCAGGCAAGAAATAAACACTCAAGCCATCCAGCTATCGTATGGGTGTGGAATACAGCCAGCCAGCATTCACTGGGAAGGCTGCTCCTAGCTTCAGTGATCAAGCAGAACATCTTGCATGTGCAAGGTTGGGCTCTTTTGTCTACAATATTTTATACAACTTACTCAAATGGTCACACCATGCAAAGTTAAGGTCCATCAGTAGGCACTGCTGGGTACACTTGGGTCAGATGTTTTCCCTCCTTGTTATGGTGTTAGTATACTGTTTTCTAGGAAATAAAAATAAAAACACATAAATACACATTTTAAAATAATTTATTTAAAGGCAGTTTTTCCTGTTGTAGGTTGTTCCTTAGAAAAAGAGATATGCTAAAGCAACCAGAAAGCTCCAACTGGAGTGAAGTCAGGCATTGGCCAGCCTCTTCCCCTGCTCCTTCTCGAGGAGTCAGCTGGAGCTTGGAGCAGGCATGAGGCTCCTCTCCCTTCTTCCACCTTCCTCCAGCAGTGGCCGTGGGTGGATTTTGCAACTCTATGCTCTGGATTTTAAATGTAAACCTTCAAGGAACAAGTACAGAATTTCGCAAAATCAGGAGGGAAAGAAATATATCACAGTGCTCTGCCTCAGCAGTTCAGGGCTTTTTTTGTCCTGGACAAACAGCCAAGGCTTGATACAGCCTCTGCTCTGTGATACCAGCCCACATCTACCCTCTGTGGCTGGAGCCTCTCCTCAGGGATCAGATGTGCAGGGATGGGTTTGCACCCACAGGGAGCCAGCCCAGCTCTGGGTGCTCCCACTGACCAGACACTGCTGGACAAACACCCACACACTGCCCTTGGGTTTGTTATCTCCATTTGACAGCTTCAGCTAAATTCCTGCTTAACTCAGTTTAAGGAAGGGACATGCAGGAATTGCCTTCTCACAAAAAGGATTAAAAATGGCAGCTATTAGAGAGCACAGCCAGGAAAGCCTCCCAGGCCACCAGGCAGCAGTGGGGGTCCCATCCCAGCAGGAGCAGCACACTTGCCTCCCACCATGACCCTCAGGCTGTGAGATTTCTGCAGGAGTTGGTCCTGTCCCCACCCCAGCCAAGGTGGAAAATGTTCTCCTTGTCAGTGGGTTCGAGTGAATGAAACTCTCAGGTTTCCCTGTGGATGTGGGGGAGATTTGCTCAGCTGCTCAGTACTTGCCAGAACAGAGGACAGGCTGCTTGATGAAGCTGAAATACCTCTGCTGCAAGGAGAGCTTTCAGGAATGCTGATTTCCTGCTTCTGTTGGGCTTTCTTGCTTTGGGGCTGATCAGAGTCCTGTGGAGTTCCTCCCTTTCCAGATGTGAGAGCAAAAATTACAAAACCCTTTCTTGCTTTTGCAATGTTTAGCAAACAGCTAAGGAGGGGGGCACTGACGACCCCACAGCTCTGCTGCTGCTTATGGCATGGCACAGAATTCCCAAGAAACTTCCTGGGATAGGGGTGGAAGGAGCTTGGGGAGAGTATGCTCAGAGGGACTGCCCTCCCTGCCTGGCCTGGATCCCTGAAATCTGAGATTGCAAAGCAGCCGATGTCAATGGGTGATGGATTAATTTGTATAATTTGGGTTTATTCAACCTGGAGCTCAGGTCCTATCAATTTTTCTTCCATATTTTCCTGTCCTATCACACTCAGGAAACTTCAGTTGACAAGGTCCCCTCTGTTTCTCTCTCTTTAGACTAAGGCACTCACCATGGAGTGGCCAAGGGGTGCAGGTGGATGTATCTTTCAAATATTTCTTCTGGGTTTTTTGGGACTATACAGTGCCTGGGATTTAATTGCAGATTAATGTTGTGTTTTCTGTTTCACTGATTAACTTGGTGAGCACAGATGCCAAAACAAACCTTTTCCAGATGCAAATGAATGGCTGCAAAGGAAGAAAAGCAGAAACCTCTCCTGGTTAGTTCAAGAAAAGGAACACTTAAAACTGAAGACACTGCATTTAATTTTATATAGGAAATTTATTGCCAAGTGCCAGACCTAGAGAGCAATTTTCCCTTTCTATTTGGTTCACTTGTGCTAATCAACAGCATATAATCTAAGTAAAAAAAAATACAGTGAAGGTCAGTGATCCTGGTCGCTCATGGAGCTGACTGGGAAGGAAGGACAGCTGGCTTACATCAGCCTGAATTGATTTGTGGACCTGAACCCTAAAATCCTTCTGTGATGAAAACTGTCATCATTGTCAATGTTGGAGACGTGGTACGAGAGCAGAGCTACACCTCAGAGCTGGTGCTGTCTGCTTATTTTTGCAGTCTAAGGCCTTCCATTCTGGGTTCTCTTGTAATCAACAGCATATAATCTAAGTAAAAAAAAAATACAGTGAAGGTCAGTGATCCTGGTCGCTCATGGAGCTGACTGGGAAGGAAGGACAGCTGGCTTACATCAGCCTGAATTGATTTGTGGACCTGAACCCTAAAATCCTTCTGTGATGAAAACTGTCATCATTGTCAATGTTGGAGACGTGGTACGAGAGCAGAGCTACACCTCAGAGCTGGTGCTGTCTGCTTATTTTTGCAGTCTAAGGCCTTCCATTCTGGTCAGGAAACAATATTTGTTCAACTCAGGACAGGTACAGAGAGGACAGGTAAGAGAGGACAGGTACAGGAAGAGCAAGAACACTTGCATGGGAGCTGGGAACAAGGACAGGCTGTTACTCTGCTTTTCCTCCAGTTGAAGTGTTAATGAACTGGCATCTTCCCCACATGCCAGAGGCTCATTTTCAGAAATGGTTTGCTGAGGCTGGGGGTGGCTTCCAGGCAGCTGTATCTCTGCATCTCCTAATCATACCAGCCCATGTTTTCTGCTCCAGTCCCTCAGGACTGTAATGAAGCAACAAAAGAGACTCACAAAGCCTGAGTACCTTCATTGCTGCAGCAAGGAAGATGACAACCTTAAGCAGTGAAACCCTTCTGCCAGGTGGCTCAGAAAGAACTTGTCTCTCTTCTCGCCTTACTATTCCATTAGGATCACACATGCTGACAGTGAAACTGAGAGGAAGATTTCAAAAAGGCAGGAAGTGTGGTGTGTAAGCTGGGGAAACAGGCACAGCAAATTAATAGCATCCTGTAACTTGCAGCTCAGGGTGGGTCCTGCCCAGGTTGTCTCCTGGGTGTTTGGGCGAGAGTCCTGGGCCACAGTGGCCAAGTGCCACAGGATCAGAACATGGTGTCCACCCCAAGCTCAGAACTGTTTCAGACTCGTCAGCAAGTGCAGCCACAGGAAGGTGCCTTGGCCAGGCGCTTGCTGAGGCTGCCAAGACAAAGATGTGGCAACTGGTAAATGCCAGAATGAAGATTCCTTGTGCTGCTTATGTTTCTCTTTTACCATTGTCCTCATTTACACAGTCCAGCACTCTTTCTCCCTCGAGACTTCTGTTTCTTCTCTGCCAAGACAGGATTATGTATATTTAATGAGCATTTTACTGATCTGCAGTTCCTTTCTGGAGGTGAGCTGCCAGGGCATGAAGGAGTCTTTCTGCTGGATGACATTCAACTTTCTGACATAGGCATTTTTTATTCAAAAGTATCTAGTTTTCTAGTAAAAGCTTTGAATCAGTCTGTAGCTCTCACTGCTGGATGCCATCCTGGAGACACCAGGGTGGTCTGGAGATAAACAGTGAACATTCAAAACTTCAAGTCTAGGTTAAACAATTGCTTTTCTCCATATTAGCTCATGCCTCCTTTCTAGAAGTCAATGCTTTAAAATGAAAAGCTGTGAAGTGTGACAATACTTCAAAGAACTTTAAAATCCTTTCAAGCAAACATCAAGCCCAACCCCTGGCAGGCATTGGCTGTTTCCCCTGCACAGGGTCAGGGGCTGAGCCTACTCCTGGCCCAGGTATCCCCACACTCCACCCAGCCCCTCATGGTCCTGCTGCCAGAGCCCTGCACAGTTATTGGACTGAGCGTGGGGCTCAGAAACGTTCACCAAGGGGGGTTGCCCTCTCCTCCAGAAACACAACTGGCTTCCCAAAGCTGCTACCTCTACCAAACACTGCAGCCCAGAAGGGTGTAGCGTTGGCTTGGGTGCTGTTCCTTTGCCTGTTTCTCAAATGCTTTGAAATAGGTGAGATCTCCTTTTACAGAATGCATCCAAACAACAATTAATACTAACCTTAACCCACTGACAACTACCAAACATAAAAAAGAACACAGGGCAGCTCTGCACGGGCTCTCAATTAGGCCTTTTGGAGTTGCTGCAAGTCTTCCTGGATGCTGAAGCAGCTTCTCACTGGGTACAAAAGAGGTTTCTTGGGAACATTCCCAGATAGCTTGAGGACTTGGCTCACTAAAATGGCTGAAAAACACCAACCCTGTTCTTGCGCTCCTCCCCTAGAGCTGTAGAGAAGGACTGGACATTTCTTCCCAAACCAGGAAAGACACAAGCAAGTTTTCCTAAAAAAAAATTGAGCAACATAGGAGAAGTTTGGAGGGATGACCAAGCATTGCTGGTACTGCTGACCTGAACAGATGAGACATCCCTGGTCATGGGGTGAGCTGCTCCTTCTGCCGTTTCCTTCCAGATCAGCCTCGTTTGCTTCATGCCCCTTAACATAACCCAGCTCCTGTGTTTTATTTTCCCATATCTTAGCTCATGCTTTTAATGCTTTCTTAGCATTAAAAATTTCACACTGACCTGGATGACCATGACCTCAGAAATCAGAAGTGAAGGTAACTGCAGAGAGCTACTCTGTGTATCCATCAGGATATAATTTTCTTTAAAGAGTGATAGAAAGCAAGGTGTTTTCTGAGCATTTAATTGTCTTTTAAGGCTGTAGGCAATGGATTGCAACAAATTGTTTAATTTGTACCTCTGTTTGCAGGCTATTTCACTACTGAGGTGAGATCATAGCAGAAACAGGAACACAAATACTGATATACAATTATATTGATTATTTTATTTTTTTCCTAGCACAGTTCAACATCTAATGCTGGATGAATCAGGCAAGAGATGGCTTTCATTTTGCTCTTTTGGTGATGTCTAAATAATTCCTCTCTGTTCCAATAGCTCTCTGCTGCTCTGTCTTATCTTCCATCATCTGACCAAGCCACGATGGACTGGTCACCTGCTCCCCTCTGCTCAAAATAGTCTGGTCCTGACACGGGAGAGAACAGGAAACATCTAACTCGGAGCACTAGCCCGGCCACACAGCGCCCAGGGAAAGCAGAACAAGTACAGCTAAAGGGGAAATTTGGGAGCTGTTAGATGGAGAGTGGGTCTACTTAATTATCAGAGAAGGCAAAATTGCTCGCTCTGTGTAGAGGATCTTTCGTCTTTTCCTCCTGAACCGAACTGGCCTCCCCGAGTCGCTGCTGCTCAGAGGCCGCGGCTCCCGGGGCAGGGGCA
>NW_009953004.1:3858832-3872008 GCF_000747805.2 Chaetura pelagica
CCCTTCCACTGCCCTCGGGGCTCGGGTGCCCAAAAAGTCGCTCAGAGGGGTGATTCCCTCCAGCTCTGCCCCTTTGCCAGAGGGTTGGGAGGCAGGGCAGGAATTCTCCCAGCCTGGAAGGTTCCTTAAACACCCAAACACCCCCGGAGCGCCGCGGGACGCGCTGCCCTGCAGGGACACGTTTCCACCGGTGTCAAATAGACTCCGCTGAGTTCCAGGCAGCTTGATTTTAGCTCCTCCTGGTATTGAAACCTAAAGACCAGGCTGATTTTCTTTATTCTATACCACATTGCACAGCATGTACCTGCCCTGAGATCCCTGGTGTCACCAGACACCAGCAAGCCCTGGGTAATCTGTACCTGTTCCCATTTTCTCTGCCACTGTAGCAAATCTCCCTGCAGTTTCCTGCTGGGAGGGTGTTAAAACAGCAGGGAAATTGTTTCCTTATGAATCACCACAACTGATTCACAATCTTTTGCTTGTTTTATCTGGCTGAGTAATTTGTTCTTGGGAGGGAGAAATTTGTGCCCATGATCCCATCAAACACCCACAGACCCAAGGGAAGGTGAGTGAGACCGGGTTTAGGAGCCACATATTGAGACAAATCCCTAATTATTCTTTCCAACTACCAGCTTTTGATCAGACCCTGCAGGGGCTGCTCTGCACAGGCAGCATCTCCCGCCGTTTTCAGGCAGCAGAGCAGGGAGCATAACCTGGATACACCGGGTCCTGCGGCTGGGACGGGGCAGGCGGGTGGGCGAGTGGAGCTCACCTGGTGCAGAGAGAGCATCGCTGCTCTGCTCGGTGTGTTTGGAAAGTTAAGAGCTGCTGCGGAGGCAGAAAGAGCAGGATGTGACATGACAACTCCTCTGCCCCTATCTTAAAAAAAAAAAAAAAAAAGGCATTCTTGTTAACAGTGCATGAAGGCAAGTATTTCTTTCTGGCTGGCAGCCACCTGAGTGGTTTTGCAGGCCAGAGGCTCCCTGGGAAAGCAGGAGTGAAGGTGATGGACAAACCTCTGAGGGGTTCACAGCTTCAGGAAAGCACAGCAGAGCCCCAGCACACACCACTCCTGCCTCCTCTGGCAGGCTTGGGTGCTGGTAACAGGCACCGAGTAAAGCCTGGGAAAAAGGAGAGTTGCAAGCTCGAGACAAATCCGAGCTGAGGGTTAAACTCGGGTTACATTTTTGGTTGCTGAGGAGCTGGTGATTCTGCTCGGCCAACAGCCTGAGCCATAAACCAGCCTTGCTTGTTCTGACTCAGTGAAAGTCTGGATCCTGAGCCAAAATTAGGAAGAAACTTGCACCGATAGGAACATCCTTTCCTATCAAGCTCATCTCTTGGTTTCTGCTACTTGTTCCCAGACAGGGGAGAGCCCAGCTGTGTCACTGCTCTGGTGCTGGGGAGGGACACACTGAGCAGCCAGTGAGGCTGCCTGGGTGCTCGGCAGTAACCCTGGGCTTCACCCCCTGCCCCTGCCCCTGAGGTGTGAAGGGACTGAGGGCTGGGCCCCTCTGCCCCAGGCAGCTTGTGCTGCTCCATATATGGGGTGCCAGAGGTGGCACTGGGCACCGGTGGCTTCCACTGTACAGGGAAGTTGGGGGTGACACTGGGTATCAGTAGCTCCAGATGTCCACAGCTTTGGAGGTGGCACTGGATGCTGGTGGCTCCTGATGTGTGGGGGTGTCATGGGGCACCAGGAGCAGCTGGCACCTGTCCCTGTCCCAACACACGGGTGCAGCTGGGAGTTTTAAAGCCCATAACACGGAGCCTTTCCCCCCAGCCCTCACTATCGAGCTCCCTCGCCGCAGAGTCAGCTCTCAGGATCTCTAGGGAGCCTCACAATAGACACTTTCCTTTTGAAATCCTCTCTCACACCCAGATCATTTCACAAAGAACGGTGGAGTTCATAAGAATTGAGTTTACAGTAGTCCTTTTTTTCCTGAGAAAATGTGACTGGACACACGGTTAAGGAGCTTTTAACATGCTAACCGAGAGGAAACAGGAATTTACCACTGCTCCTGATTCCCAGGGGATTCCCTGTTCTGGATGGGCAGTCAATCAGGAGTGCTGCTTTGTCAGAATGAAGTTCAGCAGCACGGGGTGACCCTTCCTTCGGGAAAGCAGCAGGAGACTCAGACCTGTCGGAAGGGCAGCGCGACAGTCCGCAGCCCTGCTGTCCCCAAGCCCCTTGCGCCCTTTCAGTGCCAGTGTCCCCCCCAGTGCCCCTCATGTGAAGAGCCAGCCATGCTGAGCTGCTCTCTCCTCCCACCTGAATCACAGAATCACAGAATCTTAGGGGTTGGAAGGGACCTCGAAAGATCATCTAGTCCAACCCCCCTGCCAGGGCAGGATCACCCAGAGCACATCGGATCCCATCTGCATGAGCTCAGCCTCTGTGGTCTGTTTTTGAAAGGTCAGGATCTGACTCATGGCTTTAGCATGGTGATATTTTTGGCTCTGTTTTAATAATTTTCTCTTGTATGTCTCATGCATTGCCTGCCAGAACCTCTTGTCCTCCCCACTATGGTGAAAGTAGATTATTAGTAATAAACTAATTCAGGAAGTACTTTGGAATTACTGAAGAACACAGACTCTAATCCCACACTATGAATTCCTCATGTATCTTTCACACACCAGTGCTGGGATGGGGACTGTCTGGGAGGCAGAAAACAGGGAGCATCCCTGTTCTGCAAGATCACTGCTGCTAGGAATGTTTACCTTAAAATCCTGAAGCTTAATGCTAACTCACTGATGCCAAGAGGATGACAAACCTCCTGTCACTAGGATTCGCACTGTTTGCTGGGGGTCTCCTTTCCATTTCCAGGGGACACAATTAACACTTCTCTGCAATCTGTCCATGGTCTCACTGTGTCAGCCAGAGGCATTCCACTCCAGATCACACAAACTCCCAAGTCTTTTTGACATTAATTCATATTCCCCAGTCTAGACCCATCATGCCCAGCTATTTCACTCCTGAGAGCCCAACAATTTAAAAACTGTGCTTCCTTTGCAGCAATTTTATTCCACACTAATGTCATGTCTTTTGTGTTTCATTATTTGGCAAATGTTAATTCAAACCCAGCCTTCCTGTGAAGAAGAGAAATTGCTACCATGAGCCTCATTTTATGGAGAGAGTGGGGAAATTGATTCCATGATGACAAAGAGGGAGGATCAGAATCACTGACATGGGAGTAAGAGCTCAAAGGTCTGTCTCTGAACCATCCCTTAGTACCCTGAGAGCCAGGCATCCGTTTCTGGGAAGCCAGCAGAGACCTACATCACACCTTGCTAACCTGTTTTATTCCACATAACCTTTTAATAAACACCAGGATTGCCCAGGCATTAGAACAATAAGGAAGTTCTGCCTTCCTTTCCTTTTCTACCCAGCACCAATGTGCCTTCAGGCTTTCTGCATGTATGTTCTTCAGCCTGAGGAGCAGGACATGCCTCCCTGTCCATCTCCTGGGGCCATGTTCGTTGTGGTGGGCCAGGGCAGCCCCACAGAGCCCAGCACTGCCTGGTTCTGCCTCCAGAAAAGGTTTGCCAGGGTCAAGGGAGCCCAAGGGTGTGAGCACCAAGGTGATGTGATAACGTTGCTCCCTGACACAATCAGTGCTCTGACATGCAGAGAAGGTATCTCCAGTTCCCAGAAGGCAGGGTCTCCTCGGCTGGTTTTATTTTTGCCCATGACCCATTGGACACTCGGAGCTGGGAGCTGGCTCTGTCTGCAGTAGGGCTGAGCTACAGCAACCACTGACAATACTTGACACTGGAATAAAACAAGGGCTCTCGTCAGCAGCCACCAGGCATCCTTGTTTACTGGGCATGTACTGGAAGCTGGTATCTCAGCTGGCAGTAGCCTGGAATGCTGAAAACTACAGCTCAGCTTGGGGAGGTGTCAAGAAAGAGGTTTTTGAAGCTCTGGACAGGCTCAGTCAGTGAAGGGCAATTACTATGAAAACCCAGTTGTGCAGAAGATTGACTTGGTTGCACACCCAGAGGATGCTGCACTCCTCAAATACAGCCCAAAGACAAAGCAGAGTGTGGGCAGCGATTTAAGTGGGACACTTATATAGATATATATTTATATAATATTATAACTACATATAAATGTTCTTATTCAGACTTGAGAGAGAAGAAAATAATCTCACCACACAACCAAGACACCTAAATATTATTTTCTGTTTTCTCTCTCTCTTTTTTTTTTTTTTTCCTTTTTTTTTTTTTTTCCCCCCACAGCAGATTTTATTTTTCTACTCTATTTTTCCTGACCTTTTGGGTACATCTTTAGTTTTCCAAGAAATGTGTCCTTTAATAGAATTTTCTTGTAGCCTGAGGTATGACTTTATCACCAATCCAATGCTCTACCATAAAAATCATGTTCATTGATGGACTGATTGCTTAAAGGCTGAGAACAATAAATGAAACTTCTCCACTATCTGGATTCATGCATGACTAAAGGGAAGCATTTGAGACATGAAATGCTTTTTCTACATGAAGAGGTGGAAGTTAAAATAGCATTAAGGATAGCAGAACAAGGTTGCAGCAGGCTTCCATTCCCAGGCCCTCAAGAAACCCAAACATGTAATTAATAGTAGTTCTGATGTCAAATGGTTTATATTGTGTTAAGCAGTTTGTAGAAAACTGAGTAAAAGTCCAAGAAAAGGAAAAAAAAAAAAAAAAGGAAAAAAAACCCAACAAAATTTTTCTGGTGGTTCTGATTCTTTACCAGGATTTGTTCATGTTCGAACAGCTGCTTTCACCTGGGTCCCCACCCAGTCCCTCCCCTCTGCCAGACCCCCCACCTGCTGGCTGTGCTGTGGCAGTCCTGGGGACACAGCTGGGGACACTGTGGGGACACTGTGGCTGGTGTGCCAACACATGAGAGTCCTGCCCATAAACCCCATTCTTTCCCTGTCATGCCTGCAGTTGGTTGTGCCCAAAGACAGAAAGGACTAAAGGCAGCAGGAGGGCAGAGATCAGGGTTCCATTCTACTGAACAACAGGGATGCTCATCACTGCCTGGAGAACTGCCCAGCCACCACGGTGGGACACAAGAAGGACTCTGGAGCTGGGTGTAGAAAATTAGCAAGTTTCTGGACAAGTTTTTATCCTTGCCAAGGTCCCAAGGAGGAGGTGCCATGCACACTGGTGTGTCCTGCATCTCCCAGTGTCCCTCAGGAGCAGAAGTGATGCTCTGCCTCCAGGAGATGTTCATGGGGCCATGAACACCTGATCAGCCCCCCAACTCGATGCATCTCTTCCTACTTAGGAGATCATGGTGAAAAAAGAGTTGGGTAGTTCTCTATTAGTCTGCAAATTAACTAATTCTTCTGGTAATTCTTCATCTCCACAGAGCTAGACAGTAGAACAGCTTTCCAGAGGAAGGCCTGTGTTTCAAGGAGTCTTTCTGTGTGGGTGTTTGCTGGAGGCAAGGGTGTTATCCATGACAGGGAAGTATGCAGGCCAAGGTCCCCTCAGGCACAGGAGAGATTTTCCCACTGAGGAGGAAGGCTTCCCCCTCACTGGGCAGGTGATTTAATTGCACAGTTTCGGTGCTGATCACTCCAGTTCTGCCTGAGTGTACCTGAGATGCCTTGGGAGAGCTTGCCTGGCCAAGCCCCTCAGAGATGCTGGTGGGAAGAGTCTCTTTTCTGTGTACATTTAAAATTACCACCTTCCTAAGCATACTGCCTCTTCCCAAAGCATGGGGCTTTTGTGGAAAAGCAGAGGAAACTGGGGTTATCAGGAGGAACTAAAGAGGCCATCAATGGTTAGAGCTTTTTGAGGCTGCTCCTGCTGCTGTACTAGTCCCTCAGGATGGGTGGTGGCACGTGTAAGGGTGTCCACCAGTTGGGCTCCTGGCTCTTTAAGCCTTGATCTGAAATGTAATACTTCAGGAATATGATGGTTTCAACAATTTTAGTCAATGAGTCAGTTCTGGATTAGTATCCTACAGCAGGAGGGCAGTGACTCTCTCTCGTAAATTAGCAACCAGCCTCCCTTTGAAGAATGTTATTTTAAAGACTCATCTCACTTGTTAGCTCCAAGTACTCTGCCTATTAATCACCACAAAGGAACACTGCACTCTCCTCCCCCTGACAGCTT
Organism: Chaetura pelagica; assembly: GCF_000747805.2. Classification (NCBI taxonomy): domain Eukaryota; kingdom Metazoa; phylum Chordata; class Aves; order Apodiformes; family Apodidae; genus Chaetura; species Chaetura pelagica. The sequence continues at coordinate 3,864,944 of NW_009953004.1, forward strand.
TATTCCTGAACTCTGTTCAGCACCAGGAGAGTAAAGAAAGAGGGAGAATGAAACAAGAGACAAGGTTCCCACACACGGGGAAGCAGGTACCGTTATGGGAAAGTCACCTCCAGTGATGAGAAGTAGCTTGCACAGCTTCCAGAGCTAAAAATATTAGAAAAAAACCTAAACCCACACCTGTCAAAGTTTTGCCCAGCTTGGGAAAAAGGAATGGGAAAGGTCCTGTACCAAATGGTGAGGGGTTCAGAGCCTGGGCAGAGTGGGGACTGGGTGCCCCATCTGACAGCATCTTAGCTTTCCCATGGGCTGTGCTTATTTCCATTGACTGTTGCTGCCTCACCAGTACTTAACTCTTCTGCTGCTTCCATGAGCTCCTCAGATTGGACATGAGTCTGTGCCTCTAGTGTTCTCCACAAGCTGTGATTTACTGAGGAGGAACACTGGTTACACAGATCATGACAGGAGATGAAGCTCTTGAGAAACAAATTCCTTGCATGTGGCTTGGATTTCATCTCTCAGTACCTAAAAACCAAAGGAACCTGAATATCCCTTTTGAGGAGAGAAAGGTAAACTTGGTAATAGCAGTGAGGAGTCTCTGGGTCTGACTGAGCAGAAAAAAAGGACCAAAACATCCAGAAGTCTCAGTTCAGTGACTATTTACTCTAACTTGCAAGGCATAAGGGAAGGGTGGTGACTGCAACTACTGCCAGATGTGATCCAATCTCCAAAGATCTCAGCCCAGATATATTTGTGGCCTAATTCTGCTAGTTTCTGTGAGGATAGAAGAGGCCTGCCCTTCACATGCAGCAGCTAGGAAAGGGATTAAATACACACAGGCCTACACATGTAGATGTATAGATAGACATACACCCTTTCCATGGGTGAGGAAGAGGAACCACCCTCTCTGACACTGAGGAACTAGAGACTGATGTTTCTTCACATTTGATTGAGAGCACAGGGAGGGATTCAGCCCTGGTTCAAGAGGGCTCAGGGAGAAAAGGGAAGATTTCTGCCCACTCTGGCAGATTCTGGGCCTTTTGGAGACTGATGCTGCCCAGATGCTCTGCTCCTGTCATGATGTGGCAGCAGAGGAATGCTGGTGGCCTGTGGCTGCTTGCATGCTCACAGCATCATTTCTATTTATTCCTCACAGGCTTCATGCCACCCCAATGTTGGCTCAGCTCAGGCAAGCTAAAGCATATGCTTATTTGGAACAGTGTTTTAAACTCTTAACTCTTCCAGGTGAAATCTGTCTTTTCAGAAACCCCTTTTTCTGCCTTCCCAGGAATCTCTCCAAACTTCTTGAGCCTATTCTCCTCTGCTGAGACCACTTCCTGTGCTGGGGTTTTGTTTGGAGACTGGTCTTTTGAGAAGCTGGGCAAGATTCAAGAAAGTCCCAGCTGAGTGCTGACCTTGTAGATTTGCCCATTTGCTCAACAGTTTGAGGACCCCATGGACAACATTGCTCCTGGCACCACTTACTGTTTCTTCAAACCATACTGGAGTTCAATGATTAGCAAATCAGTGCAATACATTCCCACAGAGTCATGGACTGCTTTGGGAACACAGGGTCCTTCACACCTGCAGATCCAAGTCCATGGGCTGCAGGTCCATCTTGGCCCTCAGGGGATGTTTCACTGTGTTTCACCTCCATGGGGTACAGGGGCCTGCTGGGGGACTTCTGCTCAGGCACCTCCTTCCCCTTCTTCGTCAACAACCTCGGAATCTCCACCCCAGCACTGCTCTCACCTCTCCAGCTCAGCTCTTCTCTTTAGCTCTCTCTGCTCTCAGCCTCATATCAGATCTTTCATATGTTAATCACGGGTGTCTCTCTAATGGCTCTGGCTTTGGCCACCTGAGCCAAGGGAGCTTTTAGTAGCTTCATACAGGAGCCAACCCTGGGGCCCCTCCCCTGCTACCCAAGCCATGCCAGCGTCAAACCAGCACAAAGATCCATCAGATGCAGGGGGAAGAGCTCCTTTCATAATGGACTTGCTGCCTTAATGAGGAAACTAAGACTGATGAGGTTGATGAGAGGACCCTCCAGGAGGGGCCAAGTCATGGAGACCTGGAAGGCAGATGAAGGGAAATAATGGCTCCGTTTTGTTCAAAGCCCTTGGTGGTGTTTTCCTGTTGTTGCTGTTGTTATGTGTTTGCTTGGTTCTAAGGCAGGCATGAAATTTTAGAGTTTTGCTGCATCTGGAGGCAGAAGTTTACAATTTTCAATTAATATTTCTAGAAGTAGCAGAAACAGTTGCTTTAGAAAACTGCATGCTTCCAGAAGGAAAGAGGAAAGCTTTCATGGTTCAGCTTGGAAGTGATTTACACTTTCTTTAAACACACATAATAAAGTTTAACTTTTTTTTAAAAAAAAAAAAAAAAGCACAGCACCAATAACACACACACACACACACACACACCCCAGCACAAGACCTGGGTCTTCAGTGAGCAGCACGTGCCAGGAGCCAAACCCAGCCATGGGAACAGGGACCTCCTGCTACCCAGAGACAAAGGGAGAGGCCAAAGGAACTCCAGGGGGTGTCACTTTGGGTATACATGAAAGTGTTCTAATTGACAGACAGGTGGTTGTTATCACAGGAGACAAGGAGGTGATGCTAAAAAATCTCTCTCACCACAAATAAAATTGAGCAGACATTTATAGACACACACACACTAATTACCAGGGACATCAGCACTCAGATGAGTTTCCTAGACTGAAAACACCACTCTGCTCAGTACCTGGCTTTGGGAACTGGTGCCTGAAAGCCCAGTCAGCTCCAGCAAATGAAGGAAAGTCAAAATCATATTTAATCACAGTGATGACCCAGCTCACAGTCAGGAACCAACACAGCAAAGGCCAAAATACAGACTGAAAAAATCTTCCAGGAGAGAACAGATATTTTGGAGCAAGACTTAAGTATTTTTTTTCTACTCAAAAGACAAACCATGGCTGAAGCAAAACTATCAAGTCCACCTTCAGCCCTAGCAGTGAGCCCCAGGGTAGGAACCAGCTCCTCTCAGCAGAGAGCAAGCAACCAAAGCACACCTCTAATCCCAACAAGAGGTCCCCAGAACATGTCTGAAAACTGTTCTTAAAGACAGAGGGGAAGGCAAACAGTCCTTGAATTTCTGTTACCCAGCTGTGGGTTTGCACTGCACAATGCCCAGATCTATGTCAAGGATATTTCCCAAAAATACTTTTTGCTACATATCATGATAAGAGACAGAGGAATCTGGCTTAAGATCTATTCTCTTTAATTTTCTAAAGCAAGCTCCTTGTTACCTGTCCTCTTGCAGGGCAGAAGACCAATGCAGGATATTGAGGAGAAGGCATGAAAAAAAATAAATATCCAAAAAGCCCCTTTATGGCAATGAGCTCTGGGGCTCACCCTTGGGTTGCAGCTTGCCAGGGGGACACACCCAACACCTGAAAAGGGTGGCACACCTGGCAGGGTCACTGCCTTCAACAAGCTTGGATTCCTTTTTTGCATCACTCCAAGGCATCCACACTCTCCTGTGACATCCCTGTCAGCTGCCAGCATTTCGTAGCCTAAAAGCATGTGCATACTTAGAAAACAAACGTGCTGACTTTTCCAAGCAGTGAGCCCAAATCAGCCCTCTCACCCCCTGCCCTCTGGCCTGGCAGCAGCGACTCTGTCCTGTCCCCAGGCTGGATCACAGCCAGGGCTGCTAAACCCCAGCCAGGGTTCCTGGACATTTAAGGGACTCATCAGCTTCATCTAACACAGGACAAAAATTGGTGGGGGTGGCTTCTCTGCCCCTTGAACTCTGGAGTGTGATGGTAAGAGGAGAAAAGGAACAATTCTGAGGGTTGAATAAAGTTGTTCCTTCCTGCAAAGCTTTAGCCTCTGAGCCCTGAAGCATCTCTCCAAACACGAGGAGCGCAGCCTGGGTAAGTGGCTGTGAGTAATCTCCTTTGGCTGATATTTTCCTGAATGTATCAACTTTTAACTTATTGACGACCTTCCTGAGTAAGAGCAAACATTGTAGATTATGCAGCTCTTGAAAGCAGGAGCTGGCAACGAGCAATCCAGCTGCTGTCAGTGTCATTCTGACTACAGATGATGGCAGATTCAAAGCACTTTTAATAATGCCTTAGATTGTTATTTCTACCTAAAAAAGTAAATAGGAGGAAAAAAGAAGAAATACATAATGAGAATTGTGTATTTTTCTTTTACAACACACTTCCACTGAGAGCTTTGAAGCTCTTCATAAAGAAATGAAATGATGAAACCTTTTCCCCACTTGTGTCCATGTAACAAGAAGGAAACACTCGTCCAAAAGATTAATCAAAGGACCAGATTCCACATCTGGAAACTCAAAAATTACCCTGGGGGCACACGGGCCAGGGTGCTATAGGCATTAACAGTGCCATGGCCATGGGTATAACACACAGGAGGTTTGCCAGGTTGGGCAAGATGATAATCCCCTGTGGGCCCATTCCCACAGGGTGGTGAGGTGCAGAGGGGACATCATGCCATCGGCAGTGGCAGCAGGGCTGGCAGGCAGGACCAGGGCTGCCGGGTCCCACCACGCTGCACCAGGAAAGTCGCCAGGATCCATGTGCATCTGCAGCACAACAGGCTGCAGGAAAGGCTCTGTTAACTCACCCACACAGCCTAAAGGAAATGTTGTGGGGTTTTTTTCCTTTCCTGAAAGCTGTGGAAACAAGTAAGTAATTTATTTCTGGTCTGATTCTGCCACCTTTCTGTGCGCAGAGAGCCCTGCCTGTCTCCCCGCGCAGGGCTCTGCGTTGAGGCACCAGCGCCCGGCAGGGAGGGGTGGATCTGCCCTTCGGTGCTGGGCACGACCAGGGCTTCAGGCAGCAGAAAGGAGAGAGAGAAAAGTCAATAGCAGCCTCTGCAAACGCTAATTGCTCACAATATTGAAGGAGACGAGGAGTGAGGGAGGTGTGGTTTGGAGCTCTACTCTGCTCCTTCAGAAAAGCTTTCCCAAGGCATCAATTCCAAAGAGCTGAGTGAAGTTTATGTCTTCAGCTTTCAGATGCTGAAACAAGGGTGAGAAAATGGGATTTTTATTGGTGTGACAAGTGAGATGAGGAGGTGAGCAAAGTTGGTGCGGCTTCCCCTGGGCTGTGCCACGGGCTGACACAGCAGAACCAAGCCCTGCCCCAGCAAGAGCTGGGTCCCCTCAGCTCCCTCTCACGGGTCCCAAGGATCACAGCAGGGCCAGATTCTGCTCGGGAGCATCGTCAGCTTCTGCTCAAATGAGAGATGCCAAAAGGCAACAGCCAGCCTTGGCCTCTCAGCACCAGTGTTTAATTTTCCTCCATTACCAACAGAATCAGAACAATCAAATCATTTTGGTTGGAAAAAACCTTTAGGATAATTGACTCCAACCATTAACTCACCACTGCCAAGGCCACCACTAAATCATGGCTCTTAGCACCTCATGTGCTCTTTTTTATTTCCTCCAGAGACTATTTGAAGTTATCACTTTTTAATTATTCTCACAAGCCAAAGCCAGCTAGGGAAGAGCTGTCCTCCTTAGCTGATACTTTCTGCATAGCACTATGATCTCTACATTCTTTCCATATAAAAACATACTGAGCCCTGTGATTTTGAGACTAATGTACAGGGCTCAGGAGAACAGCAGACAAAAAACAGGATGCCCACTCATGAGAAGAAATGAAGAACAAAGACAGCACATTGTTCAAGACAACCTTCAGAGAAGTGATTAACCTTTGGGAGACATAGTCACAACAGAAAAAAACTGCCTGTGGGATTCATCTGCTTGTTGTAAGTTCACAGTCACAGAGTGGTGGGGGTTGGAAGGGACCTATGGAGGTTACCTCTGTCTCATAGAGCAGACCCCATAAGAGCACATCCAGGCAGGTTTTGAATGTTTCCAGGGATGGAGATCCCACAACCTCCCTGGGCAGCCTGTCCCAGTGCTCTGTTACTCTCAGAGTAAAGAAGTATTTTCTTATATGCAGGTTAAACCTCCTGTGTACCAGTTTGTGACCATTGTCCCTTGTTCTGTCATCTCCCAAGAGCAAGTGTTCTCCAGTCATGGGCTTTTGTACATGTTTAGGTGGAATATTGCTACTAACAAATCATAAGCTGGAAGGAAGAGACATTATGGGAGAGAAGAAAAACTGTCACCCTCAGCATTTGGTTCAAATTACTGAAAATTTGCCACCTGCCTTGTGTTCCAAGAAGACTCCAAAGTTTTAAGTTCAGCGTATCAGTGGTGTTTGGCTACTGCCTGCTTTGGCTGACCAGTGCAATTTAGCTGTCAAGACCTATTTTTAGTCATATGAATAACGAAGAACTTTTGGAGTGGATCCTGAAATGTCCTGAGACTCCACAAGAATGTGACAGTGGCATCCAGCAGGGCTGGCCCACGAGGGCTGTGTTCATTTGCACAAGTGCCTTTTTATCCCGGGCTTTGTAGTGACTCACATTTCCTCTGCCCACAGCTTCCTTGCCAGAAGCAGGATCATAACAAGGTATTCTGGGGCCAACTTGGTGTTCAGTGCAGGTCTGGGAAGTGAAGTTGTTCTATTGGTTGTTTTCTATGGGTGAGTACAAAAGCCTCTTCCGAGGCTTCCACTTGTCAGGCTGGCTGGTTTATGATCTGCAAGTGAAGTGTTTTGAACTTCATGGCTCCTCTTCCTGTGCTGATCCGTGACATCACTTCTGGGAACTGGGGACATTCGTTATCCCGTGGACTGTGTTGGGAGCTTGACGTTGGGCCCCCTTATCACATTTATTTTAGTGTGTTCTTCTGACTGAGATACAGAGCTCCACAGATGTCTGGTGTGCCTGAGGGAGCCCTGCCGGGGCACCAGGCCCAGCTCCAGGGATACAGCACAAGCTGGAGCGGGGCCGGGGGGGTCGGGGGGGAGAGGGGGCGTCAACTCTGGCACATCCTGGGGCCAGGCTGGGCTGTCCAGACCCAGGGCTGTGAATCATAGAATCACAGACTGGTTTGGGTTGGAAGGGACCTTAGATCTAGATCCAACCCCCTGCACGGGCAGGGACACCTCCCACCAGCCCAGGCTGCTCCAAGCCCCATCCA
>NW_009953004.1:3874220-3887594 GCF_000747805.2 Chaetura pelagica
AGCCCCAGCAAAGGCTCGGGTGGGACGTGGGGTCTCGTCACTCCCCTCTCGCTCTCTCCTCTCCGGGAGCAGCACCCGGGAGCTCTCCCCGCAGCCCCGCGCCTGCCGCGCTGGAGCAGAGCCCGGGCAGCCCTTGGGACCCCGTGGTGGGATCAGGGGCAAAGCTAAACGTCTTGATCACCAGAAATCCGTCCCCTCGTATTGAAGAAAGCAAGGCAAGGCATTTTCCTCTGAGGTGTTTGTTCTTTACCTGGAAAATCTCTCCTCAACCAACATCCTTATTTCTCCTCACCAGCCATCCCCGTGCCCACAGCCCTGCCGGCCCTTCTGGTGTCTCCAGACCAGCAGCCACCTCAGCGTCCCCAGCCCTGCCAGCCACCCTTGTTCCCCCATCCCTGCCAGCCATGGGCTGCAGCTGCTGACCCAGAAGTTCCTTCTGCCCATGACCGCAGACCCCAGAAGGTGGGATGGGCACAGGTTGTGACATCCCCCCAGTCAGACCAGCTGAGACCTCCCCAAGGCACCGAGCACAGGCCGAGACCACAGCACCTGGTCCCGTGGGCAGCCCCTCAAGCTCACACCACGGAGACTTCCAGGGCTGGACATCAATTCCCTTCTGGAAGAGCAGCAAATGGCATTTACTGCAGAAGGCTCGAGCCTGAGCAGGAAGCTAAAGGAAGGACAGGAATCTTGGATGCTTTTAAATTAGCAGTAAGTTCCCAAAGGTGCTTTGATTTGATCCTTGGGGCATTTTTCCTTGCCTTTGGACTCTGCACTTGAGATACAAATTGGTTTTCATCGAGCAACATGTTTGTTTCCTCCTTCCCTCTGACACGTTTTGCTCTCTCTCCTTGCCATGCTGCTCTGGCACTCTCGCCACAGCAGTGGGTGGGTGCCACAAGTGAAGCTGACACCAAGAGGGACCCACACTCATCCCTGCAGAGTCACTCGCAGCCCTGGGATGCTCCAGGGATTTTTCTCCATCTTAAAAACAAATAAAACATTTAGACCAAGTTGAGAAATTAAAATGTAACACAAACATTTGTCTGAAGTAGGGATAATGGAAAAAGAAGACAGCAGCTTCTTTCTCTGTCAGTGTGCTACAGGGAAACTTCACTAATGTGGGTTTTCAGTAGGAGCATCCAGTAAAAGTACAGGAGTATTAGTGGAAACATCCTCAAACTCTGAAACTTCTGGGCAAAGGTGCTGGCTGTTGTGATTCTCGATGGCTCTGATTAAAAATCATTAATTTAAATTAGTTTTTAAAAATTATTTTAAAATCATTAATTTAAAAATAATTAAAAGCCATTAATTTTTAGTATGTCAGCTCTGGGTTTTTCACAGAAGCTCTTATGTAGGTGAGACCTGCTGTATTTTTATGCTTATTTAATGTAAAACTTCCTTTGGGAAGGTGCTGAGTGAGCATTGAATCAACAAGACAAAATCTACAGAAGCTGCTTCTAAGTTACTACAGGGGGGTAAGTAATGTTTGAAGTGGCAGCAATCATTGCAACCAGGTTTTCTCACTCCAAAAGCCCGTTCCATGTCCTCATGGACATGTTCTGGAATAAAGCAAATCAAACCACAGAGCAATAAGCCACGTTCGGTTGAGCCGAGGTGTCAGCTGGAACAGGGGGGTGCAGCTCTGGAAGTAAAATAAAGCAGCAATGCTGGTAACGCTCATCTTAGAAAGAATTACAAGACCTTCAGTAATGTCAGGACTTCGGTGGGGGACATTCCAGCTGAAAAATAGGCTCCATTCTTTCAGGCCTTTTGATTTACTGTGGGGGAGAGCTGAGACACAGTGTAGAGCGTTGTCCTGAGCACCTCCAGCTCTTCAGACCTGTCCCGGGATGCCAGCAGCTCCATCCCCTGCTGGCTCGTCATCCTGTGGTTCCTTGCTGTTTGAAGACACCCACAGCCTTCCCGCTGGTGGCGCTCCAGGAACAGCCCTGCCAACACGCAGCCTCAGGGACTTCAAGCAACCACCTTTACGCCAGATTTGTGTGAGATGAATGTCAAGACAAACCCCATTCACTCTTGTCCGCTTCTTGTCAGGAGAATATTAAAATGAAAAATAATTAGGAACAGTTTACAGGTCAGCACAGATGCCACCGATGTGGATTTCCCACTTGATAAAGCTGAGAATTTTATTCTCCTAGGAAAAAAAAAAGACAGAGTTCTCATTTCATCAAATGCCTTATTGGACACCAGGCTCTGTGCAAGTAACCGTGAGAGCTGGTACCTTTATTGGAAAGAAGAATTCTTTAATCTTGAATCTCAATTCTTGAATCTGAGTCCATGACCAAAAATACAAAAAACAAATTCCACAGTAGCAAAGTTGCTATTAGTTATACCAGCTTAATAATTATACAACTAGCTAATAATTAGTCCAGTGGCAAGCTTATCTCCTGCATAACTAGCACTGGATTATTTAGTAGTAGCAATAATCCTAAACTGGGTCTAAATTTAGGTTACCCATCTGATGTATTTACAGCCATGTGTTTGGGAGGTAGGGCGTCTTACCAGTGAGTCTTCAAATTCCTTCTTGCCACAGCTGAAGACAACATGAAAGTGACCCTCCACACATGGATGTATTTCCCCTGTCCTCTCCCTTACGTGTAATACCTCTCTCTTCCTATATCTTCCTGTTCTTCAAAATAAGGGCATTTGGTCTTGATTAGGAGAGAACTAAAATGCTTTGTGCTCCCACTCTACTCAGCTCTGGTGAGACCCCATCTGGAGCACTGTGTCCAATTCTGGAATCCCCAGCTTAAGAAAAACATAGAACTCCTCAAGCAGGTCCAGAGGAGGCCACAAACATGATCAGAGGGCTGGAGCATCTCCCCTGTGCAGACAGGCTGAGGAAGTTGGGGTTGTTCAGCCCAGAGAAGAGACTCCATGGTGACCTTATAGCAACTTTCCAACAGCTGAAGGGGCCTACAAGAAAGCTGGGGTAGGGCTTTTTACACAGGTGTGTAGTAAGAGGACAAGGGGCAATGGTCTGAAGCTTAAAGAAGGGAGAATCAGGTTGGACATTAGGAAAAACTTCTTTCCTGTGAGGGTGGTGAGACCCTGGCCCAGGTTGCCCAGGGAAGCTGTGGCTGCCCCATCCCTGGCAGTGTTGAAGGGCAGGTTGGATGGGGCTTGGAGCAGCCTGGGCTGGTGGGAGGTGTCCCTGCCCATGCAGGGGGTTGGCGCTGAATGATCTTTAAGGTCCCTTCCAACCCAAACCATTCTATGATTTTATGATTCTACTGGTGCTGTGAGGTGAACCCAATTAGTTGGGCCAGTTCTGGACTAATTGCCTCAGGCTGTGGCTCTGCATCCTGCACTGGGAGGCTGCCAGGACATCTCCTCCCACTCTCCTCCTCTCCTCCCGTGCTGGGGAGCAAACACCTCCTCTGCAGAGGTGGGTGATCCTGCAGACTTGCCTGAAATCAGCCACAGAATTTGAGAACCTTTGAGTCAGGCTGCAGAGGAAGATGCAGCTTTTGCTGCTTTAAGCTTTTGTCAGAGGAAGACAAAGGATCTGTGTGAAGCAATGGCATTTTTACATCTCTTATTTATTATTTTTTTTTCAAGAATTATCTAGAAAAGAACTCAGGTTGTTCCTGCAGCACTATGTGGTGTGGCATGTGAAGAGACAGTTCCGTATGAAAAGAAGTTACTTAGTGCCAAACTTGCTTTGCTGTGCTACTCAGAATGATGGGTGTTTCTGTCATGCTGCATGACAACACCATTCTTCACTGAGTTATGCTCCTAAGAGCTTATATTTTATTTCCAAGTGGAAAATAAATCATTTCATGGAACCTCTTTCACAGAGGTCTCGCTCTGGATTCACAGCACGTTTCACACCATCATGTGTCAGATGCTATAAAATATTGAGCCACAACCCAGGCATGCTGGTTGCCAACCAGGATGGCAGCTTATTCCAGCATAGAATCATCCTGGTTGGAAGGGACCTTGAAGATCATCAAGTCCAGCCATAACCTAAATCCCCTCCCATAACCTGATATACCCCTTCAGTGCTTAAATCATGTCCCTAAGCACCACATCTCTATTTTTTCCAAACGCTTCCAGAGATGGTGACTCCACCATCTCCCTGGGCAGCCTGTTTCACTGTCCAACCACTCTTTCAATAAAGAAATTCTTTCTAATATCCAGTCTAAACCTCCCCTGGGGCAGCTTCAGGCTATTTCCTCTCATCCTGCCATTATTCACTTGAGAGAAAAGGCCAACACCCACCTCCCTACAACCTCCTTTCAGGAAGTTGTAGAGAGCAATGAGGTCTCCCCTCAGCCTCCCCTTCTTCAAATGAAACAATCCCATGTCCCTCAGCCTCTCCTCATAGGGCTTATTCACCAGTTTGGTCTCTCCCCTGGACCTGCTCCAGCCACTCAACATCCTTCCTGCAGCGAGGGGCCCAGAACTGCCCCCAGTGCTAGAGGTGCAGCCTCACCAGTGCCCAGCACAGGGGCATGATCGCCTCTCTGCTCCTGCTGGTCACACTCTTCCTGATACAAGCCAGGATGCCATTGGCCTTCTTGGCCACCTGGGCACCCTGCTGGAACCAAAGTGCGTAACCAAAGACATTTGCTCCTGTCTCACTGCCCCAGCCCAGCCAGAGAACTGGAGTCCCTGTTCCCTCCTGGCCCCAGGTGCAGGTGACAGCAGCCTGGACTGCAGGACATGGGGACCAGCGGCTCTGGCTGCTCCCATGCCCAGGTCCACCTGTGTCCAGCATCCTCAGTGCCAGGTGGGATGGGGGGTGTGTTGTGCTGCTCCTGGTGGCCCTCCCATCTTTGTGCTGCAGCAGCTCCTTCTGACAGGGCTTTGCACCAAGGTCATACAGCAAGGGACTGACCTTTGTTCTGCCTGAACCACCTTCTAGGACAAAAAACAGGACAAAATTCCTTGGCTGTGTTGCAGGGTGGTGCTTGGCCTCATCACCTGGTCCCTATCCACGTCACTATTTGGTGGCGAGGGCAGGGGACCATAAGGTGGCTGCAGATCCCAGCAGGAGCACTCGGAGAAGTGCACAAGAAATTGGGCTGTGCTTCTGCTCATGGAAGTGTTTACTGGAGAGGAAGAATTAAATTCGAGTTAGATGTGTCCATGCTCCTACCTGAGACAAAGAGAAGCTCTGCCAAGATCAACCATGTGCTGCAAGGAACTGAGCTGAACTGCAAGGGGCTGAAATTTTAAAGTCAGCACACGTCCACAGCTGACTCCTCACCTGGGTAATCATAGCTCTGCTTTTTACAAGGGGCTTTTTATGCTGCAAGATGTCAAAACACATGCAGACATAAGCTTTGGTGGAGGCTTTGAGACTGTCAGGAACAGCAGCCTATGCTGTCTTGTTAATCCTCTTGTAAAAGGAATACCTCCCCCTGAAAACTTAAAAGTTTCACAAAACTCACAAGAGAGAGGGGGTTCTAAGCCAGATATTTTATTTTACTATTATCAGCCTCCAAAAAAACATTGGTGAATCAAATCTTGTTGTATTACAACCACATGGAAATTTTAACAGAGCTCGTATTTAAGCAAGCACATCCAGCAGAAGGTTGCATGTAAAGATGGCAAAATTTGCCAGACTTTTGCATTAATTTAAGCTTTTCACAGTCACCTCAAGGCAATTATACTTCTTTCAAGCAGCTCAGCATTGCCAGTCTGCAGACTGTTGGTGAAGAAAGCACAGTTTGTGTGACATGCAGGATGTGCAGTTGGGAAGCCAATGTCTGTTTTCCACCGGGGAGCAACGCGTCCCGTGCAGAAAGCTGGCCAGGGGAGGGACATCTCTGCACAGCCACCCTGGGCACACAGGCAGGCTGTGGCCATGACCTTGGCGCTTCCCTCCCTGCAAAGACCAGAGGCAGCCAGGCCCGAGTTGCCATCCTTGAAAAAGTTGAGCAGGCAGAACAGCCCGTTTGATTTGTTTGATCCAGAGCCACGAGCTGCAGCAGTTGTCTGGGAGGGTGCTGGGACATACATGCAAACTGTATTTAATGTCGTGGAATTTGTCTAATTGAAAAAGAAGAACATTTGAATGAAAAGATGTTTCATTCAATTACTCACCTTTACAAGAGTGTATTTGGATTTGTGGTTGTTTTTTAACAAGAGACATCTTGTTTGCAGAAACTCTCCAGACAGTTACATTATGGAAATGCCATTTGCAGTGGTATGAATTTCAAGTCTTACAGAAAATAAAAAACCCAACTGAGTGGTAAAATTAGGTTTGTGCTGCTACTTATTTGCAAGATGAAAGGCTGGGTAGCTGCCTCCCCCATGCTGGCTCTGGTCACAGCTCCACTGATGCTTCTTTCTTAGCACAAACAAAATAAAGGCTCCCAGGGCAAAGCCCACATAGAAAGTCTGTTAAATATACTTCTTGTAGGTGAATCAGAGAAGATACATCAGTAGTGGGTCCTTGCTCTCTAAAGACATTTTCCCACTTCATTTTCCTCTCCTAAGTGCATCCTCCCACAGGGCACTTCCCACAGCCCTGCTCAGGAACAAGCAGTCATAGAATCACAGGATGCCAGGTTGGAAGGGCCCTCAAGGATCATCTGGTTCAACCTTTCTATGTATCACTATAGATTAAATAAGGTGGCCCAGAACCCTGTCAAGCTGAGCCTTAAAACTGTTCAGTGTAGGGGAATTCACCACTTCCCTTGGAAAGGACATAGAGCTCCTGGAGCAAGTCCAGATGAGGCATCTTCATAAGATGCTCAGAGCCTGAGCAGCTCTGTTCTGGGGAGATGCTGGGAGACACGGGGGTGCTCAGCCTGGAGGAGAGAAGGCTCCAGGGTATAGCAGCCTTCCAGTGTCTGAAGGGGCTACAGGAAAGCTGAGGAAGAATATTTACATGGGCTCGTAGTGAGAGAACAAGGGGGAATGGATTAAAACTGGAAAAGGGGAGATTTAGGTTAGACATGAAGAGGAAATTCTTTAGTGTGAGGGTGGGGAGACCCTGGCCCAGGTTGCCCAGGGAAGCTCTGGCTGCCCCATCCCTGGCAGTGTTGAAGGGCAGGTTGGATGGGGCTTGGAGCAGCCTGGGCTGCCCATGCAGGGTGGATTGGAACTTGCTGATCTCTAAGGCCCCTTCCAACCCAAACCATTCTTTGATATGATTCTAAGATTACTCCAATGTCTAATTGTTCTCATGGTGAAAAATTTTATTTTGGAGTCTGATCAGAAACTCCCCAAGTACAGCTTCTTTCCATTATCCCTTGATATTTCCTTCTAAATAGGGAGTCTCCATCTTCTTGGTAACCACCACTGCAACATGGTGATAAGGTCTCCCCAAAGCCTTCTTTTCTCAAGGCTGAACAAACCCAGATTTTGCAGCCTCTCCTCATATGGCAGGTCCTCAAGTCCTTTGATCATCCTTGTGGCCCTTCTCTGGGCCTTCTCCAGCCTGTCCCAGGGACCAGAATTCAGTGCAATACTCCAGGTATGGTCTGACACATATCTGAGTGGGGTGATGCCTTCTGTATCTCTGCTGCTGATGCCTTTGCTGCTGCAGCCCAGCTTCCTGTTGGTTTCTTTGCCCTGCAGCACACTGTGCACTCATGCTGAGCTTGCTGTCCACCAAGTCCCCTTCCATAGGGCTGCTCTCCAGCCAGATGGATCCACCCACCTGTAGCAAGGGGAGCATTTCCTCACAGCACTGCCAGTGGAAACACTGGAGTGTTTTGTGGTGTTTCAAGCCATGGGAGGTTTCTACTCTTTGTTGGGGTGCTTCTGGCCTCTCCCCTTCCCACAACCATCTTAGGAAGAAGCAAGATTCATGTTACTCTTATTCTTCCCTCAGCTTCACAGTTTATTTTTTAGCTGCAAATACTTTCCCAGGTCACATGTTAACAGCTTTGTAGCTATTAAAAGCATCTTGGTTTCCAAATTTCAACAGTCTTTCACTCAGGTTTGCGCCTGCAGCAAACTGCCAGTCCTCAGTGGGTATGCCATGCTGTGCAAGTGTTGTGTCATTTTGCATAGGAAGGACAGAACTCCTTTTGCTTTCACAGTCTTTAGAGGCTAAATCCTTTGCAATTGCAAAGGGTGAACCAGCACCGAACGGATGGGAATAAAGAAGCTGGTTATTCTTTTTGAGGAAGAGAAAATTGTGACTGGTGAATTTTTACAGCCATCAGTTTGATGTTGGGTATTTCTCACTGGTGATACAAATCCACTGCCAAAATGCTGGAGCCAGCTCCCACCCTGACCTGTCAGACCTGCAGCTGCCTGGGCTGGGCATGGGGCCACTTGTCCACCTCCAAGGGACCCCGCTATGGCCAAGGGAACCCACTTTGGCCAAGAAATCCACCACTGTGGCCAAGGGACTTCACCACCATGGCCAAGGGACCCCACCACCACAGCTGAGGGACCCTACCCTGGCTGAGGGACCCTACCCTGGCTGAGGGACCTGATCACTCCATCACCACCAAGAGCAACAGGAATGTGAGGGTTGGTATCAGGGGCAATTGCTGTGGCACATTTTTATTGCTGCTCAGCTTTACAGAGCAGGGGAGTATATAAAGGTTTACAAATTCACCCTTTTATTTAGTGCAAGCTTTTCCTGTCTCCTGCCTTTTGGTTTTAAAACCTGCATCTCTGTTCCCAACACATGGAGTTACAGTGGGGGTTCCAGCCCAGGTTCAGCTGTCTCTGCCGTGGGGGCTCACTCCAGGACAGACAGACAGGCTGGCACCACCAAGGACACAGCTCCTGAGGACTGATAAAAATAAGATATTAATGACACTGAAAATAATTCAGACTTCATGCTAAAAAAAGTCAACTGACAGAGTCAAAACACGTCAGTTTTCTTAGAAAATAAAATGATGCGTTATTTGGAACACTGAGAGACTCTAACAAAGCCCCAGGTGTGTCAGCACAAGTGGTGCCTCCTGCCCAGCACGCCCTGGTCTCCACATGCCAAGGCTTTGCCCCTTCTGGGTGCTGGTTTTGCTCCCAGCTGGTGTGCACCAGCTGGCACGTGCATCAGCAGCATGGGTGCCCTCACTCACTCAGCCCATGGAATATTTTCTGTGCTGTTTACGAATTCTCTTAATTTTTGCTGACAGCTCCAATGAAAAATTCACTCAGCAGGTCCCTCCCTCTGGAGCCCACCTGTGGGAACTTCACCACCACAGGCTTCTGAACACCTGACTGGATGAGGTCCTGACCAGCCCCACTGACTGCTGAACTGCGCTTGCTTTAGTCGGGAGGCTGGACTAGATGGTCCCCAGCAGTCCCCTCCCATGCCATTTATCCAGTGATTCTGCAGTTCCCCCATGTGCTGTTGGCTGTGGGAGGAAGGCTTCAGCTTTCTGCCACAACTGGCTGAACACTGGAGATGTCTGTCTTGGCTGAAATCCTCTGGGAGGAGGCCCTTGTCTTCTGGCAGCTGTTGCCCCTTGCGTGGTGGCAGCTCTTGGCCCAGGCGTGCTGGCATGGGGGGGACAAGGGCTGGCATGGGGGGGACACAGCCCGGCACGGGGGGGACACGGGCTGCAGAGCCTGGCTTGGAGCCCCGCTGGGCCGCCGGCACACGCACAGCAGCGACTTCAGCTCAGACCTGAAGTTCTCGTTCAGCCAACAGTAAATGAAGGGGTTGTAGCAAGTGCTGCTCATGGCAAACCAGTGAAAAGCAAAGTAGAGAGCATTGCTGCTGTGGATGGCCCTGCAGGAGATCAACACCACATAGCAGTTCAGGGGGAACCAGCACACTGCGAACACCACCACCACCACCATCAGCATCTTCAGAGTCATCTTCTTTTTCCGTTGATGAGCATAGTATTGCTCCATGGTGAGGTCCCCGATGGCATTTCTCAGCCAGAGCTTCTTGGCCACTATGGTATATGTGATGGAGATCACAAGCAAGGGCAGGACATACAAGAGAACAAAAGTAGTCAAGTCCAAATACTTCCAGAAAAGATCAGCAGGAGGAGGGAAGCTGGGGAGGCAGACCATGCGTATTGTTCTGTTCCTGAAGATCAAAGACAGAAAGAACTGTCAGTCCCACTACCACATGCACACAACACCTGGAAGACAAACACCTCAGATATTCTGCACAAGTTTTAGTAAAGGCAGAGATAGAAGAAGCAATATGGGCAAGTGCCACTTGCAATGGAAAATTTTGCTTTAAGTTTAAGCTTTGGCCTCAAGTGAAGGTGTTTCAAACACAGCTGCAGGAAAAGAAGAAAGTCATCCATATTGGCATTTGTGCCCTCTAATGACGAAGAGAACCCTTCTTCTCTGCCTGCCTCCAATAACAGAGCTGAATCTCTGAGCTAAAATCAACTAACAAACAAGCCTGAAAGCAATTCCATTGATTTTCATTGTCCTTTTGGGAGAAACACACTGCTCAATCCAAGAGAAGGAAGACTTCCCTATTTCACCACACCTTCTTGTTTTTAATAACAGGGATGAGAAGCGTGTGCCTTCAAATTTGTGGGGCTTTGATCAAGCTGCATATGTCATAAAAAAGAGCAGTGTGGAAATGTCTTACCCGATATAAAATCTTGTCAAAGTCTGATAGATGGCATGAGGCAGGGAGAAGCAGCTGGCCAGCACCCAGATGATGATGATGCAAATCCCTCCTTTCACCATGGACATGCGTGGCTTCAGGGGGTGCATGATGACCTGCAGGGAACAACCAGCCCTGAGAATTTACAGTGTCCTCAGTTGATAAGCACAAGCTTCACACTTTAGAAAAGAAAAGAAGAATGCATCTTTGCTGCACCCCTGTCCAGAAAAAAGGGTTTCCCCTGGATCCTGTCTGCTTTCCGAAGCATTGACATGAAGTGTGGCACCAGCTGAAAGCCAAGAGGCTGCTGTGCACTATGGATTATTACATTAGGCAATGAAACACTAACTAAAAATAGACCCATCATGTCATCCAATGATCTCTTGCCTGATGAAGCCTTTGGTATTTCATGCATGTCTTTTCTAGTCTCATTATAAATATCAACTTAATTGAGCTTCCACAACTCCCCTAGAGCATCTGTCTGCTCTGGTACCTCTCAGAACTAGCAATATTTTTAGAGTCAAGTGTTGATTTCTCTTTGCTCAGTGACATCTTCCTTCTACTTTTATCTCCTTGGGCCATACTGGCTGATTCCAGTTCTGCGGAAACTACTCCACTGAATTTAAAGGCAGGTAATGTGTTAGCTCTTAATTAAACAAACACTTCCTTATACTTTGCCACACTTTGCAATCAACCCAGAGTCTACTTATTAAAATTTTTATTACCAAAACGCTTCTCTCTCAGGAGCTGCAATGGTGCACACAGAATGGGCAGACCACCAAATTTTTGTGACAAAAAAAGCCAGAAGTGAATGATGTATACTCTGGTAGTCACTGTGATTTTCTGACACCAGATGGAGCACATCCAAGATGACCAGAGTGGAATCTGTTAATGTTTTGTACTTCATCTAACCACCCCATTTCTCATGTGAGGTTGCTTTTCAGTGCCCACCCTTTGCTTGGCCTGGAAGGTTTTTCCTTGTTGGTGCTCACCAAAAAAAATGTTGCAGCAGGAGGAGGACAGGAGAGTTTCTCACCATGCACCCCAAAATAACAGGATAATCCTAAAAAATTGTGACTCTTTGTAAATAAATGCTGAAAAAAATACACTGGCTGCTGGTGTTTGAACTTTGGAATATATTCTAGCATGTTTGTGGGGCTGTGTTCTGCAGTGCTTCTGGGGTGGGCAGGGACCCATGAGGTGACCTGTCATGGGGCCCATGCAGGGCAGGGCCATCAGGGCAGGCTGCCCAGAGCTGGGTCCTCTCCCGGTTCAAAGACTCCATGGCCTCTCTGGGGCCTGTTCCAGTGCCAGATCACCCTTGCTCTAGAAAAATGTGGGGGTTTTGTCCACTGCCATGAAAGCCAGAGTTCTGCCTTCCATTTCTTGATTCCCAAGACAATGCAGGTTTCCAGGTACTGGGATTTGAAGGGGGGAAAATGCTGTATTTTCTAGCAAATATGGGGGCAATGTGTGTCATGTGGAGCATGTCTCCCATGCAGACAGGCTGGGAGAGTTGGGTTGTTCAGCCTGGAGAAGAGAAGGCTCCAGGGAGACCTTAGAGCACCTTCCTGTGCCTGAAGGGGCTCCAGGAAAGCTGGGGAGGGGCTTTTTACAAAGTGAGAAGACAAGAGGTCATGGATAAAAACTGAAGAAGTGGAGATTTAGATTGGACATGAGGAGGGAATTTTTCAGTGTGAGGGTGGTGAGAGCCTGGCCCAGGTTGCCCAGGGAAGCTGTGGCTGCCCCATCCCTGGCAGTGTTGAAGGGCAGGTTGGATGGGGCTTGGAGCAACCTGGGCTGGTGGGAGGTGTCCCTGCCCATGATGGGGGTTGGATCTAGATGATATCTAAA
Organism: Chaetura pelagica; assembly: GCF_000747805.2. Lineage (NCBI taxonomy): Eukaryota > Metazoa > Chordata > Aves > Apodiformes > Apodidae > Chaetura > Chaetura pelagica. The sequence continues at coordinate 3,886,603 of NW_009953004.1, forward strand.
GTCCTTTCCAACCCAAACCATTCTATGATCCTATGACTCACATACCTGGTGCCGATCGAGAGCGATGGCAGCGAGGGTCAGCACGGACACGTGGACGGAGCAGTACTGCACAAAGCGGCTCACGTGACACATCAGCTTCCCAAAAACCCAGGTACTGCTCACAAACCTCACCTGAAGAGCAGCGAAACAGGGTTAGAACAGTGGGCACTATAAGCAAACAGGCTTCCCTGGAGTATGGTAAGGAAGGAATTCTTTAATACTATTTCCTTACTCCTTGTAGATGCATTATACTGTTTTTCTGAGGAAACAGATTATGCAAGAGCCTTTGAAACAGAGGTGAGATTTATTATACAGAACAGACAAATCGCCCTGAGTAGTGCTTGTGTGTGTGTGTGTGTTTGTGTGTGTGCGTGTGTTTGCCTGTGGTGTTTCTGGAAAATGTAAAGAAATCTTAGCTCAAGCCCTTGATGAGGCTCTGCAGGGAAGAGCTGCAGCTTGCCTCCTTAAAAACAGCTGCATGTTCTAGTTTGTGGATGCTGAAGTTCGCATGGGTTCACAACTCAGAGAGACAAAGTCATGGAAGAAAAAAATCTTTGAGGGCATTGAAAATAGTGAGGTAACACCTCTGAGTCTGTGGAGCATCCCTGCCACCCTGCCCTGTGTGCTCTGCAGGCCAGAGCTGGTCAGAGCCTCACCAGGACCACCACAGGGCCAGGGCCTCTGGACATCTCTCTTGGCTCCCAGAGGGTTGTCACATCTTGTGGCTCTTCTGCAGGGAGGTTATCTCACATAGCAGTTATTGTCTCACTCCCTTCTTATTCCTGACTGTGCAATATTTATTCCAAGTTAGTGTAAGTCACTCTGGAAGCAGATGAAGCTAATTTGAAATAAGGCACATTTGCTACAAAAATCAATCCACACAGAAAAATCAGTCAAGACTAGCTAATATGTTTTTCAATTAATTTAATAATTTCCCCCTAGAGGCAACTCTA
>NW_009953004.1:3890177-3930758 GCF_000747805.2 Chaetura pelagica
GAATGACTCTGACACTGAAACTGTACCAATTTGCTCACTCGCTGAAGCTGGTGCAAAGATAATTCTAAGAGGGATCACAGTCACTTAACTCCTTGTTCCTGATGAGCCTGTCGTGCAAGCACAGCAGAGGGCACCCTGCCCGCCTCCAACAGGTCGCTGGCTGCAAATCCCATCACATCAAGCAGAGAAATCCCACCAAATAAGCAGGATCGATTTAAGAAAGAGTGAAGTCAAACACGTAATTTGGAAACTGAACAGAAGAAGGTTACAGACAGGGCACGGCTGCAGTTTGTCCAGGAGGCGAGAGGGAGGGAATCCAGAGGAAACTGTGAGCCTCCTGCTGGCCCCGGCAATGCCCACCTACACAGCTCGAACAGACAGACAGACACAGTGAACACAGCTGGGACAGACACAGTGCACATAGCATGGACAGAAACACATACACTTACAGCATACACTGCTCAGACAGACCCACAGACACAGCACACACTGCTTGGATGGACAGACGCAGGGAGCACAGTTGGGACAGACACACAGACACAGCACACATGGCTTGGACAGACACACAGACGTGTGTCTCACCAGCGTGAAGGGGGTGTTCAGGATGGTGATCATCACATCAGCCACAGCCAGGTTGACGATGAAGAGGCTGGTGGCTGAGTGCATCCTTTTGTTCTTGATCACCACGTGGCACACCAGGAGGTTGCCGAAGAGGGAGATGCAGATGATCACAGAGTAGGCCACAATCAGCAAGGCCTTCACTGTCCTGCTCTGGGACTCACCCTCATACCTGGTCCCACTGCCAAAGTCCCCCAGGTCCTCCAAGTCCAAATCACTGTGGAAGAAGGATTGGTTAGGGAAGCCATACAGTGCAGAGAAGAAGTTGGTCGCGTTGTGATTCTCCGCTCTCCAGAAGGGCTTGGAGATGTACTGCAGAGGGAACCAGGAGTGCCCACTCATGGCTGGGCCAGCAGAGCCCCAGTGCTGCCCATGCACCGGGCAGGCTGCCTGATCCTCTCTGCCCCTGTCCCTGGCAGCTCAGGCACTAAAGGCAGGGGTTGCAGGAGGGAACACTCAAAATGGTATTTTAAAGATCTGTCTTGTTGCTGTGAACTACAGAAGCGAGCTGACCAACATGTCCTTCCCGTGCTGATTGCATGAGAGCTTTGCTCCAGGGACTCTCCAGCCCCGTGTGTCCTGTGTCCAGCAGCTGATCCAGATGCCCAAACACCTTCTCTCTGCACCTAGGAAGAAGTCCTAGGGAACGTTTCCTTCCGGGCACCGTGCTGCATCCCTCTGACAACTTCTCCCTGGAAATCTGCTTTATTGGTTTCCACATAGTCCTTCATCTGCCAGGTCTCTGTCTTCCAAGAGTTTGCAGAGCTTGTCAGGATCAAAACGGCAAGGGTAGCTTTTCCCTTTTCTTTCCAGCCTTGAAGTACCGCTGAGCTCTGGAGTGAAGCAGCTCTGCGAGGAGCCGGAGCGGTCCCTGCCCTCCCTGGATATATAGAGCCTGCCGGGTGACACGCGCCCGCCCCGGAGCCAATAGTGTCCCCGCTCATCCCGAGATGTCACAGCCCCACACATCAGCTGTGGCAGAGCCAGACATGTGCGGATTCAGCAGAGCAGCAAAAGGCTGAGAGAGTGGGTGTGCCCTGATCTTCCCTCCCTCCTCCTCCTCCTCCTCTCTGGGTACCCAGCACCGCAGCCACGTGGGCTGAAGCATCTTTGCTACTTCGCAGCATCTTTCTCTTCCTCTCTTCCCGAGTTTTAGCAAACAGAGAATATCTGAGGATTTCTGCCTCCAGAGAGCTCTCAGCTTTGTGCTTGGCCCTGTCCCTTCCTGGCGCTCCCGTGGCATGAGGGACAGTGTAAGAAGCGAAATGCCGCCTGGAGATGAGGAGTTCCAGGGTGCTGCGGGGTGTCCGGGAAGGCTCCTGCACACCGAGCCAGGAGCAAACAGCAGCGCCGCGGGTGGGTGAACTCCTGGCTCCCTTTCCCTGCACACAGAGCTTCTGCTTTAGCTATTAAACCATCGTCATCTCAGCCTCCGAGTTCTCTCCCTGACACCCTCCGGGTCTCTCCCCATCCCTGGCGAGGAGCGCGGGGTTAAAGCCCCCGGGGGGTCCCCGGCCCCTGCCCGACCTGCCCGCAGGGACTTGCTGCTCTCTGACCGGCATCAGGCAGAGCACTCAGCACCCGGCTCCCCTGGACGGAATATAAAAGTATCCAGGGTCGAGGCTGCTCATTCTTGCACCTTCATTTAAGCTAATTTTAAAGAAATGGCTTCTAAAAACATGATACATTAGTGGGCAGTACTTAAGGATCAGCCAAATCATCACAGTAATGGAGCCTGTCTCCCCAGGCTGTGTTACACAGTCTTGGGAGGTGCAGACAATAAAATGCTTGTCCCTGTCTGCTCCCATCAAAGTGTAAAGAAAATGCTTTCATTACTGGAGTACTGAGCTAGCAAAGCCAAATAAAATTGCCCCTACAGGTCCCTGCAGGTTATTATATTTCATATTAATGAGAAAAGCTGAGAATATGAGGCAATTACATTAAACATTTTCCTAATGCAAAAGTTCCGAAGGTACTCCTTTTCCGTGTCTCTGCCTGTCTTTCTTTAATCTCCATTGCATCAGGCAGCTTTTTGAAAGATATCTGTTCCCTAGAGAAGCTAACAGTTTACACTTTTCTGTTTTAAATGCATGTTTGATAAATAACAGACACAATCAGAACTGTGTATCAGCCCCTAGATTTTGCTCAAAAGGTGTGTTACAAATAACAGCTTGAACAGTCCTTGAGATCCATGATCTGGGAACTTGTTCTTCTTTTGTATTGGCTCTAATGCACTGAGGACACTGTATTCCTCTTCATTTACAATGACTAGCACTGCTTTTGTGACTCAGAAAATGTGGGATGAACAGGCACAGAAATCTTGCAGGACATTTAATGAACTCGATAACAAGACTTAACCAGTAAACCATGTTCAGTGATAACCGAGCGAATACCCCAATAAAACCGAAATAAAGCAGCTCTGTAATTCAGATAGATGCTAACAATTCAAAGTCACACATAGATTTAACTTATGGGCTGTTTGCTGTGCAGCACAGGCAATAGTGAAGCCCAGACCAGGTCTGCAGGCAGGGAGAGGCCAGTGACCCTCAGCACCCCCAGCCCTGCCAGCAGCCGCTGCTGCAGGGGCCTCAGCCAGACAGGGGGGTCCCACAGCACTTGTCTTTTTTCCATGTGTTCCTTCAACCCCACCAATGTTACTCAACATGGGCCTTCTCTTACATTCCCCTCATGTGTGAGAGCCATTGCAGATACAATCTAGCTTTTATAAAACTGTTCAACTTACTGAGAGCAGACTTGCAGGCAAAACCATAACACTGCCACTCTGAAATAACAGCTGCTAACATTTAAATTAGAAACATTCCCTGACAAATAATTCCTTCCCTATCTGCTTGAGGGCAATAAAACCGATGGGTGTGTTTGGTGCAGATAAAGGTTCATTTAGGCAGTCTAGCGAGTTTGCAGTTTGATCCTTGCATTTTGAACACTACAGTGACTCAGTGCAGCCCCAAATTGGGAGCCCTTTCAGCCAATGCAGCACCCCCATCTCTTATCAGAGTGCTTCAACTCAGACCTAGACAAGATCCCTGCAGGTGTCACCTGCAAATGATTATACATCCTACCGGTGTCTGCTGTGCTGTCTCAGAGTCCAATTAATGCCATGTTTAATGATGTGGACACTCAACAAAAGCTCTTCAATTGTTTAGCATTGGCCAAGGGAGCTACTGGCAATGTCTCTGGCTCTTAGGAGAGGATGGGCAGCCTGGTCCTGGGGGCAGCCTCCTAGACAATATTAGGAAAACTGGTGGAGATGTTCTCCAGAAGGGAAAAGGTTCTTGCTAGGGAGAACAGGGAGCACTGAGCTCCAGGGCTGCTGTTGCCTGTGGTAACATACCATCACCCACTGCCAGCCTCTCACCCTGCACCACCAGCCTGTGGAGAGACACGTGCTGCAGGTGAAGGACTTCGTTCTCCAACATTAGCAAACTGCAGTGAAGAATAGAGGCTTTTGGTAGGCAGCTCCTTACAGGATCTCTTCTTTGTTTCAGGTTCTTCCAGCACCCACTCTCAGAGTGAAAGGTATGGTAAAGTACTTGATTTTACTGATTATCCCTCAAATATGCTGAAATAAACAGATACAGTTCAGTCCCACCACTCCTCTTCCCATGCTCTTGCTCTCAGGGTCACTCTGATGCCTTTGGTGCCACCTGGGTGGGTCACGAGACATTCACCAGCCTGGACAGTCCATTGATAGTGGCCTATGACATGATGGCAGCAAAACTGAGGAAGAAAATTTAAGACAGTTGAACCCTTTGATCCTTCACTCCTGAGGGAATCGGGGGGTGGCAAAGCCCTGTATGGCTTCCAGTAACCTGCTCTTCCTACTGGGGAATTCCTCAACAGGGGAAGCTGAACCTCAGCTCAGCATGGGAGTGCACAAACTCCTTTCCTAAAATCCTTACACATATTTTCTCCCTCCAGGAGACCCAGCAAACTGCTCAGGAACATGACCCTCCAAGGTTGGGACTGACTGCAGGACACCCTTCCCCAGAAGTTGGCAGCCAGGCACTGCCAATCTGCCACAAAAAACTTTCTTCTCAGCTCATCGGGCTGATGGATGAACTTCTTTGCACTGCCTATTTAAAGTATGTGAAATTTTGAGTTCCTTTTACTGCCCAGCTTGCAAGTGGTTTTAGATAGTGAAGAGACCATTTTTAAGAGAACACATTAGACAGAACAAGCTTCAGAGGAAAGGCAAACCTATTCCAGCCAATTATCTTCAACTGAAATGAGATTCTGCTTCTGTGAAGAAGGAGCTGAGCAGAGCAGGGTGTAACGTCCTTGTTCACAGCCAGCTGAGCCTGCTCCAGCTGAGCTCCCAGGAACAGCAAAGTGCTTCTATCATACCCATTCCATCTGCTCTCCCACCAGGTTTTGCCTCCATGTTGCTGAGAATTACACAGCCTAATGCTCAAAATGCTCCTGTTTGTGCCCAAGGGCCAACTTCAGTCTACAAATCCTGCAGATCACTTGACGAGCATCATTCTTCATTTGGTCTGAGCTGGAGACCAGTGCAGACTGCCAGCTCTGCTGTCTGCTCCGGTTTGGGGTGCATCAGGCCACTTCTCACTTCTGGGTTGAAGCAGCACCAGTAAACAAAGAGATAAATGAATCGTGTGATGAGAAGATGCTCAGACACAAAGGGAGTAGGTGGAGCACAGTTTATTTAGTGCTGTGATCTAGGAATAGATTGCCTAGAGGTAAGCACTGCAGTTATGGTGCCTTTTTCTTCACAGAGACAAAAAAAAATATTTCTTTGTGGGGAAAAAATGTGAAAGAAAGGTGCTGGGTATGGACTGTCAGATCAGATGTCTCTGAAATGGTACTTGAGCTTTCGTTTTCACAGCTTTCCTGGGAGGTAGTGAAATACAATTATCATTTTGCAGACAAATGATGAGACAAACTGTGTGGGATTACCCAGGGTGCTGATGCTCAAGTTAGGAGCTGAGAATGACTTTTTTGGTTATGCTGGATCAGCAAGGACTGACACTTAAGCATCTTGTAGAAGCATCCTCAGTGAACTGGAGATGTGCTGAGGAACAATATGACCTTGTGATCCAAATGCTGTGTTATCATGGGCCAGATTTTGCAAACCTAACTACAAGGGGCTGCACCCAGCACTCCAGATGTTTATCCTGAAACACCTAAAACACCCAGTTCTGCAGCCTGGACCCAGATCAAACCCCTCTAATATTTTGTGCAAAGAGGCACTCAAGCGTGTTTGCTGCTTTTTGCACCAGCAATTCAATTGAGCACGACCCTTCTTCATTTAAGGGAAGTGCAACCCTTTGTCTCCCAGAGCAGATCCCCAGGGCTGTCACAGCTGGACAATGGGCACCTTCCATCCTGGGGGCCCAAGGGAGGCAAGAGCCCCCAGGCACAGCTCATCCCAGCCCCTTTCAGCCTCCACACCTCTACAGGACTTATGGCAGTATTTAATAGAAATAAGTAAAATCGAGGTGGGGGGGAATCAAGTTTGGGAGAAAAAATCACATAAAGGAGAACATAAGGGATATAGAGGATAAAAATAAGGCACCAATGCTTGTCTGTCCATCCTGGGAACCCTCACGGCCACACTCAGGCATTTGGTCATGTCCAAGAGCTCTCAGGGTCTGATTCATGGAATGAATTTAATGTTTTGGGTTGGAAGAGATCTTAAAGATCATCTAGATCCAACCCCCCTGCACGGGCAGGGACACCTCCCACCAGCCCAGGCTGCTCCAAGCCACATCCAACCTGCCCTTCAACACTGCCAGGGATGGGACAGCCACAGCTTCCCTGGGCAACCTGTTCCACTGTCTCACCACCGTCACAGTAAAGAATTTCTTCCTAATGTCCAACCTAAATCTCCCCTTTTCCAGTTAAAAACCATTAACCCTTGTACTGTTACTACACACCATGGTAAAAAGTCCCTTCCCAGCTTTCCTGGAGCCCCTTCAGGCACTGGAAGGCCACTAGGAGGTCTCCTAGGAGTCTTGAGGCAACAGATGCACCAATTCTTGTAGATTGCTGGTGATAAATTGTCTGTCTGCAAAGCACATGCACATTGATCCATACGGCTGGTTACACACATGTGGAACTAAAACAACTCTATGGAGATTCCTGAGTTTCCCAGGGATGCACTCAGGAGAGCCCAGGGTGTCAGAGACGGAAAGGTGTCTCTGTGGGGGGGAAGAGAGGCTCAGCCTATCGGCTGGTCCCAAGGTCAGGGGAATGGGAGACCCTGCAATGGTTTCTTCCCTAACATCCTTCCCCTCCCAAACCATTGTACCCGGCAGGTGGAGCTGGAGTGACTCCAGGCATACAGACCTTTATCAGGATTGGGACAAAACTCTCTCTCTTTGGGTTTAAAGGTACAGACTAGTGAAAATTCAGAGCACAGGCTTGATGAGGGGTGGTCAGACCTTGGGAGTTGGGTAGCTTTTGGGATTGAGGTGTCTTTTGGTATTATAATGAGATTACAATGAGCAAAATTTACTCTGAGGACAGCATTTCATCACAAGTTGACAGACTGTTGGCCCAGGACATCAAATGTGCAGCTTATCAATTTTATGATAGATTATGTAGCTTCCTTTGTTATCACAGACAATGGCTGAGGTGTCTCCACTCTGCTCCACTCTTCATGTAATTACTCTTGCAGTTAGCATACCGAGCTCATGAGCATTGCCAAGGACTAGGCTTGCTTGGGAAACTACCATGGAACAAGCTCTCTGCATCTTAGCTGCATTTTACCTTGAAAGTTTTGTCAGTGGTGTCTACATTGTCTACATTGTGAGTAGAAGTTTAATTTCTAAGTCACCTCCAGAGATCACAGAATCACAGAATGTCAGGGGTTGGAAGGGACCTCTGAACATCATCGAGTCCAACCCCCCTGCCAGAGCAGGAGCAAAACTAGGGCAGGTCACTCAGAAAGGCATCCAGACAGGTCTGGAAAGTCTCTAAAGAAGGAGACTCCACCACCTCTCTGGGCAGCCTGTCCCAGGGCTCTGTCACCCTCCCAGTAAAGAAGTTCTTCCTCATGTTGAGGTGGAACTTCCTGTGCTTGAGTTTGAATCCATTGCCCCTCATCCTGTCCCAGGGCACAAGTGACAAGAGCTTGTCCCTGCCTTCTTGATCCCCAGCCCTCATGTATTTATAGACATTAATTAGATCCCCCTTCAGTCTCTAGACTGAAAAGTCCCAGGTCTCTCAGCCTTTCCTCATAAGGCAGGTGTTCAAGTCCTTTCATCATCCTTGTAGCCTCCATTGGACTCAAGTAGATCCCCATCCTTCTTGAACTGGGGAGCCCAGAACTGGACACAACACTCCAAGTGAGGTCTCACCACGGCCAACTAGAGGGGGAACCTCCCTCCATCTGCTGGACACACTCCTCTTAATGCACCCCAAGATACCATTGGCCTTCTTGGCCACAAGGGCACATTGTTGTCCCATGGATAACTTGCCTACTAGGACTTCAAGGTCCTTCTCCACAGAGCTGCTCTCTAGCAGATCACCTCCTAGCCTGTACTGGTACATTTTGTTGCTCCTTCCCAGGTGCAGGGCTCTGCATTTGCTCTTGTTGAACCTCACGTTTCTCTTTGCCCAGCTCTCCAGCCTGTCCAGATCTCACTGAATGGCTGCACAGCCTTCAGGTGCATCAGCCAGTGCTCCCAACTTAGTGTCATCAGCAAACTTGTTCCACAAACAGTAAGAATTAGACAAAACCAGATTCAAATTAGATAAAAACACATCCCAAGTAGTCAACAGCCTGGAGCCAGGTCTGCAGGACACCTACAGGACCGATGGAAGGGATGGAGAGGAGCCCTGCCCACAGCTTGGCTTGGTCACAGCCTTCAGCACTGGGGAGAAAACACTAGTAACTGAAATCACTATATTAACATACCATTAATGTATTAATGAGATATTAGCATACTAAACTACTCACCCATAGGCTAGAGGGACACTACTAACAAAAAGTCCCCCACTCTTTGAGCAGGCACAGTGACATTCTTGAGCACTGGCACTTTAAATGGAAGGGAGGGATTAGTGACCCATTGTGTCTGCCAGTGAGAGAATAATGTTAGAGATCAAGTTCTTTCTCACTTTTGTGGGTCTAAAAGTAGCACTTGCATTTCAGGAAGTGGAGCTTGCTTTGTGGAACACCCCCCTGCTCCCTGTTCTGGGCAGGACTGGATATAAAAGCAAATCTCTGGACTCTGTGTGTGGGTTGGCTTCTTGCACAGCAGGTGACTGACCCAGCTCTGGGGAAAACAGCACTACTGGTGAAAGCAAAAGCCTCTCCATTGAATTTCTTCCCAGAGGAGTGTGCATTTGTTTGGACCAGCTGCCTGCTTCAGGGGTCTTTGGAGAAGTGGATGTGTACAAGTTATCACATTTTATAGCCAAATAAACACTTCTGCCCTAGACACTTGGCAGCATTGATGAGAGGGGACTCATCTCCAAGTGACCCTTCAGCTCCTTTCCCAGACAGCAGTCTCAATTCCACGTGTGTCCCTTGCAGGGAGAGGGAGACTTTCCCAAATCAGGAGTGGGAGCCAGCTCTGGCCAACCACCTTTATAATGCTGGGTACACATGTACCTGACAGCTTTTCCGTGACTTCTCTAATGCAGCTGCAATTATTTCTACCCAGCAGAGATCAGCCAGAACACAGAGAGGTCAGCCCCAGCAAAATGCTCCGAGTGGGTTATTGGCACATCATTCTAAGCACTGAGAAAATACAAAATTATGTTCTAAAATTTCCTGTGGTTTCCTATTACCAGTGACTATCAAGCAGCTGTGAAGTAGAACTGAGGTAAAGTAACCAAAGGATGTTACCTGTTCAGGGCATGAAACTTGACATGTGCAAACCCTGAAGCTTTGCTCTTGGCAAGGCAGACTTGATTGATACAGTGGAGGCAAGACCTTTGGAGGAGGCAATCATGGATGATGGGAGCTGCTGATCACAGCCCATCAGGAGGTGGAAATGAGCCTTGCCAGGTGCAGGTAATATTTTTTTTCCCTTTGCAGAGGTTTCAATGCCTGGAGAAAAAGCCAGACAGGCTGTTTTGGAGCCAAGCCCTGATGGCAGAGGCAGGTGAGTTGCTGTGGGAGCTCCTGTCAGGCTTTTTTCTCCTTAGTTTGAAGAAAACTCCTCTGAAAAATAACCAAAAAAAAAAAACTAGTCTGATTTTACTAGCAGCTACAAATGTGCAACTGGGAACTGAGAGCCCAGTTCCTTTAATAAGTGATGAGAAGATAAAATCCTCTTTGAAAGTAAAAGTGAAATAAGTCTTGAAACTCTTCTGAAGACTCTCTGGAGGCAGGGATGGCATACTGAGCGTCACTGCTGCCAGAGCACCAAGGGCTTGTGAGGGTGCTGGAGGTGGGACACAGCCTGCCCAGGAAACAGGTCCTCAGGCAGGAAAGCCAGGGTAAAACAACAGTTAGAAGTGAAAAACTACCTTGTCTGAGGTAGGTGGAGTCAGCTCTGGAAGCAGCTCACCCCGAGGTAGCTCCTGACCTCCACCTGGCAGTGCTCAGCTGCAGTGTCCTGCTACATCTCCCACTGGATTATTTTGTCATTACAGGAGTCATGGTCCCTTTCCGTGGCTCTTACTAATTTTGGAACATTTTTATTTTTCTCTTCAAATACATCAGTGTTTAAGTTTTTGAAATCCTGATGACTGCTCCAGCTTGGATCACTTTGCATCCTTGTTACCAAAAAAGAAAATGCTTGCATTCAGTCCTTTCCCTCTTTCCAACTGCCCTTCATTCATCACTGCTCCAAGAGAAGCAGAATTAGCAACTGCTTTATCTCTTTAACATTATTGTCACATCCCCAGCTGCAATCACTAACATTTCTGGCTTTCAAAAAAACCCCTACATGTACTATTTCCTTTGAAGGCTGGGAGCTGCATTCACATTCCTGAATGATCCATGAACCCCCACATAGAACCATAGGTTCAGGTTGGAAAGGATCTTAAAGATCATCTAGATCCAACCCCCCTGCATGGGCAGGGACACCTCCCACCAGCCCAGGCTGCTCCAAGCCCCATCCAACCTGCCCTTCAACACTGCCAGGGATGGGGCAGCCACAGCTTCTCTGGGCAACCTGGGCCAGGGTCTCCCTACCCTCACAGCAAAGAATTTCCTCCTTGTGTTTCACCTAAATCTTCCCTCATTGTTCTCTCAATACAAGCCTTCCCCTTGTACTTCCTCCCCAGCTTTTCTGGAGAATCTTCAGGCACTGGAAGGTGCTGTAAGGTCCCCCTGGAGCCTTCTCTTGTCCAGGCTTAACAGCCCCAACTGTCTCACCCTGCCTCCAGAGCAGAGCTGCTCCAGCCCTCTGATCCTCTTCATCACTCCTCTGGACTTGCTTCAGGAGCTCCATGTCCTTCTGATGTTGGGGGCTCCAGAATTGGATACAGTGCTCCAGGTGGGGCTGACTAAAGGGACAGAATCCCCTCTCTCGACCTGCTGGTCATGCTGCTTTTGATGCAGCCCAGGACACAGTTGGCTTTCTGGGTTCCAAGCACATGTTAATGGTCCAGCCTGTATTTGTGTTTGGGATTGTCCCAACCTGGGAGCAGAACCTTGCACTTGGCCTGATAAACTTCATGCAGTCTGCATGAGGCCACCTCCCACCCACATCTCTTTCAACATCCTGAAACCCAGCACCATGCACCCCAGAAGGCAAAGCTGGCTCCCCTTAAGGCTGCCAAAGGGAAATGGGGCATCCTCAGTGGACAAGACCTTTCCCAAGAGCCATCTCCCACACTCCATGCTCCAAATAGGCTTGTTGGCAAGCTGCAGGATCTACCCCAGTGCTGCTTACTTTGGTGATGAGCACCAAAAAGGGTCTATTAGCTGGAGAAAAATTGGGCAGAATGGGGTCACAGGGAGCAGGGAGGGGCAATAGCTTTTAAGGCGCTGTTAACAATATCCCAGCTGAATTTCTCTGGCTGCCACCCTGTGCCTAGGCACCTTCTGAGGGAGATAGAAACCAACTGCAGGAACCAAAATAAGACCCATGGTGTTACTTCTGCACCTGAGCAAATGTTTCTGGCTTTTCCCAGCCCCTTTCTCCCCTGTTCCATTTCTGAGCCCAGCTGGAGCTGCAGCACCTGCACAAAGAGAGATGTTCTCTGGTATAAGAATGAGTGTTGTCACCAGCATCCCTGCCAGCTGGAGTCCTGCACCTGGGGAGAAAAAAAAACATGCACCAATACAGATTAGGGGTTGATCTGCTAGAGAACAGCCCCATGGAGAAGGACCTTGGAGCTGTGGTGCACAACAAGTTAACAGCAATGTGCCCTTGTGGCCAAGAAGGCCAACAGCATCTTGGGGTGCATTAAGAGGAGTGTGACCAGCATGTCTAGGGAGGTTCTCCTCCCCCTCTGCTTTGCCCTGGCGAGACCACATCTGGAGTGTTGTGTCCAGTTCTGGGCTCCCCAGTTCAAGAAGGACAGGGATGTGCTGGAAAGAGTCCAACAGAGGCTATGAGGATGATCAAGGGACTGGAACATCTGTCTGATGAGGAAAGGCTGAGAGACCTGGGGCTGTTTAGTCTGGAGAAGACCAAGAGGGGACCTATTAATGTCTACAAATATCTGCGGGGGGGGAGTCAGGAATGGGCCAGTCTTTGTTCAGTGGTGCCTGTGATAGGACAAGGGGAAACAGCACCAAGTGACAACACAGGAAGTTCCACCTCAACATGAGGAGAAACTTCATTACTGTGAGGGTGGCAGAGCCCTGGGACAGGCTGCCCAGAGAGGTTTTGGAGTCTCCTTCTCTGGGGACTTTCAAAACCTGTCTGGACATATTCCTGTATGACCTGGCCAGGGTGTTCCTGCTGCAACAGGGGACTTGGATGATCTTCAGAGGTCCCTTCCAACCCCTGTGATTCTATGATTTCCCTTGTCCCACCAGCAATTGCTGTGGTGAGGAGGCACAGACACAGTGCAAGGGTTTTTTTGTAAGAACTACTGTACAAGTGTTGCCAAGAGCAGAGCACGAAGGGCTGGGCCAGTTCCTCCCACCACCGATCGTGTGCAATGGGCTGCAGGCCCAAAATTGCTTCCAAGGGATGGGGCTTGCCCACCCCACCCTGCAGCTCAGGGGAAGCCTGACTACAACATCAGTGCCCTGTCTCCATTTGCCACCCCCAGCATCACCACCAACTCCAGCACTGCTTGGAGTCACAGATAGCACCAGGCTGGTCTGTATCCACCAGTCACTCCTGCAGTTCCTCCATCTATCTCAAACTTTTCTCCAGTAAATTACTTCTGCCTTAAAAACCTTTCTTGAAGCTCTTTTTTAATTCCAAAAAAAGTAGAATGTAGAGTTCTTGGCAATACTGTAAATTACTAATGATCAGCAGAGCAGAAGTGATTCAGTCTTGTTTTTCTCCCCATGATTCAAGAGTTACTTGGAAAAATGAAAGAATAACAGGTAGCACCTGTACGTATCCATTTATCTGCAACATGAGCTACAAGAGTGTAGATCCAAAAAAAGCCCCCAAAATATCCAAGAGACTCCTTTGCACATCGTCCAGATAAAAAAAGGGACAAGAACATTTTCAGATTGTGTTCCCTATGAATCAGAAGGAAGACAGCTCAGCAAGACCCATTAGCAACCTCTGAACTATTTGCTGACCAGGAAGAACCAGAGTAATGATAAAGGAAACGTGTTGTGAAAGGCAGAGAAAGTCTTTTCTTTCCCTTGACTGGGCTGTCTTAAAAGGTGAATGATTGAGTCCCTGAACCCAGGAGTCCATCAGTGCAGGGAAAGAAAAAAGCAACTGAGCCAAACTGTCTGAAAGGTTTTGCTTTATGATGCAGCCTGACAAGGAGTAATATGCCTCCAGAAACCATTTTTTTAAGATAGTAGAATTGATTCCTTTAATACTGATGAATTTCAAACAGAAATGATGCCACTGGGGCTGCAGCCATCGTAAGTAATTTCCTCCAAAGACCACAATTGTGTCTAGGAATTTAGGAGGCTCTCTCAGCTTGGAAGAAATGCTTGAAAGGAAGGGACTGCAGAAGACAAATAAATAAAGTTTGAGATTGTATTATCCCTTCCCTAACAGCCAGAATTTTAAAAGAAATACAAAGAGATATGGGTGAGTTCCTATGTAGGAGGTTTCTAACACAGACTGCAACTTCCTGTGATTTTCTCTGTCCTGCTGCTGATCTCTTAAATTAAGAAATTCTCCTCAAGCTGGACAGCCTCAGGTACTAAGCAGACAAAGCTTCTCTGAGGGTCTGTTTTCTTTCATCACCAACAGATCACACAGCAATTGCAGATACACTGAAATCAGTGGGGGGACTTGGAGGAGTCAAATAATCTAAGTTGGAGATGTTTTCCCCATTCAGTTTCCAATTCTTTGGTTTGACTCGTTACAACTTTGCAGGTCTGAGGTGACTTTGGAGTCAGTACAAGAGAGGCACAAGGGAGGCAGAAGAGCAGAGTTGGCCGAAGTCACAAGCCACTCACCTTCCAGAGACAGTCCCAGGCTCCAGGTCTCTTCAAGCTCATGGAAAAGAGAAGAATTTCCTTTCAAACAAACAGGAACCCTGTGGTTTTACTCCAAAAAAGCTCTCCTGCAGCCTGAGCACTTGAGGAACTGCATACTATCCAGCAAGGCTTCTTTCATAAAATTGTCAGTTAATTATGCATCACCATGAAATGAGCACCTGGGACTCTCTTTTGGCCTTAGAGCAGGAACAGCTGAGCCTGCACTAACCTCAGCACAAGCGGCAGCCCCAGCAAGAAAAGCAAGATGCTCTGCCTTCAGCCCTGGAGCTTCTCACCCCAGAGGCTGTAGGGAGCCTGGCACTGCTGGGCATAGGGTGTGCTACCCTGGGCCCCCTAGAGATAGGGAGTAGGACAACCAGGATCCTTGCAGGAATGGGATTTATGGACATGGCCTCCTGTACTGCTCTGCTTTGGCTCAGCTGAACTGGGAGCACATGGTGAGTCCAACCTTAGCTCAAAGGTGCTGACCAGAGACCAAGACAAACTACAAAGGGATGTACCTGACCTCCCAAGAGCAGCTTAGAGATGAAAACTGTTATTCTTGTCCTTAGCTCTAATTCTGATGCCTCTGAAATAAGCACCATTCTCATAGCCTGTGTTTTCCTAAAATTTACCCCGTGAAAGATCAAAGATGATAATCTGCTTGGGAACAGGATGTCTCATTTCATGCACTCAAAACAACAGCACCTTTAACTCTGGCCAAAAAAAGGTTTTATGTGGCTTGGCCATCAGGGTGTGTCTAATTTGCACAGAAATCTTGCCTCCAGAAGGTATTATGATTTTTTAATTCTAGACAATCCAAAGCAATGCAGCCCTAGGTTACATCTGAACTTCAATGCTGGGCAGAAGGTTCTGTGCCTGGCAGCTTTTTTAATCTCTTCAGCCAAGCCCAGACAACCTTGGGAATCCTGAATGGGCTATTAGTGCAAAGTTGTAATCAGTAACAGCACCCCAAGTTGTTGAACCTGAGATGCTGGTACAAAATGTCTCCACAATTAAATATTGGCTCTTTCTGAGTCATATTGGAACATTTGCTGTGAGTCAACCTGAAGCAAAATAACAAGCCCTGCAAACAAAGGCTGTCTTTTTATCCCATGATCTGTGGTTGTGCCTTGGCAAGTGCTGACATGTGCAGAACACTTCTGGAGTGAACACTGAGCAGCTAGAATTGCTGGAAGGTAGAGCAGTAATCATCACAAGCAGCTCCCCAGATTTTCAAGAACATTGAAAAGACCCCTGTGTGTGTGAAAAAACCCACCACAACAAAGCCCTTCTGCATAAAGATTTTGTTTAGAATTTTTATTTTAGTGCCTTGTTTGCTATAGAAAAACAGACCAAATGAAGACGAAACCAGCCCCAGATTTCTACCCTCCACCTTGGTCAGTCTGTTAATAATTAGCAGCTCACACAAGAATCCTTTTTTCCTGTTTTCTGAGCAGGCAGCTCCTCAGAGCAGAAACACAGGACTCAGAAGGTGAGCTGGTATCTACGCTAAATGCTTTGACAGCAGTGGAAAATATGTCTCAGAGTGTTAGTGAGGACTAGCAGCACCAACCAAGAAGTGTGGATAGCACATTAGACAGGTCTGTAGAGGGGTGACCCAGGACTGGAACACATAGCACCAGAGAGATGGGATCTGCCATGAACTCCATACAAACAGAGCCAAGGTTAACATTCCCAGGCCTGTAGGTGCTGGCCCTGGGCATGGACAGGCAGGAGCCAGGAGCCAGGAGCCTTTTAAAAGCTTTTGTGGATAAGGCTGTGTCAGTGGTGGTTTGTCCTAGTCAGGGTGGGCTCTACCTGGCAGAGCTGTGACATATCATAGGATCATATAATCGTTTGGGTTGGTAGGGACCTTAAAGATCATCCAATTCCAATCCCCTGCATGGGCAGGGACACCTCCCACCAGCCCAGGTTGCTCCAAGCCCCATCCAACCTGCCCTTCAACACTGCCAGGGATAGGGCAGCCACAGCTTCCCTGGGCAACCTGGACCAGGGTCTCACCACTAAAGAATTTCCTCCTTATGTCCAACTTAAATCTCTCCTCTTCCAGTTTAATCGCTTCCCCCTTGTCCTCTCCCTCCCTGCCCATGTCCCAAGTCCCTCCCCAGCTTTCCTGGAGCCCCTTCAGGCACTGGAAGGTGCTCTAAGGTCTCCCTGGAGCCTTCTCTTCTCCAGGCTGAACACCCCAACTCTCTCAGCCTGTCTCCAGAGCAGAGCTGCTCCAGCCCTCTGAACATCTTTGTGGCCTCCTCTGGACCCTCTCCAGGAGCTCCAGGTCCTTCTGATGTTTGGGGCTGCAGAACTGACACAGTATTCCAGGTGGGGTCTCATGAGAGCAAACAGACCTGGACCAGAATCATTTAGTACAGAGACACATCTGGGTCTGTCTCTGAGTTATAGATACACACCTATTGGAAGCTTTGCAGACAAACTGCAAATCAGATTTCTGAGTAAGGGTCCTGCAGGAGCCTCCTTCCCTCCTGCAGCCCTTCCCTCACCTGAGTTCCTGTTTTCTGCCTCCCAAGCCTGTCCTCTAGACACTTCACCAGCCATGTTCCACCACAGCAAACTGAGAATCCACAGCCCTGGAATGCTGGGGGAGCTGCTCAGCAGTGCTGAAACCAGCTATTTCTGCATCTTCACGGTGTTTTACCATCTGAATGCCAAATGCCACAGGTAGGTGACCTACTGGAAAGATCCTCTTTTACCACGTAAAGCAAAGAACTTGTTCACAGCCCAGCTGGGCTCTGCTACTTGCAGTCATGCCCTGCTTGTGGTGCTGGGTGCAGCACAACCAACCCAGTTAATGTTTGTTGCCTTTTCATTCCACAGGATGACATTCATTTTCTGACGAAGCACACAGGAACACACTGACTCTCCTACATTCAGGTTAATAACTTCTGTATCTTTAGCCTACGAGAAGCTGGGCAACCACCTTCATCTTGCAGTGTAAGAGTAGACCCTAGAAAGGGGCAGGTGAACATCTGCAAACCCCCAGGTGGGTTCATCAGACTCTGCACTGCCTTATTTCCATCCCCCCTGCACAGCTCTTCCAGCTGTATCTCAAAGCTTAACCTCCCAGGGAATTTGCAACCATCACTTTGGGGTAGAGAGTTCAGGTCCTCTGCCGGTTCCCGGGAGGTCCAGACAGGGTGGTTTGTGCAAGATGTCTCTGGGTAGGCTTCAGCACTGGGAATGATTTTTATGGAACAGAACATTCCAGCATCATGGTTACCTTTTTGCTAGCAAGTATTTTGTACAACTGACAGCCTTATTATCAAGCAGCATGAACACACAGTGCTGCCAGAACCCATGGAGAGCTTGTTAGAACTTGAGGTCCACAACCAGACTGGGGAAAAGGCAGCAGAGAGCCCCAGCAGACATGGCTTTAGAACTTTGAGAAGACTTGTTAAATCAAAGCAGGCTTATGGCTTGTTGCATAGCTCTTAGCAAGAGGAATGACTTTTGACATGCTCCTTTGCAGTCACCTGTGGGCTGAGAACAACCTGCAGACTCCTCTGAAGATTTGCAAATGACACTGGCTTCTGCACTAGGGGACAATAATTGGAAAGCAAGTGCCAGAATTAATATGTGAGCCAACAAACTCTCATTGTGTTTGGAAAGCAGCGAGGAACATATTAGAAAAATGCCTGATTATCTGCAGTGTTCTGTGGGATAGAGATAAAAAGCAGGAAATTAACAACCTTGGGCTTCCTCAATCCAATATAGATTGAAATCTTTCAGCTTAAGTGACAGCTGGATGAGCTCTGAGAGCTCAGCCATCAGGAGTTAACAAATGGTCTCCTTTTTGGCCAAGGGAGAGAGTCAGAACCAGCAATTGTTTGAGTGCTGCTGGAGGAGCCAGGCCTGCAGGCAGAAAGTTCTTTTTCCACAGAATTCGCTCAGATCCTCAAGAGCTGGACAATATTCACAGCACAGGTCATCACCCCTGGTTTCTCTGAACACAGGCTTTAGGAACTCACTGAACACCAGGAGAGCATGTGTGCCCTGTTCCATCAAAACCAGCATCTTCTCCCCCAACTCCAGGTTCTCACAGCTGTACCAAGGGGTCCAGCCACCAACAGGCACCCAGTGCCTAACCAGGGTCAGTCTCATTTTCCCCTGACCAACAACATACACTTCCCAAATGTTTACAAGATCCAGATGTGACATTGTCATGACAACGTAATTTTAAAACAAAGATGCTGTTTTTCTAAGATTCATAATGTAGGGAGAAGAGGCAGTGAAACCTGGTGTCACAAATGACACAGGGAACCAGTTCAAGGGGAGCATGTAGAGCACCAGGAGATCCTGGGAGAGGCAGTCAGCAAGACACATCCTGGTGGGCACCCAGGCACAGGGCAGCACAGAGGCAGTGGGTTAGAGTGGGTTAAATAACACAGGGAAGTCACAGGGGACCACACTTGCATGGCTGAAGAGCTGACAGAGATTGCAGCCCAACTGCAGCACTTGTAGGGATCAGGACACAGGCATTTGATGATGACTGAGCTATTGTTTGCAAGACTGTTAGTTTGTTGGTTTTGAGATGGGGTTTGATTTGATCAGGTCTAATACAGGCAAAATGGAAAGAGAAGGATTTTAAATCTTGGTTTCTTCTCACAGGACCACTCAAAATCCACCAATTTATGATATGGTTTTTGTACCAGCAACACTGATGTGACCCTGGGTAAGAATGAAATTGCTGTTTGTAACACAGCATGAGATGCCAACACCACATAGTCCTATTCAAATTCTTGTAAGAAAAAGAAGCCAGTAGCAATGTATTCCTAAAGCCTCGTGCAAGCCCTCAAGATGCCAGCTGCTTCCTCATAGTCCCTTGGCTTACAGCATGGAGGCATTAACCACTATTTTAACTGAACTGGTGCTCCTGGACATTTCCACCTGTTGTGTTGAACCCTCAAACCATTTAAGACTCCTTTCCCCACACCCTCTCCACTTGTGTTGTGAGCCTTGTTAGCATTTTCAGGCTTTTCACCCACTTGCACACAATGACTTACCTTGACAGCCATTTATCTGGGTTTCTCAAAGGGCTGGCAGAAACTCCAGGGGACCATGAGGACACTCCTGTGTGGCTACACAACAGCTTCAGTAAGATGCTGAGCATTGGCCCGTGAAGAAACACTTGCCCAAGAGCACCCCTGCCCAGACCCACGGCTGGGACACTGAACATCCAGCATGGAGTGCAGCTGAAATGACACTGCTCTCTCCAAGAGAGTGATTTCTGTTACAGTGAACAAAGGAAGCAGAAAGAAAAGTTTCTGGGCTCTCATGCTAGATGTAACCTACTGAATTGTACAGTCACAACATACTGAAGAAAGAAGGTTGAGGGATATTTCCACTCAGTGCACCATTCACAAGGAGTCAGAGCCCTGTGGTGCTTTCAGGGACATGAAACCTAGCTAAGGAACCACCTGTTCAAAAACCTACCATGCTGCTCCACTTTAGGGGGGTTGGTGTGTAACAAATTGAGACTGTAAATTGGACTCGTTGCAGCCTTGTGCCACACATTTGGTTTTGAAAAGCCAACCCACAGCTAGCTGGGCACCTCTCAGCCCACTGACTCTCAACCATGGGGAGGGGAGAGATCCAGAAATGATGTGGGTGAACAACAAACCTGGAGTCACTGAAGCTGCAGGACCTGCCCACATCAGTGACCTCTTCTGCATATTATGTTTGACTTGGTACTTTTCTGTACTTTGCACTGACAAATGGAGAAGGAGCCTCCTCACCAACCCCCTGGAACCTCCTCCCAGCACTGCCCCTTTGGGCAGGGGGAAAGGAGCCCTCAGGCAGGTGGGAACACACCAGGCTGTCCTGCCACCCTGAGCTTTGTTTTCTGCTTGTCACTTCAGCCTGACCAAAAGCCAATGGCTGTTCTTTGCTTGTCTCTACAGCAAAAAAAGTTTTCATTTGAAGAAAATAACCCCTAAATATGAAAAGCAACGATCCAACAGGAAGTTCCCACAGGCAAGGCTTTCATAGAATCCTAGGGGTTGGAAGGGACCTCTGAAGATCATCAGGTCCAACCCTGCTGCTGCAGCAGGAACACCTAGGGAAGATCACACAGGAACTTGTCCAGATGGGTCTTAAAAGTCTCCAGAGAAGGAGACTCCACAACCTCTCTGGGCAGCCTATAGGCTCCTTTTTCTGTAAGCTCCTTACAGTGACAGATTCCAAAACTTCCCACTACATTAGCATCCTTCTGTGCACAAAGATAAGACCTAATATTTTTGTTATTCTGGATGACACTAAATAACAGAACTTTTCTCCTGCAGCTGTCAGACACTGCCAGTAGACCACATCCATGTAACTACTGTCCCTTACACAACTGGATTTTTGCCCCTACCTTCTCCCAGCAGAATGAATCTCCCCCTCACTCTTCTTCCAGGCTCACTGGGGACAAGTGACTATTCTACCTCTTCCCATGGTTTAAGAATGCAGAATGAAACCCAATTCAAGAACACCAAAGGATATGAAGCTTATAAAGAAACCCTGCCAAGAAATAGATTCACTGTCCCCAAAATAGGAGCAAATAAATTTATTTTCAAGACAAACTTATAATTCTAACACCATAAATGCTAAATTCTAGTAAAAGCTGTTTCATCAGTCACATGTACAGTCCTGCTGTTCTCACACCACCAGAATAGTCTGTGATTAAATTAATCAGTTATTTGAGACTAATGCTTGGGGAAGTGTGGCTGGAAAGTGTCTGGCAGAAAGAGACCTGGGGGTTCTCATTGACCAGCGACTGAACATGAGCCAGTGTGCGCCCAGGTGGCCAAGAAAGCCCATGGCATCCTGGCCTGTATTAGAAATAGTGTGACCAGCAGAAGTAGAGAGGTGATTGTCCCCCTGTGCTCAGCACTGGGGAGGCCACACCTGGAGTGTTGTGTCCAGTTTGGGGCACCTCAATTCCAGAGAGATCTCGAGGTGCTGGAGCGAGGACAGAGGAGGCAGCAAAGCTGGTGAAGGGCTTAGAGAAGCAATCTGATGAAGAATGCATGAAGGAGTTGGGAATATTTAGTCTGAGGAAGAAGAGACTGAGGGGAGACCTCATCAGTCTCTCCAACTACCTGAAAGGTCATTGTAAAGGTTGGTGCTGGTCTCTTCTCACAGGTAATTAGGGAGAGAACAGGAGGGAAGGGCTTCAAGCTGCAACAGGGCAGGTTTACACTGGATATTAGGAACAATTTTTTTTACAGAAAGAGTGATCAGACACTGGAATAGGCTCATTTGGATGTGGTGTTGGTGGATGTGGTTTAGGGGAGAACTTTGCAGAGTAGGGATGATGGTTGGACTCGGTGATCCCAAGGGTCCTTTCCAACCTGAATAGTTCTATGATTCTAAGTTTGGTATCTCATGCCTGCAGACTGCCTGTTCCCAGACTCACCCAGGAAGGAGCTGGGGCCAGTTTTTCTCCCTACTCACATCCATCCTCTGATCAGGAGCTTGCAGCTCACCTGGTGGCAGCTCTTCTGCTGAGTTCCTTCCCCCAGGCAGCTCCAGACCTACCATCACCCCTATAATTTGCTGTGCCAACAAAATTATAGGCACTACACAGTCCACATGGTGATTGTATCTTACAAGGCAGGCTGCACATTTAGCCACATTATTTAATTCAGAACCAAAGACTGCATTACACTCAAAAGACATTCAGACCCTTTCACTGCCAATTACCAGCATTAATCTTTTTTCATGGTGTGCCTCAGGTTAATGTGACAGTAGCTTTCATGTTTTAAGAAAACAAATCAAGACAATTTTATACTTTCATGTGCACATCCAAAAAGCATCCTACTCTTGACTCACACACCTCTCACATCCATTGCATGAGTAGGAGAATAAAGGCACATCAGCTGTACACTGACATGGAGCAGGCAGGCGACTGCCCACCTGCTACAGTAACATAGTGGTGATTGTGCCCATTACCAAGCAAGATGACAGCACTAATACAGGAATTTCCATCTCAGCCCTGCTGCAAACACCCTGCTGCTACCATGTGAGTGGGTAAGACAGCTTTGAAGTCATCTAAGACAGCCTGGAATAATGTGGGGAGCATTAAATAGGTGAGTGATCATCTAGGTTAACTTCTGAAAAGTTTATCACATTTAACTGGGGTCTAAGAAGCGTAATACTAAAACTGGAGAGAAAAAGCACTACCTGAAGTGATAGGAAATACTGCTTCTCTTTCTCCTATGCAAAATCTGGGAACCCAGATCCTCCATGAAGATAAACCTGTTCTACTCATAGTAGCAGCATGTATTAAAGTGGGATGTGTCAGGCTTTTTGTGTGGAGGTTTTTCTAAGTTTCTTACAGCAAGCTATGAAAAAAAATACATACCTGCACTCCCATCCTTCTGTCTCTATGAGCTGACGCCTGCTAAGGGATTACCTGAGCACTTCCATCCTCTTCAGCATGCAACACTGCAAACCACTTATCCTGAGCAGCTAGGAAGAGAGTTGTACCTTCACTAGTTCTCAGCTGGTCCCCTGTCTCAGCTCAGCAAGGAGCTCCCACCCTTCCCCTGACTCCCTGGGGAGCAGACACCCTGCCCACCACACTGTTCCCTGGAGAAGGTGCCTCCTTGGTAGCCAACCAGAGAGAAGAACTAGCAGGAGGCTGTAGGACACTGGGCAGAAGGATCCTTGCCAAAGCAAACACATGGGCTCCAGGTCAGTCACCACAGCTGTGAAACATCCCCCTTCCTCCTCACACACCACCAGCTGTGAGAGCCAACCTCTGGTTTGAGGCAGTTGGGAAAGTTGCTGATAAACTGCTCTTCATCACAGTTTGCTACAACAGGAAGTTTTAGGAAAATGACCTAAAACAGTCTGGGGAGGAATTGCTTACCAGAGGATACTGTCCTCTCCAAAACAGCTACTTGGCTCAGGTCTCCTCTAGGCTGCAGCCTCAAGTGTCCCAACTACCAGCACCAGAGACCTCAACAACTGATGCTCCACTTGGTCCAAAAAACATTACCCTGGAGGAATTTTAGCAGACATTTTCTGCTTTCTTGAAGAAAGTAAATACATTTACAATAACTCCTTTGTCTTAGTGTGGGCTGAGAACATTTCTTTATTTATTCACAAGCCAACGAGGAAAAAAAAAAAGCCCAAACATCTCCTGTTTGCTTCTTACTACTGGTAACACAGCTTCTAAAATTCACTCAGGACTGGCAGGCTTGTAAACCTCTGGTTTGCGACAGCAGCTGAACCAGGGTTGATGGTGTGCAGAGAAGCCATGTTCAGAGCATTCAACAGCCCCCAAGCTCCTCACCAGGCCTAATGACATATAATGAAAGGAAATTAATGAGCTTTGTCCCCATTGCCAAAGGAAAGGGCAGCTGGAAACAGGAAGGGACCCACCATGAATTGAGCATGATTAAGTATGTTATAACTATTGTTCTGAATAAAATACTGCTGTTATACCTAAATAGCCTACAACAGTCCCTTACAGCCATTTAGCTGCCTCTGCTTTAATTGCCTCCAAAAGCCAGACATAAAGGATTTCATTTATGCTCTTTCCAATTTAAAATCATGGACAGAAATATGTAAGCACTAACCTGCACCCATTTAGCTCCTGGGGATTGGGTGGGTGAGCCAAAGAGATTGGTATTTTATAGGGAACCACTTGGTATTTGACATGTGGGGCAACGTGACCAGTGTGTGGGCACGGCTACCACAGCGTGCAGGGTGGCTACAGAGCTCTGGGCTAGTCAAGGGCTCACTCAGCCACCCCCCATGTGGCTCCTGGCAGGTTGTTGTAGGGCAGAGGAACACCAGGAGGTGCCTGACCTGACCCAGGGGCAACTCTGGGCATCTCAGTGCCCCCATCTCCTCCTGGCTCCAACCAGGGTCCCCTAGCTGCTGCCCCACAGGGACTGGCATTAGGCACTGGGGGTTCAGAAGACAGGAATGATCCAGGTGGGGTTTCAGCAGACAGCAATGCTCCGGGAGCATCTACCTGGCAGGGACAGGCCTCCCCAACACCTGCAATTCTGGGCCATCCAACAGCTCAGGCTCCTATTGCACAGCAGCCCTGCCCTCATCTCAGGCTGTACCACCTCCTGCTCCAGGGACTGCAGCTTATTTTGCTCCATGCTGCTCAATTCCACCAGCCCTTTAGCCTTCTCTTTTGTCACCAGTGCCAGTTTGCCCAGACAAAACATTTGTTTTTCTGTCCCAAGCACAAACTCCAGCTCACACAAGGCTGGGTCTTTGGTGGCTCCCAGCAATGACACAGCAACAGCTCAACTCTGGAGAG
Source organism: Chaetura pelagica (assembly GCF_000747805.2). NCBI lineage: Eukaryota > Metazoa > Chordata > Aves > Apodiformes > Apodidae > Chaetura > Chaetura pelagica. The sequence continues at coordinate 3,914,618 of NW_009953004.1, forward strand.
AATATATAAAATGTATTAAAAGGAAGAGAGCCACCCACATCACAGCCCAGCCCAGCCCAGTCCCCCTCTGACCCTGCTGCACAAGGAGCTGTACAGCCCTTCACACACATGGACCCAAGGAGCCAGGAAGTCACCAGGGTGCTCTTGCAGCACTTAGAAAAGCTTCTCCCAGCACAAGCCACAGGATGCCTGAAACCAAAGCCTACAGCTGACAACAGAAGGATGTGTCACAGCAGGGCTCCTGGTGAGGCCCAACTGTTGCCCTGGTCCTTGACAGAGCTCTCTCAGGCCATTACATGTACTGCCCTGAATTTGTCCAATTACTCATCAAAAAACAGCAATCCAAATCTAAATTAACATTTTCTTTTGTATTCTTAATATTTTCATTTTTGTGAATCAATTATCTTCCCCCTTAAGATTAATTCCTTCAAAAACTGTTTCTTGGGAGACAATTCCTACCTCAACTCTAGCATATGGAGCAAGACTGGAATCCGGCCTAAGCTAGTCTGCTGAGAAAGACGAAGTGGTGTTCTGGAGAGAAGAAAATATGTCTCCTTTCTTTCTTGGGGAAGAGTAGTATTTTAGGACCTTTTTATTCTTGTCAACTTGCCTTCAGTCAGTTCACAGGGTCCTCTGATCTCTCATGGACAGGTTTCTTCCTTCGGGTGCTGAGGAGGGCACATGAAGATGTCATGACTCCAGCTTTCCCTCCTTAGCTCCTCGAAGTACAGTTTACAACTGAAGTGATGCCCCAAAATCATTGCTATGGTCAACAATCCAGCCTCTGCTCCAAACACACCGCCCAAAGTTTTGACACATCTTTTATAGCCCTGAATTCTTTTTAGACATGAGTTTGAATCCGTCATCCAGGATGGACCTTCGATTGCGTCTCAGCCTCTTCTGCCTCTCAAGATAGATGACCACTCCCAGGAGGGCACAGGCAACCACGAAAAGCACCGTTCCTGCCGTGGCCAGACCTATGACTGTGGCCTCCACCTGCCCTTGAGCCAGCTTAGCTCCAAACAGCACGATCTTCTCCGACTCATCCTCGGGTGGCAACTCTGAGAAACAAACAAATGGAGAGTTCCAAAGAGAGCCAGAAAAACCACAACTGAAAGAACAGTCATTGGAAGTCCAAGAAGGCAAGACAACTAATCAAAACACTTTGGGTTTTGACTGAAAGGATTAAGAAGAATCACCTCCTTTGCAACACCCTCCTTTAAAACCCTCTGAGCCTCTGCCAGTTTCTAAGCTTGCACTCTCCTGTGAAGAGGAATCCATACAGAGCAAGCACAACAGAATGTGAGGCCACCAAACATTTTCTCCTTACATGGCCAAGCAGGCCTAACAAGCCCCATTTCCTTATTTTTATCCTCAGAGCACATACTTGGAGGACAGATAAACAAACCAAACTGGAACCCTCCCTCTTTATCCCCCAGCAACCAGGTCTCAGGCTAACCCACTGTCCCACTGGACAGAGGGAGACTAAGTGGTGCTCATGCTCCTTCCACCTCGTTGCACAGATCAGAGACCTCCCTCCCTCCCCTGCCCCACACACCCAGAATTTAGCAGCACAACACACCCCATACCTGTGCTGTAGTTTATGTCTTCAAGCACTAGCTCTGAAAGGAAAAAAACAGAGGGTGAGAAAGCACTGGGCTGAGCAGGAAAAGTCCAGAACAAGGATGAGATCCACAGGCAGCATGGCTTTCCTGGGCTTGCAGGTTTTTTCTCCTGCTCTGCATCACACCACGAGTGCTTCTGTATCACCTGCTTCAAAAGCAGACCTGCTCCAGTTACACCACCCATCAAGGCCTTGGGAAGAACAGCCCAGTCCAAGGCTGAGCATGGGGTGGGCTGAGCCTGGCTCAGGAGGAAACAGGGAGGCCAGAAGCAAGAAGAAAAAAAAACAGAACAACAACTTGTGTGTTGAGATAAAGACATTATATTAAGTGAAGGTGGAGGAAGAAAAAACAACCACAGAAAAACCCCAGTGATGCAAAAGCAATCACTCACCTTCACAGACCCATCACCAATGCCCTGTCCCTGAGCAACGGCTACTTTGGAAAAAGTCTCCCTGTTTCTATTGCTGAGCATGATGCTACCTGGCATGGAATATCCCTTGGTCAACTGGGGCCAGCTGTCCCAGATGTGTCCCTCCTCTTGCCCACCTCAACCTCCTGAGAAACAAGAGCCTGATGCTGTGCAAGACTGTTCACTAAGAGCTGGAACAGGGTGTTACCTGCTCAGTTTTGGTAACTGCTCTAACACACAGCACCCTACAGGCTGCCATGACAACAACTGACTCCTCCACAGCCAAACCTAGCACAGAGTGTCACTCACTGCACACCTTCCAGTGCTGCCTGGGGAAATGAGAAGCCTCAGGACTTGAATTTAGATTACAGGTAACACTCTCAGCCAGAATAATTACTAGCTGCTAGCTGAACATCACTTACCAGACACAGGCTAAAATAAAGCTCATAATATAAGCAATGGAAACCCCAGAAATCAATTTGTTACCAATTCCAGCTGCAGGTATTACCCTATTCAAAGGGATGATCTTAAAGTAACAGTATATAAGTAATTACTGCTCAATTAACTGGCTGTCTTACATACCATGAAGAACTGCAAGTGTGATGCAAACACTCAGTTTAGCAGCACTAGCAAGTACAGTCAGATGTTTTCAGGTATCAATCAGTAACAGCTCCCTACCTGGTGTGGGCAAGACTGTGAAGAGTATCTCCATGCCAGCATGAATGTGATCAGACACATGACAGTGAAGCAGCCATGTCCCAGGGTTCCCAACCAACATCTCCACCATTTCAAAGGTCCCAGGGAACAGATCCACAACATCTGCTCTGTAGCTTTTGCCATTCTGTCAAAGGGGAGGGAGGCTGTTAGTGTGCAGAGCTGTTTATCTTTGCATGAACAAAATGATGCCAGTATCACTGGAGATCATGTCAGTGCTACTACAGTTTTTAAAAGCTAAAAAAAGATTTCAAAGAGCAGCTCCAGGGCTGCAGCTGAGAAAGAAAACACAATCTGGCAATGCCCAATCCTCAGAAGGGATAGCTAGACACATCAGCACCGCACAGAAACTCAGTGAGGCAGATTTGGGTATGCAAGATCACATCCCCTTCCTAAGTTGGGTGAATCAAGGTATGGGTACAGGCTGCCCAGGAACGGAGTGGAGCCACCATCCCTGAAGATGTTAAAAAAAGGGGTAGACACGGTGTTTCATAAGATGGTTTAGTGGCTAGGGGCTGTAGGGTGGATGGTTGGACTTGATGATCTTGAAGGTCTTTTCCAACCTTGACGATTCTATGACCATGATTCTTTAAGTACCACAGAATCACAGAATCTTAGGGGTTGGAAGAGACCTTGAAGGGTCATCTAGTCCAACCCCTCTTTCAGAGCAGGATCACCTAGAGCACATCACACAGGAACATGTTCAGGTGGGTTTGAATGTCTCCAGCCAAGGACACTCCACAGCCTCTCTGAGCAGCCTGTCCCAGGGCTCTGCCACCCTCACAGGAAAGAAGTTTTTTCTGATATTCACATGGAACCTCCTATGCTCCAGTTTGCACCCATTGCCCCTTGTCCCATCACTGGACATCACTGTAAAAAGCCTGGCTCCATCCTCCTGACACTCACCTTTTTACATATTAGTAAACATTGATGAGGTCACCCCTCAGTCTCCTCTTCTTCAAGCTAAAGAGACCCAGCTCCCTCAGCCTCTCCTCATCAGGGAGATGTTCCACTCCCTTCATCATCTTTGTGGCTCTGCCATGGACTCTTTCAAGGAGTTCCCTGTCCTTCTTGAACTGAGGGGCCCAGAACTGGACACAGTATTACAGATGTGTCTCACCAAGGTAGAATAGAGAGGGAGGAGAACCTCTCTTGACCTACTAACCACCCCCTTTCTAACACACCCCAGGATGCCATTGGCCTTCTTGGCCACAAGGGCACATTGCTGGTCATGCTCACCCTCCTGTCCACCAGGACCCCCAGGTCCCTTTCTCCTCCCCTGCTCTCCAGCAGGTCAGCCCCCAACCTGTACTGGTCCATGGGCTTGTTCTTCCCCAGATGCAAAACTCTACACTTGCCCTTGTTGAATTTCATCAAGTTTCTCCCCACCCAACTCTTCAGCCAGTCCAGGTCTCACTGCTGCTGCAGGCACACTCTGTTCGCTCATGCAGGTCCACGATGAAAATACTGAACAGCACCGGTCCCAGTACCGACCCCTGGGGACTCCACTGGTCAGCAACCTCCAACTAGATTCTGTCCCATTGACCACAACTCCGACTTCTTCCTTTCAACCAGTTCCTGATCCATCTCACTACCTGGCCATCAAGAGCACACTTCCTCAGTTTATCTACAAGGATGCTGTGGGAGACAGTGTCAAATGCTTGGCTGAAATAAAGATAAACCACATCCGGACCCATCCATTATGGATGTCCAGATTGCTTAACTGATCTCTAACCCAATCCTCATCTAGCAAGGCCTATAGTTGCGAGGCTGCTTTCAGCTGCCTGTAGAAAGCCTCATCAACCCCCTCAACCTAAGCAGGAGGCCTGTAATAGACCCCCACAACTGTATCACCCATGCAAGCCTGCCCCTTAATTCATACCCACAGACTTTTCACTTGCTCCTCATCATCCCCTGGACAGAACTCAGTACATTCTAGTTGCTCTCTCACATAAAGAGCAACTCCACCACCTTGCTTCACTGACCTGTCTTTCCTAAAAAGGACATGGCCATCCATGACCATATTCCAGCCATGTGAGCTGTCCCACCATGTCTCTGTAATTGCCACCAGGTCATAACCCTTAGAACACACACAGACTTCCAACTCCTCCTTCAAGTCTAGTTTAAAGCTCTCTCAATGAGCCCCACTAACTCTTGGCCAAGAATCCTTTTCCCCCTTGTTGATAGCTCTATGCCATTGTTTGCTAGGGTACCTGTAAACATCTCCATGATTGAAAAACCCGAAGTTCATCCAACGGCACCAGCCTCTAAGCCATACATTAATCAGTTGTGTTTTTCCTAGTTCTTTCAGCTTTTCCTGCCACTGAAGGGACTGAGGAAAAGACCACCTGTGCTCCTGATGCCACAAGCACTCGGCCCAGTTCTCTGAAATCCCTTTTTATCACCCTGGGGTAATTCCAGAAGTTCAAGTCCCTCAGCATCAAGCAACAGTTCTAGTTTGGATGGTCAGTTTTTATCATCAGCAGGATATTCTTACCTTGTATATGAAGGTCTCAGCATGAAAATGGACTGTGTGGACATCAATCTCCTGACCCATTCCCAGCAAGTACCAGTTCACCCACTCACCCTGGACCATGGTCAGCCCAGGTAAGTTTGCATAGAGCCTCCCATTGACAGCTGTGCAGTAAATGACACACAGAGAAAAGAGAAAAGGCTGTTACCAAAATGTTACAGATGCTGAACCATCTCAAAGGAAGAACATGCAGAGCAAGTTAGATGCTACAAAGCTCATACAGCAACCAGTGCATCAGCAGTTAGTGTCTTCCATATGACAGTCCCCCAACAGTCTGGCAGTCTCTCTCCAGCTTAACTACTTGTCCACTGTGAACAGGCAGGAGAAGCAGAGATTTGCACCCCAGGCCATGCTGCAGCTCAGCTCAAATAATTCTCAAAAACTACCTCTTGCTGAAAACCTGCAGTCAGCCAGCAAAGGTGGTTGCCTCTAGAAGTCAAGAAGTGAAAATAGCCTCCTTAGCCCAATGATAGGGAAAATACGTACATATCTATATATACATCAATATCTGAATAAATTTACTTGTTGAACAATGAAAATGGGTAAATCCTGCAAAGAGGCAACCCTGCCATTCTGTCTCACGCTGGCCACATTACACTCTGATCTCTTGTAACATTGCCATGTGGCAGAACTTCATAATTAGCACAGCCAGAAAGGATATGGCTTTGACTGCAAATGTAGGAAACAGACCAAAACAGAGTGAGCTGAATGCACTGGCACACACAAGGACACTTCCATGCTCAAATGAAAATGGCAGCAGTAAGACAAAGAGACATGATCTGAGGGCAGGAACACCAGTGTTTCACTCCAAGATCTGCCATAGCCATTTTGTGTAGCTCAAAATAGGCACTCAACTGCAGTGTGTTGATTTTACTAGCTGTAATATTGGGTTAACAATTAAAGCTTCATGGACACATATTGTTGGAGATTCTTCCTATCACCTGTACAAAGCCAGCACTATGGTACAGCAGGATTGTTCCAGCAGTAACACAACTCTGCACTACTCTTATCATCACAACTGCCAAGGAATTTGCTTTGCTGAGAACACTTTAGATAGATCCAGATGTAATATGGAGAAAATCTATCATAAATAACATGCTAATTTTGAAAAATGTATTCACCCTACTATGCCAGAAATAGCTTTTTGGTGATCCATTAACACAACTGAGCCACGTATTGCAGCCACACAGCTCAGTCAATTGATTTTGAAATCTAACACATTCTAATGGTCCCAAGACAGAGTGAAATTAGTCTGATAAGTTAATTTCACATTTGATTCTTTGCCTGTCCTGAGTCAGAGATTAAGCTCTCTGGCTCATATCTTGCCATTCCTCCTGACAGGCACAACTATAATGATCAGCCTTTGCTGCAGATAAATGATTGGTGCTGTGGACCTGCTGCGATACTTAGAATGACAGACGCCTTAATTCTGTTCATGTGCCTGACAACAAAAGGATGAGGGCATTCACCAGGAGCCAGGCTCTTGGGTTTTGGGTGGCTGACTGCTGGGAGAGGTCACAGAGTCAACATCAACTCTGGGTAGATGCTCAGGTCCCTAATGGCATTACCATGCATCTTGTTGCTTTCCACAAATTTCTCATCCAGCAGGTTGATCTCCTTGTGATTTCCTTTACTGTAACTTTTCACATTCTCCTCCAAGTACCAGGATTGATTTTCATCAAAAACCAGGAAGAGCAGAGCAAACTCCCTCTTTGCATCCTTCCTCATCCCATCAGGCTGCAGTGCCCCTCTCCGGCAAACCTTCAGGGGTCCAACCAGACCACTGTACATGTCCTAATCAGAATGAAGGAGAAAAACTGAGTCAAGGATCTTCTCACATCCTCCCCACCCTCCTTGTACAGAGTTCTTTGCCTTTTAGCAACTATATTTTCTCTTCCCCACATCACCTCACTTGAAACAACCAAGTTAAGTACTTTCATTGGTGAGAATCAGCTACCAAAGCACAAGAACAGAGACCAGAGATGCTCTTATGAATGCAAATCCAGAAAACATAAATATTAATGGGATCAAAATATTCTCCACTCTGACTATAAAAGCATCTGCAACTTGAGATAAAAAGGCAATGATCTCTGGGCTGAATGTGACAGTTTATTGCAGGATCCTCCAGGCTGTTTCTCTGTGAAATCAGTGCTACTACAATCCATCCTAGCAGTGCTCAAATCTTCCTGCTTTATCCGTGGGGCCTAATTTTGGACAATTTCTGCTTTTTACATTAGCTTTGTGGCTCTCATCAGTAGAAACCATGACTGATGGGGAGATGTTCTCATATTCTGCAAATAACTGAAGGAAGGTCAAGGAGACAATGGATTTTTTTTTTAATGAAGGTTTGAGCTAGGAAAAAATTACAAACATCAGGGCACATCTGGAGGATCTCCTCTGCCAGGAGAACACTGGACATGTCACCAGGGAATTCTACCTCTGATCTGGGCCAATCTCTAAATTGTATCCAGCTCAGATTGTTTTCTACAGGGGGTGAAAAAAAAATGGTCTAACTAGTCTTTTCTGGTTCTAACTTCTCTTTTACCTTTACTGGATCCACTGTGGAGTAGTATATCCAAGGAACACAGGCAGAATCATTTGGCCCTGGACCAGATCTCTCAGGAACCTCCCATCGGTATGTCACAATGTCACCTGAGTGATAGAGAAGAACCATTAACACCAGCCTGATACACCCCCATGCTAGTTTGCTAAGCAGCACACAAGGCAAAATAAATCAGGAGATCCTGCCTCCAAAATGCACATTCAAGTCTGATTTGGTGAGATATTGCACCTTTCTCCCCCAAACACTGGGAGACAGGAGGGGAGCTCCCCTCTCCCCAGCAAAGCAGAGAGGGCCCACAGGACACACACACTGCCTGGTATCAGCACAACTCTCATCTGCAGCCTTTGAGACTGGACATAAAGAAGGTCCACCTCTCTTCAGTACAGGTGGAGTTTGAGATGATCTTCCCTGTCTTTCAAGTGTATTGATGATTCTCATGCAAATTAGTTTTAAAAATTACTCTTTTGCATATTATCAAACACACTTCAGAAAGACAGGGCCCAGCTGAAACCTGTTTGCTGCTCAGACAGACTGCGCCAGCTGCAAGGCACTGCAAGTGGGACTAACTGGCACCTGGACTAAAAAACAAACTGGGGATATCATTCAGCATCCTGGCAAGCACCTGTGCATCTCTCCTGTTTCATACTGTCTCCATCACAAAGCACAGGTCCCATAGAAGGGACAGGCTTCCTCTCCTGGGTGGCAGCCAGCCCAGGGTTGCCAAGGGCTGACTGAGCTGGGATGTGTCATGACCATCCTCCTTCCTACAGACCATGCTTGGTGCAGGGAAAAGGCTGCACATAGAAGAGCTTGTCCTACATTTATCCTAGAAGTCAGAGCAGAATATGAAATCCCCAGGCTACTGTTCCCACACAAATGGCATCACTAAAACTGTGGTGAACCTGAAGGACCAGTTATTGCTGAGTTCCAGTTCTGTACCCTGTGAGAACAAGTACATCTGAGGCTACTGAAGAAAACACCCCAGCAGCAGCTGAAGTCAGCCTGGCAAGTCTGTACAGGAACACGGCTGGACAGGACAGTGACTCACCAGGGTTTGCTGCTTGTGGCTCTCCTGTCTTCCTTTCCAGCACCCCATGGGCATGAATGGAGTAGGGTCGTGTGGCATTGTTCTTAAACACGATATTGAGGATATCTCCCACTTCTGCCCACAGGAAAGGACCTTGAGATAGGAAGAATGTACTCTGAGACTAAAAAAAACTGTCCATGTATCTCCTGAGGATATTCCTACCTCTGTCTCATCATCCTTGCTCCAGACATATTTACAGAATCACAGAGTGCTTTGGGTTGGAAGGGACCTTAAAGATCATCTAGTTCCAACCCCCTGCATGGGCAGGGTCATCTCCCACCAGACCAGGTTGCTCCAAGCCCCATCCAACCTGCCCTTCAACACTGCCAGGGATGGGGCATCCATAACCTCCCTGGGCAACCTGGGCCAGTGTCTTATTTCTAGGGTGGAAGAAATGAAACACCTTATATATATTACATACCCTTGTAACATTTATGATGTTCCCCTCCCTCTTCTCTACTTTTTCTCTGCCTCCCAGAAAGAGAAATGGACATCAGAGCCAATCCAAGCAACTCTTGGAAAACAGGACTGAGTTTCAGAATGAGGGAAATGAGGGTTGCTGTGCATTTTAACTGTGCCCAGTACAGCTAAGCCTTGATTTCTGAACACTGCTTTGCCAAATTTTACAGCATCTTGATCATGGCCTGTTGCTGGTTTCAAAAAATGTGTAATAACCAATGTGGCCTGACAGTGTCACAAACCAGAGCTGCAGCCTGTCTTAAAGAGCACATACTGCCTCAGCCTTGCTGCTCTGGCACCACTTACAGCCCTGGGGTCACAACAAAGAGCTGAGTCTCCACAGACCTCCACTGAACAAGGTCCTCCACTCCCCAAGGCCTGCCTGCTTTTTTTCCCCAAAAGCATTTATCTCACAGCTACAGATTTTCACCTGTATCTCTCAGACTGATCTCTAGAAGTCAGCAATTATCTGCATTTGACAGTCAGAGAAATCCTGGTGTGAAAAATACTTTGCCTGAGACATGAAAGAACACTGGCACAAAGGTAGGCACAAGAACCCAGTCTTCTTTATCTACTCCAGGCCCCTCTTTGGTGCTGTTTCCAAAAGTAGCAGACCTGGATGGGGGAGAGTCTGAATTTCTCCTCACTTGCATATACAGCACATGCCCAAATACCTGAGAGGCCTTTAGTTGACAGCCCTTAGCCACTGAAGCTCTAGACTCCAAGTCCCATTACTGTGTGAGTGGAAGATGCACATATCCTTACCTAGGATCCCCAGGTGTTTCTCACCATCTGTCCTGGCCTTGGGGGTCTGGAAAGTCCCATCAGTGTACTCCCTGTAAACTGCTTTCTTGTACCTGGAGCCCAGCAGTCCATTCTCGTTGCTCAAAAATACATCAGCATAGCTGAAAAATGCAGAATGAGTTCAGAGATCCCCAACAGCTGACAGGGGCTGAACAGCTCACGTGTGGCCAGGGGGTCACCAGCTGAACGGCTTTCCCAGGGACCAGCTTTGGCTACAAAGGTGGGTGCAGTAATGCGGGGGGCGTGGTTCCCATCAGCAGCACCACCAGTGGCGCACACGCCATGTTGCCAGGTGGCCATGGTAGCCAACAGGCTTCCCCAGGGTGACCTCCCCAGGCAGAAGGGCTCTACCTCTCTGCAGAGCGGTTGTGCCGCTCCCGCTCCCAGCCGCGGTCGGGCGCGTAGTCCCAGAGCACCTCCTCGGCCAGGATGTAGTAGGTGCGCACGCCTCGGTACCGAGGGGCTGGATCCCTTCGTCCACACTTGGACACCGAGTAGCGTTCCCTCATCCCAGCCTGGTAGTGATTGCTCGTCTGGCAGTACACCTCAAAAGTCCCTGAGAGAGGCAGCACGAACAAGGACATGAGACACTCAAAGGTGGCAGGACACGCTGCCTGCTGTGCAGAGCCTGGACCAGGCTGACATCAGGGTGTGCAGACCTGGGTGCTTGTTTAGGGAGCTTGGTTGCCACTGGCAGAGACTAAAAGGGGTTGTTAGACAAACCAAGCGGGAATTGCACAATGAAGTCCTACATAAAAACCACCTCAGGAGGCTTTCTTACACAATAACCAGCTTATTAGATGTGAAAAAAGCAAAGTGACATAACTGTGCTGCCACTGCTGAGAGGCTGGTTAAGGAAAAGACAAAGCCTGCAAGTGCCAAGGGGGAGGAGACAACTGCCAGCTGAGGCCATCACGCTGTGTGAGTGAGGCACAGTGCTGTGTGCCTGTGCCACAAGCCGAGAAGACTGGGGTCTGCCATGCACATGCATCTCCACAAGCCATGGAGAGGGGAGTTCAACTATGGCAACTCTGCTACTTTATTCTGAACCAAATGTTTGCATAGTCACAGGCAGCAGTGTCCATTGTGACTGTTACTACCAATAACAGCAAGTGGCAGCCTAGAGAATCAGCGTGGGACAAGATCGTGTATCTCCTGCTCTTCTCTAGAATCAGATGCTAAGACAGGAGCTCTGGTCTGTTAAATGGGACCAAACAGGCCCTAAATCACACCCATCCCCTACAAGTTCACACTGTGCTAAAGAATCAGCCACAGCAAACACTACAGCATTTTTCTGCTGCTCAGTCAGATGTGCAGGCACTTACCTGTGTTATCAGGCTGCATGAGGGCAGTAGCAAACGTGTGGGGGAACAGATTGGCTGAGTCTCTCCGCATCCCATTCATCTGCAGGGTGTTCCCCTGAAACACAGCTCCATGTACATCTGCTTCACTACCCAGGCCCAGAAGATGCCAGGACACATTGTCTCCTTCACACACATTCAGCCCAGGCAAGTTACCAAACATAAGTCCATTGATGGCTGCAAAGGAGGCAGGTATCAGCTGAGATTCATTTTGTGCATACACTGACAGGGTAGGCCTGCCAGGCAAAGTGCAGCTTGCCTGTAATTCACTCACGACACGCTTCCTGAGCCAGCTGCACTGCTTGTCCCACATCCCACCCACTGCCTCTGCTCTTTGCACTACAGCCAACACTCTCCCCAGCCCCTCCAGACCCCCAGCTCAGTCTGTAGGTGATCAGGACCCTGTGTTTTGCAGGTTCCAGAAAAGCATCAGCCCCTACCATGCATCCTGTTTGATTCCTTGAAGCCATCATCCTTTTCCACAGAAGTCTCTTCCATTCTCAAATAGTACTTTATGTTTGCATTTAAATACCAGCTGAGGTTTTCATCAAAAACACTGAAGAGAAGGTAAAATTCTTTGTTGATCCCTTTCTAAGATATAATAATAATGATGGCTGTTATTTTTTAAAATGCACCAATGAATTATCTTAAAACTCTCTTGCCTGGCTCTCACGTTCCCTTTTATATTAAGACTGGCCCTCTGATGGCCAGGGCTCTGTCCCTTTACTCAGGTTGAATGTTCCTCTCCGGTTCCCACCTATGGATTTCTCCATGATATTTCTCATGAGCCAAGTGATCAAAATGCAGCCCAGGACATGAAGTCATTGCCTCCTTCCCCCACCACCCCTGTGCTCAGGTGTAGGTTTCACCACCTGTGCCAGTCAGACCCAAGATCAGGGCCCAGCCCACAGGGCAGGCAGACAATTCTCTCACCCCTCCTTTCTGCAACCACAGACCTGGATTGGGGATTTTTTTATTACCTTAAATCCTTGAAAACATTAATTCTCCTAAGAAATGCATTCCAAAGCATAATGTGTTTCCCCAGTAAGGAACATCCCTCGTGTTGTTCAGGTTCTCACCCTGGCTCAGCTTCCCCAGCTTTACCCAGGCAGACACCCTGCATAGAGGGCTGGAGCCTGGGGTGCCTGAGGAGTTGCTGTGCACCCTTCCCAATTAACCATTCATTATAGGGTTGCCTAAGATTGCAGAGCCAAACTTGCTGCCCTGGGTGATTTTTTTCCCTGTCCTACCTTCCCAAACAAGTCTGCCCCTGTTGTGGTTACACACTTTGAATACCTGCAAATGCTTCATAGTGACAACAGTTCCTTCACAGGAGCTGTACTCATTCACTACCCCTCTGCTCAGAAGATTCCTGTTTCTACCCTTTATAGCACACTCATCTTTGCTGCACTCCTAATTTAGCCACATCACTGAAAGCAAACTCCCCTGGGGAGGCTCTGCTGGCAGCTGCTCCAGCTCCCAAGCCCCTCCCTGATGCACACAAGGTAGGGAGGATGGCACCAGGCTGTTTTTCACAAAAAGGCTCTGCTAATCTCTTGCACTGCACCAGCATGTTATTTTACCACCTTTCCTAGACCTACTGCCACGAGTAGACTAACCCCAAGTGAAATTTCAAGAGGAAGTTCCAATTGCCCCTCAAATTTCACCTCTTTTGTCAAAAGCATAAAGACCAACATGGATTTTAATATGCTTTTTTGTAGTCAGCTCTGCTGACTCCAAACCTCAAAGCATTGTATCACTCAAACAAACCAACTGTAAGTGAAAATGTCTTCTCCATATTTCTGGGACTGCAATGTATACTCCACAGGCCTCTGTGCCTGCTGTGCAAGCCTGGGGACAAAAAAGCTACCTGTAGATTCACACCCAAGGTACAGTTGCTCAGCCAAGTTTGTCTGTGAGTTTTAAAGGAGAGCCTAGACACCCCTTCAAGGACAGCCCTTGAGAGCCATTCCCACCTGAGACCTGGGGCACCAGCTGTCCCAAGATGAACCTGCCTTGTGGCTTTGATTCACCTCCCCTGGACTCACACTGTTGTACCCTGGGTTTTGGTACATTCCTTAATGTTTTGTTGATGTTTCCCTTCCCTACAAGAAAACAACCTGGTAAGAGCATGGGAGGAAAATCCCTTTTACCTGTTTGTTGTTTTCATCCAAGGTGCCCTGCTTGCAGATGACCAGAGGCCCTACTAAGCCTGAACTGGGATCTCTGATGGGATCCACAGCTGAGCTGTACATCCAGGTCAGGCAGGGCGGGTCACTGCCCGTGGGCCCCACGTGCTGTGTCACAGCCCAGCGGTACGTGACGTTGTGCAGCGGCGCAACAGGGACTCCGTTCTGGGACACACCTGGAAAACAGATTGGCACGGCTAGTCCCAAGGTCCCTACACAAACCTGGTTACACTTCCTTATCAGGATGTTCACACTGGGCATTGCTTCACTTGTGTCACTAAAATACTCGGTATCTCAGCCCAGGCGGGCTTCTACCCTGCAGGACATCCAGTCCTTCCTGGCTGCAGGAGCTCCCCAGCACAGAGGGGGCAGGGGCTCTGAAGCTCCACCACCAGCAGTAGAATGACTCAAGAAAAGGGAGCCACAAACCATCATGGTACCACATCCCTTCCCACGCCTTCCCATAGGACACTCCATGAGGTTGGATGCTGAAAGGCCAGGAGGCTTTGTTAACAAACGTCACCAGGATGGTGTCTCCAACTTCAGCTTTGATCACTGGACCTACACAAGAAGCAGAGAGAACATGTCAGCAACAGAGCAACTTCCCAGGTGACCAGGCAAACCAAAGAGGCCCAGGCCACCTTTCACCCCAGCTAACGGAGCAGAAGATGGGGAATAAAAACAACAGTGCTAACAACTGACCACCCAGCCTTCCTCACAGCACAGCTCCAGGTATTTTAGGGCAAGACCAGTAGCACAAGCCACAGGCCCATGTCCACACAGCATGGGTGTCCACGCTGCACCACATCACATCCAGCAGCTCCCTCCTCTGGAGCTCAGTCCCTCATGACCCTGTATCTCTTCTAGACATCCCAACAACTTTATCCAGTCTCCTTTTACCAAGTTCAAATGAGTTCCTGTAACTCCTCCCATAGATGTCACTTGTTCATCTGACCAGGGATTTTCATTAATTCAACCTTCAGTGGTTTTAGTTTACCAGGAGAAAATATCTGTAATTTCTTCCCACAAAGTCACGTCTTGAGTTTTCCCTCAGTCATTTGTCTTCCATAGCAATGTGGCCACTGCTGGTAATGCTAACCCTTTTTTTTTTTGTCCTGGTTCCCAAGGTCCAGCAAGACGCTGTCAGCTCCTGACATTGACACTGCATCTCTCCTATGCACAGCTCCACCACTTAACTTCTATTCAGCTGCCTGTACAACTTTTTTGGCTCTCTCCACTATCACCTCCCCACCTCCCAGTCTGTGTTTCACTCCATGTGCTCCCTCCTGGGGCCTCTGCTGAGATTGCTGTTGCTCATTTCTGGCATCATTAGATTATCAGTCACTGCTGATGCAGGGAATGGGACCACACCTACATGCTTCTACCCTCTGTGTCACTCACTTGCCTCTGCAGACTCCCCATTTTCTTCTCTCATCTTTCTTCCTCACCTGCCCTGTTACCTCGCTGGAACAGAGTGAGTGTCCACTCAGGAGAGGAAGCCTCCTGTGAGAAAGGGGAGTTTGTAGCATGCCTTGAAGATGCTCAGTCAAAAACACATAACTAGGGGCTATTCCTGTGACCTTAGCTCTAGTTACAAACACTACAGTGTGTCCCTCAGCCGTTAGTACCAAGTTCTGAAGACTGCCCTGGCAGAGAAGTGATTCTGTCTCCTCTGCCATTACCCATCCCCTGTCCCCCTCACTCCTCAGTGTAACTGCCACCTTCTTGTGACCAAGGTCAGTGAACAAGGTCAGGGGTGCACTGAGAAGAGTGGCCAGTAGGTCAAAGGAGGTTCCGCTCCCCCTCTGCTCTGCCCTGCTGAGGCCACATCTGGAGCACTGTGTCCAATTCTGAGCTCCCCAGTTCATGAAAGGAGAGGGTCCAGCACAGGCCACAGAGATGATGAGGGGACTGGAGCATTTGCCCTGAGGAAAGGCTGGGAGAGCTGGGGCTGCTCAGCCTGGAGAGGAGGAGACTGAGGGGGGATCTCATCAATGCTTATAAATATCTACAGGGGGTGTCAGGAGGGTGGGACCAGACTCTTCTCAGCAGTGTCCAGTGACAGGACAAGGGGCAATGGGCACAAGCTGGAGCACAGGAGGGTCAAGTTAAAGATAAGGGAAAAATGTCTTTACTGTGAGAGTAACAGAGCCAGGACAGGCTGCCCAGAGAGGTTGTGGAGTCTCCTCTTCTGGATGTGTTCCTGTGGAATCTGCTGTAGGTGACCCTGCTCTAGCAGGGGGGTTGGACTTACAACCCTGACACCTCCCATGCCACTTCCTGCACCCCAGAACAGGAGAACAGGCATAGCTGACAGGTACTCGTGACAGCAGCATGCTTCTCATTGACACTGACAGAGGATTTGTGTTGCTGGAGGATTCCTACCGAGTATCCCAA
>NW_009953004.1:3930784-3940911 GCF_000747805.2 Chaetura pelagica
TCACGGAAGCTCTCATCAGTGTATTCCACATACTTTGCCTTCCAATAGACTCCCCCAATGCGGTAGCGGCTACGCTTGAAGAACTGCTCAGCAGGGCTAGATGCAGAAAGCAAACTTCAGGTCATTTCTATGAAAATCAGTCCCATTACTCTCCTCCCCCCTCCCACACACCCTTGGGGACTCCAGCAGCATCTCCAAGTCCAGCAGCTTTTCAAACAGAGACCAGGTCTCTGGCTGGAACAAGCACAGCATCTCCCTGAAGCATTTTTGTCCTCCAGACTCATCTACCCACATCTCTGGTCACCTTGCCCTCTCCCAGCTGGAACAGCCAGGTTCAGTGGCACAGGTCTGAGCAGCACCTCCATACAAGGTGTGCAAAAAAGGGCAGTGGACACAACTGCAGAGCAGAGAATGGAAAACCAGTGGTAAAACACCCAGTTCTTCAAAGCCCAGGGGACAAGTGCAATCACATCTGAAAAAAAACCAAACCCAAACAGCTGTAAAGAGATATTTATTTCCGCTGCCACTGCCTTCTCCAAACACACAGACAGGATTAACATGCCTTGCAGGAGAGGCCAGCTCATGGGTCTGAGGAGCTTTCAGTTCTAAGGTCTGCATGAGAGTTTCTGCATGGCTTTGGGTAAATCATTAAATTCCTGCTCCTCCATCTGGGAGAGGCATGCTGCCTCCAACAGCTTCCCAGGGAAGGGAATGGAGGGGGAGGAATATCTTTGTTTCAATTAGCCAAAGCCTGAACAGGAAACCACTCACCAGCTGCTATCACAACCATCTGACACATGGGATGCAAGGCTGTCATCGAGGGCACTGCACTTCATTTCCTAGAAATTGCCTGCTGCAGCAGTATCTGCAGGCTAGCCCTGCCACCCCGTGTCTGCTGCAAGATGTGCTTTCTTAGTAGCTCAAATACATGGTTCTGTTCCTAGGTCAAGCACAGCGAGCAGAAATGAAGCCCGGAGACCCATGTGGCTTGTGTTCTACCTGAGCTGGGACTCCTGGTGTAAGGGGGAAGTGACACAGCAACTCCCATGTGAAGTCCCCTGAGATACACAGTGCTGCTCTAAGCACAGTCTAGCTACAGCAGTCTGCATTTCCAGGTGGGATGGCCTGCCTTCCCAAGAACACAAGCCATGTGAAATGCAGGCATGGATTTTTGTAAGAAATTCCACATTTTGTTTAGCAGCCTCCCCAGCAGAGACCCCCAAGCAGTATGGGAGCCCACCAGCCTCTGACTTACCTGCCTGCCTCATGCAGCTGTTTCCCACTGTTCTGGTCAAGTCCAGAAGGTCCATAGTCCCACTGCACCTCCTTGGCAGCTATGTAGTATTTCCGAAGCTTCCCCTCCAGGGGCGGGGTTGGAGCTTGTCGAGAACAGGGCCGGACTTCATAAAGTGCTGCCATCCCAGCTGGGGCAGACAAGGTGGAGAACACAAACTCAACCCCTCTCAGACAGTTTGACCAGGCCATGAACACAGTCCTGCCTTCCTACCAGTTCCACAACCTGGCCATTTCCTCTCTGTTGTCCCCAAAATCACATGGCTGGGAAAAGGTGATTAGATGGGTCCCACAGCAAGGAGTTTTTTGTGTTAGTGAGCAGAGCTTCTTACCTTGGATGTTGGAGGCTATAGAAGCATGGACAGAGCAAACAGAGCCTTCTGCTGTCCTCAGACATGCCATGCAAATGCCTCTACAGGGACTAAAGCTCTCAAAGAACTGCCTCAGCTCAACTTTCTGCTCTACCAACCTTACTGGCTGCACCATTGATCCACATGGAACACCAGGCAGTGGTACAGTCACCCCCATAAGTCTGGCCTGCACATTAACAATCAATTCACCCCAATTTTTACAAGATAAGGAATCACTCCATTCATCTAGGGACATTTCTAGCGGGGATGCTGCCCCAGGCACTGTCCCCTACCACACTGTAAGACACAGGATCACACTTGGAAAAAAAAAAAAAAAAAAGAGGCTGCAGAGTGCAGGACATATTCCAACCTCTGCCTTACCTTGTATGTGATCGTTGATCTGACAGCTCAGTAGCCATCTCCCAGGGTTACGGGGGATCATGTCTGCTGTAACAAACGTTGCTGGGAAGAGGCTGGCCACATCTGTCCTGTGGCCTCGAATATTGAGTGTTTCTCCATGGAAATAGGCTGTATGAACATCAATTTCATTGCCCATTCCAAAGAGGTGCCATGAAACATAATCCCCAGCACACATCGTCACTTCTGGGAGGTTCCCAAACACATAACCATTAATAGCTGCAAAACCAAGCAGGCCAAAAATCAGATTATAAAAGGGGCCTTCAGAGCTCCTGCCAGCAGCTCACAGTACAGACATGTTTGGAGGATGGACCTAACTAGAATTCATCTTCCTTGTTCTGGGACACAAGTCATTCCTAACAAGATCCTCAAACAACTAACAGAGGCTCACACAAGCCAAAGATTAAATCAAAATAACACTTCTCTTTTCTAGAGTTATTGCACTGTCCATGTGACACTGTTTGCTTAACACATGATTCAGAGCCTGCTCTCTCCCTCTTCCCCTCTCCCCACTCCCTGGCATCCAACAGCAGAATGTGCATTTGAATATACCAGAGCCCTGACACCCCTGGAGCAGCTGGGCAGAGTCAGCGGCTTCACAAAGGTGACACTGACCATGCATTTTGTTGCTCTCTTGGAATTCCTCATCTTCTTTGTCTATAGAGCCTGGATCCGCACAGAACGACTCTATGTTCTGATCCAGGTACCAACTTAGGTTCTCATCTACCACACTGAACATCAGAAAGAAATCAACATCCACATCCTGGCGCCTTTGAGAATTGCCAGTCAGCATTCCTAGGGAGACAGAAATCATGAATGAACACCCACCCGTGCAGAAAAGCAGACATCAAGGGATTAAAACAGCAGCAGCAGAGTAACTGTCACCACACAGAGACAGACGCCTTCTGTACCACCCCAGCACAGCTCACTGCACAGTTCTGGCAAGCTGACTCTTTTCTGATACATCCCTGCTAGCACATTTCTCACTCCCAAGCAGCTGAACTGCAACACCTTCAGTGTTCTTACTCCTGTTAAAATCAAACAGGCCATATTTTTTTTATTTTTTTTTTATACAAAATCTAGGTCTTGGACAAGAATCCTGTTTTAATGTGGGTTCAAGCAGCACTCTCAGATCAAGAGGCCTACAAGCTCACCTGCCCAGCCAGTAAGACATAAAGACAACATAATGACCAAAACCCAGCTAGAACACCAATATTGTCTTCTCCAGCCATGCTGCATTTTCCCATGAGGCTGCCCAACAGTGTATCTCATCTATCCTTGTCCAAATCACCAAAAAATCTTCACAGGATGAAGCTGCAGCCTTCAGCTGCTTCCTCTTGGAGTTTTTACCTTTTTTGCAGGTAAGTAATGGCCCAATTAATCCAGATGCAATGTCCTTTGGTGCATCAATATGAGAGTGGTAGATCCAGGTCAAGCAGTTTGGGTCATCAGCAGTTGGGCCGTGATCTTCAGGGACAGTCCAAGTATAGGTGTAATTCCCTCCCGGGAAAACAGCATCATCCTTCTTCTGATCCTGGGGGGACATATCGGGATACAGGGATCCTGGAACAATTGAGCAATCACAACATCTATTCAAGAAGAGCAGAGATGTCCACGTGTGTAACCTTATACTGAGCCACCCTCCCTAAATAGAGAGCTGCATATATATACTTGGGTAGCAGATTTCAAAACAAGACTAACTCCCCAGGCTAAAACTGCATTTAATCATCATTCTCTCAAAGAGAAACTGAGGCACAGAGCCATTGTAAGGCAACTTGCCCAGCAAACAAGTCAACACAGAGTCAGAAAGATGGTTCCTACTCTGCCTGTTGCTACTCTGCCTTCAACCCTGTGATGTGCCATCAGCCTCCCTGCAAGCTCCAGGGCTACTCCAAACAGCAGTTCTTTGGTCTCATCCTTCACCATTCCTGTGACCTCCCTGAAGCTCCTCACACTCATGACTCCTATACTCTAAGTAACAAATAACTCTAAATAACAAATATAAAACTCTTCTTTCTGCACCACCCTCCCACTAGCAAGCTTTGGAGGCTCTTCTAAACTCAAGAAATCTGGGCTATGCACTACAATGCCCAGCCTAGGAAACTATTCCCAGACCCATGAACCTGCTAACCCAGCATCAGGTGGCTTCACCAAACACCAGGTGCAGTTGCTTTCCAGCAATATATCTTTGGGCTAACCAAGTTTGTGGCTTTACAGACATCTCTCCTCAGTTCCCAGTGAGAAAAGTCTGTCTCCTTCACAGCAGCAGCTGACTTACCTTCAGAATCCTTTTCGTAGAAAACCCCATGAGGATGGATTGTGTACGGCCGACTAGCAAAGTTTTTTAAGTGCACTTTAATGGTGTCTCCCACTTCTGCTCGGATGACAGGCCCAAGGAACCCCAGCCAGCGAGGCTTGGGAATCTCAGTGGTGTATGTGAAGTCTGTGTATTGCTTATAGATAGATTTCTTGTAGATGCTTCCCACCCTGTCTTTGCCAGGCTGGAGGAATGCTGAAGCCTTGCTGTTGAATGCAGAAAAGGGGAGAGGCACCATGAGTTGGGCATTAGGTAACACAGCTGGTCAGTGAGACAGCAGTGACAATGACACAGAGCTTCCCCAGGTACAACCACCAGGTTTGGCATCCCAGAGGACTGCCTTGCTCTACCCTAGAATGCTCTAAGCCACCGATGAAGGTGCTTCTCCCATACCCCTGATGGCTGTGGTGTGGCAACAGCCTGCCCAAGGAACAGGCAGCACTGACATGTAACTTGTCTGCTTTGTGAGCACCTGAAACACCATGGGGACCATCAGCACCCTGGCACTACTGCCACCAGCAGAGTCAGACACTGTCACCATGCCTGGCCATGGCCTGGCCCCCAGCTCTGCACGAGGGGACACAGCACAGCCCAACAGTGTCAGCCAGGAACGGAGAGGCTCGTGCTTCTCTGACAGCCACAAGCGGGTGACACAGGGAAGAACAAAGCCCTCCTCGTGTCTGCTTCAGTCTTCACTGGGATCTTCAAAATTCACTTCAATGCCTCTGTGGCATTTGCAGCTAAATCAAAAGGTGGGGGGAGGGAGGGGTGGGAATATCTCCTGAGCTCTCTGGCCAAAATTCACAGTCTAAAATACGATTTTCTACAGAACAGATTCTGAATTACTTGCAGAATGGCAGACAAGTCAGGCAGGTATGTAGCCAGCATGTATCCAGCTTCCAGAGTTAAAAACTCATACAAGTACTAAAGTTCAGCTCATGAGTGTATTTGTTCTTTACTGCTAATTCTTAGTAGATAAGAGATGAATCATGGCCCAGGTATTAGTGGGACCAACCTAAACGAGCTCTGAGGTTGCTTTCCTCCTTCCCACCTAGTATTGATCACCCAGCAGTAATATAAGTGCCCTAAAATACAGGCAAACTAACAGGTATCTCCAGAAGATGAACCAGTGAGATCAAAATATTAAGCACTGATGTCCTTACCATGCAAAATTGTGAAGGGCTGGGCTCTACCTACACAGTCAAGAGCTCATCCCTTTGCAAAGTCATCCCTGTAGACACTATTAGCAGAGTTCTCAGATAATTCATACTTCATTTCACAGATCCATTTCTTCCCAATAAAATAAAATCTTCAAGTATTTTTCTACCTCTAGCTTTCATACTAATACCACAACATTTTCATATTACTAACAATTTGGTTTCTGCAGTCACTATACAAATAAGTCCCATTAGCTAATTGTTTGCAGTGACAGAACAGGTTTTTAATTGCTTTTAACAGCCTGGAATTTAATTTCCTTCTCTTCATGTATTATGAGAGACAGCAAACAAAACCCACTGCATTTTTTAATCACTACAGGAGTAAGAAAAAACATCTTTATTAATCTTCTGTTTTAGGAGGCTTCCTCTTATATGAGCTAATTTAAGTCTATTCAGTGTCTCCAAAGAACAGAGACTTTTCAAGCAAAGCTGACAGACCTTCATGTTTTTTTCTGAACCCATCCTATTCCTGATGTGCTCTTTCTGGAAGCTATGTATGATCTCAAATGTTATTTATTATGGAGGTGCAAATGACCAAGAGCAGGTTAAGAATTGCAGGTCATTTGACACAGAAAAAGATGAGGAGGAAAAAAGCATAAATGCCTCCAAAAAGCTGTGGAAAGCTATGTAAAAAAAAATCTACCACCACACCCTCAAAACCACCCAAAACAAAAAAAGAAACAACCAAAGAAAAAGGCCTGGTGTTTTGAAAACAAAACCAAAACCTGTTTTTGTAGTGACTCAGAGTAATTATTGCAGTTTCCAGATTTACTTTTGCAACAAAAACATTTTTCAGACAACCCCTAAAATTTCGTGCAAGAAGTCACATTAAGTCTAGGGGCTTGAAACTGCATTTAAAGAAAAACAAGCTGGCTCTGTAAAGTCACGTACACCAAGTCATCATGCCTCAGGATACAGAAGCTGGTCACCAGCTGGAACCAAGAAAAATGAAACCTCAGGGCAGTGTTGCACAATCTGTTCTATTAAAGTGTTTGTGCTTCCCTCCAGCCTCCAGACACTGCTCACTCGATGCTCCATTAAACTGGCCCTTCCTTTTCCCACTGATACAGTTTCTATGCTCCTGTGATAAAACAAGTTAACTATTAAGCCCATAAAGATCAGACATCCATCAGATGGTGTCTCTTGCTTAGATGCCCCAGAAAACTTGCATGCAATTATTCCTAAAACTACTATTTTAAGGCAGCACCAGAACAAGTTCTTCTGGAACTAAACATACAGGTTCTGTTCAATGCTTTGGTTAGCAAGGACATTCTTTCCTGTTGGAGCATAGTTCCAGTCCACCTCATGGATCCCCAGGTAATACACTCGGGTGACACCTCCAGCAAATGTAGGTGACAGCATGTGGATGTAAAGCAGCAACAACCAAAACAATCCCATCATAGCCTGAAGTGAAGACTTTTTTGGTGGTTACACCTGTTTGGGAGAAAAGAAAAAGGTAGTGAAACAGAGGCAGGATGTGACCACATGGTTTGAAGGTGCTGGACATCTTGAGACAGTAGGAAGGAATCAGCTGAAGTCCTGCTGGGATCATTATTCAAACATCCATGGGTTCTGAGACGAGAAGGAAATCACTTCTGTAACAAAAATAACATACAAGGCGGGTGGAGATTATGCCTTGCTGACCAAACACTAACCCTTTTTTTTGTCTGTAGTGCTCTTCCAAATGCTTTGCTCCACTGAGTTGAAAAAATACTGCTAATTCAGCAAGGTTTCCCACAGGAGAAGATGAGGTGGAGAGATTCACAGCGAGTGCTACGTTAGCAGAAACTGCACCTGTAAATCCAGACGATGTGCAACTGCCTTCTCTGGACAGCAGGGACCTGAGCAGAAAGTGCCACAGGCTCTGGAATTTCAAGTGTCTGGTTTTGCACTGCCTCTGATGTCATAAATCCCCTTACAGAACCACATACAAAGTTCAGGGAAATAATCCAGAGCAAGTATTGTTGTATTTTAAACTGTTGCAAGGTTCTCCCCAGTCTATGAAGCCACTGAAGGAAGTATAATTTAGTCACTATGAAATAATTTTAACTTCTTTAAAGATTGCAAAGTGGTTCTCAGTAATTCAGGGAGTGCATCTCAAATAGGCTGCATATGGCTTTTTACTTAGTCTGGCTCCTTTAAATATTTTCCCCGTGATTTAGATCACGAAGTAAAGAGCTTACTCACAAAACCTCTGATTGACACCAAGCTTGGTGTGAACAAGCACCAGAAATACTCTAAAGAGAGATCCAGGGCAAGCTGCAAGAATTGTCCAAAATCATCGAAATACAATTTCTGAATACAAGTTCAAAGAACTACCTGTGTGAAGGAGAGATTGATGCAATATGGGGCAGCAGAATCACACTGAAGGACATGAAAATAGCTTAGGGTTAAAATGAATGACAAACTAAATACAAACCCACTTAAAAATCTTCATCTACTCCTATAACTAACAAAGGTGGATGTAATCAATAATCAAGTTGTCATCTACAACAGATGCCTAGCTCCTGAGTCACATAACAGCAACTTAAAAGAAGTTTCACAAAGAGAAACAGAAAGCAAAAGAATTAGAAAAATGTGGCCCAGCAGGAAAGCTTAAAGGAAACCATTTTCTTCAACTTGAAAAGAAGCAGAGGGCAACATAACACCACATCAGACACAGACAGGTTTATTGATACAGTGGTTGTCATTATTTATTCTCCTCTGTCTTTGGGAGCAGCCACATGAATGTATGAGGTTTATTGGCAGTAAAGTCAGATACTCTCTAAGTTTGCAGCCAGCCTGCCATCAGACTGGAACAGCTTGCCCAAGAGCACCTGAGAGATCTCTTACCTCATCCAACACCTAACAGTTGGGATTCAAGGCCATGGACTAGATATCTATTCATGTCACTTCCAAACCTGTATTTCTGATTTTCAGACATGCTCCACTATCTTCAGAAGCTAATGATAATCAAGCATTACCGATTCCAAACAGTCCTTAAATTTAGCAGTTGAGAGAAAGCAACTCTCAGCTTGGAAAGCTCCTCCCCTTCTCAAAAGGTGACTGTAGGGATCTCTCCAAACTTGAGATGTTTTTGCTCCACTAACACATTACAGCTCTGCTCGAGCAGCAAGCCCTTCAGAAGGTCAGTGCTGTGTTCCTGGTCACACACCTGAAGACACTCAGGTGCAGAACAGCCCCTTCCCCCTGATCCCAGCAGTGCAGGGACACTGGCACTTGCTCACTCCTGATGCCACACATTGTTCATGACTCTCACCACCTGCATTCCCTGCTCCAGCAACCAGAGCTGTGCAATAGCAGGTGAAACAGCCACACTGACCACTCATTCTGTGCCAGTGAAGAGGTTCCAAGGCAAGGAGCTTGGAAAGCTGCAGTTCCACACACACAGCCTGTAACAGCAAAAGGTGGTGGTGACAGCAATGGAGGAAGGGAAAGTCCTTCCCATCCTGCCAGCACACACCCTGTGGGGCAAGGGGATGCTTTGGACTCAGCTCAAAACGTGGCCTTCTTGTTGAGGCAGGTCAAGGTAGGCAGGAGCAGCTCTGAAGGGAAGCGTGCCCAGCACGGGGCTGGTGGTGGCTGAGCCACCATGGGCTGATCTCCATGTCCTCTGATGTGAAAGGGTTTTGCACACCAAGCAGTATCAAACCCTCAGAAAGGGCAAGGCTTAGACTTTATACCAAGGACAAACAGTGCCTGTTAAAGTTAGTTGTGAAAGCTGCCCAGTGAGACAGAGCCCCTCTGCATGAGCCAAGTGCTCCTGCCTGGCAGAGCCCCCCTTTGCACATCAGGGCACAGCCCATCACCACAGCATCAGGACACTGACCAGATAAACCCACCACAGCCAGAACTCAAGGCCATCGAAATGCCTTGTGAACATGCTCCAGCACTGGAAAAAATCCAGGATTAAATCTTTGGGTCAGCCTTACTGAGGCTTTACAAAATCCCCTCTGGATCTCAGGCTGGAGTTTTTGAAGAGGACACTGCTTATACCTCTGGGGGAATTGTAGGAAACAGCAAACCAGTACCATTCCATGAGGATTCAGCAGGGTGGACTGATTGTATCTTCTCACAGTCTCCTTACAGTGACTAATGACCATCACCCTACTAGCTCACAGTGAAGGAAACAGACAACCTTCAATTCTTGTAAAAAAATCTCTTTTTTTGTTTCACATTGATGCCTTGATAGAGAAAATCAACCAACCCAAGCTCGGCATGACACCCACCCCTGAACTTTGCCACTTTACAGCAGAGCCCTCACTCCCCGGCCTCCCCTTTGGAGCGGCAGGGGTTGAGAACGAACAGAAAACGGGATTTCAGTCCATTCGACAGCTATAAAACTGTTTTGCCCAGGCTGACACTTGACTGCGGGAAAATCGCGACTGAAGAAAAAGTGGGAAAAGCGTTAACCGAGCGCAGGAGCCCGGCCAGCCCTTACCTGCGGAGCGGGGCCGCCAGCGGGACACACCGGGAGCGAGGATGCGCAGGGGCCGGGATGCAAAGTCCGGGCTGTAAAACGGGGCGCGGCCG
>NW_009953004.1:3941732-3965424 GCF_000747805.2 Chaetura pelagica
GGTGACATAGTGGAAGGAGCTCGTCAGGAGCCGCAGCTCCGGCCGCGGGACCGAAGCCCTCTAGTGGCACCGGCCCGGCTGCTCCGGCAGGGCTGGTGTTTCCTGCAGGGCCCTGCGGGCTGAGAACGATTTTTCTTCAGATTAAGATCTAAACTTGAGGCCTTTAAATCCCACCCCCCTCCACAGGAGTGTTCCATGTAACGGCATTTTTGGATTCAAACCTTCCCAAGCACTGGGACAATTATTTCACCAAGTGTTTTACCTTCCCTGTTGTAGGAGCTGTTTCTGTTGGTTGATGGTCCTGATTTATGTGCAACACCTGAGAAAAGCTGTTGCTCTGTAACTGTTACTTTTGCTTGTTTCCTAGAATGGTGAGAACTTCTGCATTCTGGATGAGCAGAGGTTTGCCAAGGAGCTGCTCCCCAAGTATTTCAAACACAACAACATCTCCAGCTTCATACGACAGCTTAACATGTGTAAGCATCAGCTGTTCCTAACTGTTCCTTCTACGAAGTTCATTAGCACCAAGTTAAAGTTCTTTAAACAAACCAATTGACTTGGCAGGTCTTTCCTCCCTGAAAACCTGAACTCTAGTCTTGAGTTTGTGTTGCATAGGAGAAGGATGACAGTAGAGCTGGGCTTAGTCTTGATTTTTTCTGTTTCATCTCTTACAAGCAACTACTGTAAAAATGTTGTTACATGTGCCGGTACCTAAAGCCTGGGTAGAGTTCCCTGGACTCCAGAGGTGGTGGTGATAGTGGTAACTGCAGCTTATGCAGAGCCAGAGGAGCAGAGGCCATAGTGCACATCTAGCCCCTGAAGAAGCTTGCCTAGGTCATGCTGTTGCCTGCACTGCTGTGTTGAAACAAGGTCAGTCACAGGGATAGATTGAGCTGGACTGAGTTCGTTATGTTTTCTGGGCTCAACTCGTGGGCATCATGTAGCATCTACTGTATAACACCCATGCAACTGGTGCAGGCAGAGGGGCTGGAGGAAGGTGGAGATTCAGAGGTGTAGTACAATGTACTTGTGCATCACTTGTGGGCTGAGTACAAACTTGTGGCTGCTTGGTTTAGAACATCCTTTGGGACTCAAGGTGAGGAGCTCTTTCCTTTCCCAGTAGGTTTGCCTGGTCCCTCTAGCTGATGCCTGGTGAGATGTATCAGAGGTGAGAGGAAGTGTAAGTTTATCCTCTTGACAGGGATGGATGCTGCTGTTGGTGTCAGTTGCTTGTAGCAAGGGTAGATGCTGAGATGCAGATGTTCCTCTGAAGACACTGAGTGTGGTGGCTGCCTCTTTTTCCTGCTGGGCCTATTCTAGCTCCCAGTAAAGCTTGCTAATGATGGTGCTGCTAGGGTGCAGTGGAACTGAAATACATTACCTATGTTGTATTTTGCATCTACCCCGTAGTACTTGAAGCAGTAATACACAGCTGGCAATGGCTTATTTCATAGGGGAAGTCTGGTATGGAGAATGTACTCCATGTGTTGACACAGGCTGAAGATTGATCTATTTTCCTTACTTTGTTCTGTAGAGGCTGGTGGCACAGGACAGTGTTTGGTTTGATGTGTATCTGTCTGGGGTTATGGGCACAAAGGTGCAGCATTCTGCTGCTTCCACTGGGATAAGATGTTATTCAAGATATCCTAATAAATCCCGCTCCTAACTAATTTCTGTGGTTGTTTGGACATCACTGCCTTGCCTGTGGACACTAGCTGGCCTCTGCCATGGGTGCTATTTGTACAGCCTTGCAAGGTCATCTGATGGGATCATGGGCCTGTGTTCTAGGTGTGAATATCAGAGCAGTTAAGCCATTGAGAACCAAATAAAAGCTGCTTTGGCTGCTCTTCGTAACTTCTGCTCCCAGCAGCTGTAGTGCTGTAGGTATTTCAGTAGCCTTTAACTGTGTGTTGTAACAGTCAGTTTTGCACTGGAAGAAATTACTTTGTCAACTCCTCTCTCCAGATGGTTTCAGGAAGGTGATTGCTCTGGAGAATGGTATGATGACAGTAGAGAAGAGCTCAGTCATTGAGTTCCAGCACCCCTTCTTCAAGCAAGGAAAGGCACATTTACTGGAAAACATCAAGCGCAAGGTACAGTCTAATCATGTATTTACTTCACTTTGTTAAGAAAAGTAGCTCATGAAGAGCAAGTCTGGAGGTTTCAAACAGTTTACAGCCAATAAATTCCGTGTGAACCATGGCTATGCATCAGGAGCCTTTGTGACTCTCTCCTGCCTGCCAGGCCAGGGCTGGGCTTGCCCTCCTCGTGCCAGCTATTAGACACAACACACCCTGCTCTCCTTTGGCAATGCACTGGGGTGGGGCCACAGTCTTCACAGCTTCTAGGGCCCCTTTTCCATCGGGAGTACACACAATTACAGCTTGCAGTGGTCTGCCATTCTGCCAGCAGGGTGGGAAAGTGTCACAAAGTGAAAGAAGTAAAAAAAAAAAAAAAAAAGATTTCCGTTTGGTGCTCCTTGAAAGTTAACAAGCTCATTAGTTCATTGGGCAAGTTTGCATAAGGTACGCTGTTCCTCCAAAACCACATTGCCACAGTAAGCTACATCTTCATTAGCTCTTTCCAGTTTTCTTCTGTACACTCGGGCCTTGTCTGACTTCTTTCTGCAGATATTTATCCTCTGTTGGCACATTGCAGCCCATAATATCCTGCCTGCCAGAGAAAGAGACTATCATGATACATCATGTTGACATTTGAACTGCGGAATCTTTAGAACATCATAATGTGGTATCTGCATTGCCCAAGTTAATAAAAGCTCAGGGCAGGCTTGAGAGTCACAATTGTGTTTTGATTGATTCTTTGCTGAGTGTCTCTGCTCAGACTCACAATTGATTAAATTGTAGAATCATAGAATCATGGAATGGTTTGAGTTGGAAGGGACCTTAAAGATCATCTAGATCCAACCACCTTGCATGGGCAGGGACACCTCCCACCAGCCCAGGCTGCTCCAAGCCCCATCCAACCTGCCCTTCAACACTTCCAGGGATGGGACAGCCACAGCTTTTCTGGGCAACCTGTTCCAGTGTTTTACCACCCTCATAGTGAAGATTTTCCTCCTGATCTCTAACCTAAATCTCTCTTCTTTCAGTTTAAAACTGTTAGTCCTTGTCCTCTTACTGCAAGCCCTTGTAAAAAATACAGTTGTACAGCTGCCTCTCGGGCTCAGGCCTCTGCCCTTCCCAGGTGCTGCAATCACTGACTTGCCTTGGCTTGCTCACCTGTGGCACCCTGCATCCCAGGGGTGTTGCACTGGGTGGAGCATTCTAGATGGAAAGACAAAAGCTCTTATTAGTGCCAAAGACATTCATGGGAAACTACTGAATGGGTTGGCAAAAATTGTACTTCTTGCACATAAAATATTAGTGGTTTTTTGCACAGTGTTGATTAGATTTTCTGTCTCTTTTACTGCCTGGAATGGAGCTGTATTGCTGGACTTACTGTAAACTGGATTTCAAGTCTCCAACAGGAATGCAAGTTTGAATACAGAGCTTCCTCTATCTCTTCCTTTGTAATGTTAGCTCTTCTGGTCTGCTCCAGTCTGATATTCTCACTTAGTTAGAGACAGGAGATCAATTCCTTGCACTTGGGCAGAATGTTTTCCCCACTGAGTGGTGCTGTGCTGAAGAGAAATCAGACAGCTGTAGATTTAATTGGGGATACCATTGGGGAGCCCATGTACCTTAGCGTAAGGTATTGTCTGCAAAGCATCTAAAAATGCAGACACAGGCCATTCAGCCCATCTTTTGTAACACATATGGGTTATGTTAAGAGTGTGGTTATTTGTTCTGTGATTACATAAAAATTGTCTTTTGTTTCATCATGAAGTGATGAGATGTTTTTTGATAGCACCATAGGTCCATTTCTGACCATCTCATACCCCTTTGAAAAAAAGGGATCTGTGAGTCAGCCTGCATGGAGGTTATCTGGCACTTCAGGGGGTATTCCCAGACGTTTTTACCTGCCTCTTGCAATCCAGTGGGATAGTAAGAGGAAACCATAGCATGCTGTATATTGGAAGGGAAAGCTGATGGCTCTCTGGTGCAACTGCACTTGGCTCAGTTCTGGTCAGTACTTGGCCAGATGATGTTTAATGTTACGCCCACAAAACCTGGACATGTGATACAGATGTGTGATGAACCAGACCTCTCTTTGTCAAAACCCTGAGTTGTGTGTTAGCTATCAGTGCCATCACTACAGAGAGAGCTGCTGGAGGAACTGGAACGTTTGAATGTGGAAGTGCAGGGAGGAGGGAGTGAGCTTTTTGCTTTCTGATTACTCTTTCACCATCATTTGAAGAGGTGGCATTCATGGACAGAATAGTAGTTTGAACTCTGACTTTCTTGCGACAAGTCTCCATAATTTTGGAATGTCACTGATAGGAGAGGTAGAGGAGGAAGCAATAGTATAGGAAGCAGTTCAGGTTGTGTGGGACAAACTTCAAATTGAGTAGAGTGCGTCTACCCTCTCACCCCTGTCACTTACTGGGAATTGGTTACTCTTGTGCTGTCTGATTTACCCACTCCCAAAAGGAATATGATCACCTTGCTCTTAAGCCACTGTCGTGGTTTGGTTTTGGCTGGTGTCTCACTCTTTGACAGTAGAGGGCAAGCTTTACCAGAGCTGCCAGGGAGAGCCCCTAGGGAAGACCATTTTCAGTCGGGCTGCATGTGCCAAATGCGAATTGCGTGTTTTCACTGACATCTTGCTTTTTTCATACAGTTGGCACCGTCCTAAGGACTGTCACCAGTAGCATTTGTGGTGTTTTGCAATACATAAGATTTAGCATAACCTGATCTTCTAATGCAGTTTGTACCTGTTCTGCAGACTAACATCACAGCTTCTGTAGAAGGCTGTATGGAAGGCACTGTTGGTAGTAAAGCATGTGTAACCTGGTCCTATTTTAGGTCTCTGCAGTAAGAACTGAGGATCTCAAGGTCTGTACGGAGGATTTGCACAAAGTACTCTCTGAAGTCCAGGAGATGAGAGAACAGCAGAACAACATGGATGTCAGACTGGCGAACATGAAGAGGTAGTCTCTGTCTGTTTCAGAGGCACTTACACACTGACTGTTGCTTGTATCTAATGGAGCTTGACTCTCCATGTGGGCTTCATTAGAACTGGAAACAGGTGAAGCTGTATTATTTTCTAAGAAACCCCATTCCCCCCCCCCAGCATTCTGAATTTTCCTTGTTCTCATAATTTGGTAACAGACCAGAAATTAAGAGTGGGAGTTTGTTGACTGTCTTGAGATTTCATTTTGGTTGCCATCAGCTGTAGTAGTTTTAGGGAGATCAAAGTGTTTCCTTTTCTAAACATAAAACAGGGTTAGGAGAGAGGGAGTGAGGGAGAGAGAATTAGTGTTTGGTTTTCTTTCTAATTGGAAGTGGACTTTGTATATCCTTATCTCTGTTCCCTCAGGTTCCTTTTGTAGAGGCGCTGGTAATTAGTTCAGATCATTGGTATGCAAGCAGGTATCAGCCAAAGTTCAGGAGATATCTTGGCTCCACTCCCTCTGTTCCTTAAAAAAAAACAAACCAAAACACGCAGACACAAACTTTTTACTGTTCTGAGGTGGTCTGTGTTACACTCAGCCTGTTTCCAAACACCAAGTCTTCATTCTAAGCCTTTGAGGCTTTGCAAGAATACTTCACATTGAGATCATTGGTGGAGCAGCAAAGGATGAGAATGTCCTTATTAGTGAGTGTTTGGTCCTGCATGATGGAAAATGGAGTTAATTTAACCCAGAGTTCATACTAGTGGATCAGATTAACTGATCATTAGTTATCCAGGGAAGGAATGTTGCCATTGGTCCTGCAAGGTACTGTGAAAGTTTGAAAGCTGTAAAACTAAAGCATTTAAAGTAAACTCTGTTCATCCTCTGTCTTCTGATTTATTCTGCATTGCAGAGAAAATAAGGCCCTGTGGAAAGAAGTGGCAGTTCTAAGGCAGAAGCACAGTCAACAACAGAAGCTGCTGTCTAAGGTACCATTGCAGCATCTTCAGTGCTACCATCCTTATTCCTGCCTCTGTGACACCTGATGGCATTCTTTGCTTATGTAGAATGACAAATGACAAAGAGCTGAACAGGCTGTATTCATACAGCATACAGAAAGTGTTCACAGTTCCTGAGTGTCCCAGAGGTAGCTCAGCAAAGAATCATGAGCAGAGTACTAAGGAAAAGTTGTAGTGAAAAGGATTTAAATCTGTTTGAAATCTCAGTCAATCTTACATGGGGAGAAATCAGTAAATCCAGGTGACTTGGGGTGAATGTGGGGCTGGAGGCAGTGCATGGTAGCAGGAGCCTAAAAATGCATGGTAGGGACATGGAATGGAGTCTGTGAAAGATCTTGGACTTAGATCACTCAAGAAGTCAACTTGGAACCCAGAAACTGTAGGAGCTTCTGCACTGGAACTGATTTCCTCTGATTTATCCCTCAGCTGTTTCTGGTCTGGAATCCTCGAGTGACTTGTGGTGTTATATTACATTTAAAAAAAAAAAACTGAGACAAAAAAACAACTGGGGAAGTTGGACAAGTGGGAAGTGGGATCATTTTTCAATGCTGTTTGTAACTTACATTTTGGGTTTTAAGACAAACACAAATGGATT
Organism: Chaetura pelagica; assembly: GCF_000747805.2. Taxonomy (NCBI): domain Eukaryota; kingdom Metazoa; phylum Chordata; class Aves; order Apodiformes; family Apodidae; genus Chaetura; species Chaetura pelagica. The sequence goes on from NW_009953004.1 coordinate 3,948,361, forward strand.
TTCGATTTACCTATCAATTTCAATGACATAACTCCTTAATTTTGTTATTACTTCTAAATTAATAATTCAATGTTAGGATTGCTATGCTGACCACTTGGTTTTGTTTGTTTTTTTTTTCACTTTTAGATTCTTCAATTTATACTAAGTTTGATGCGAGGAAATTATATTGTTGGGGTCAAAAGAAAAAGGTAATTACTGGATAGGTCACAAATCAGTGTCAGATGATAAATCAGCTTCTGGAAGCGAGATAATTTTCTTAAAGTGTCTAAAGAAGCCATTGATCACTTGTATTTTTGTTCAAATTTGAGAAAGTTAATGGAAATTGAATAAAGCATGAAATAAAGGTTTCCTCTCTGCTAAAGAAAAAGAGGTGGGTAGAGAATACCTAAATTTGGAAGAGCACTGTTCCCAGGAATGGTAGCTTGTGAAGCAGGCAAATGTGACTTACTCAAGATTAAAAGCACGTTTAGAAGGCAGCCTGCCTGCAGTACACTTCATAAAAAACATTTCCAAAAGGCAGTTTCTTGCTGCACAGTCCCGTACTAAAGCCCTGCTTTGCCCCAGGTCTCTGACGGACGCCGCGGGTGCCTCCCCGTCCAAGTACAGTCGTCAGTACGTTCGCATCCCGGTGGAGAGCAGCCAAGCTGTAAGTCTGTCCAGGGAAAGAAGCATGGGGCTGGACAGGATGAGACACAGTGATCTCAAAGCCTTTCTTACAACTGTTAATACCCTGATCTTACACAGAAGTGCAGTTGGGTTTGGAATGGGCAGCTTCAAAGCATTGCTCTGTGTAACATCATGCAGACTGGTGGGACTAGTCAGAGATTAAATCTGAACAGGAACCAGGAGCTGCAAGAGGAATGGAGCTTCAGCATCCATAAATAAGACCTTTTGCTTGACTCGTTCTGTTTGCTGTATCCTGCAGGTGGCTTTTTCTGAACATGATGCAGATGATGAGGATGGAAATGGAACAGGTCTCATAATTCGGGATATCACAGACACCCTGGAAAATGCCCCCGATAGCCTCCTTGCTGTGGCACACACCAGTGGCAGAACCAGGTACCCCTGAAGGGTGTGGAAGGATTTACTCCTAGGTTACCTACGTAGTTGTGTTAGTGTAAGTGATCCATGGAATTCTAGGAACCGGCCTCTCTGAATTTTTATTCTGCAGGCTGACAGTTTTACAGCATGTCATGGTCAGCAAAGTTTTTTAAGAGCTCATGTCTCCTCAAGAGTGCCTGAAGGCCTGTTGAGCTACTTGGCACTAGATGTTTGGTTTGCTGAGGCTTTTCTGTCTGTTTAACAAACAGGCACATACTTAATTTTTTTGACTGAACAAGGACCTGAATGCATACATAGTTTACTAATAAACAAACCAAAATATGTAGTTTTATCTTCAGTTTTAGTGCTATACTCCCTAATATTATGCTGAGAGTCACTGAAGGGGAGGCATTCTTTTTTTTTGTGGGACTTCAGATTCTTAGGAAAACCAGTTTAATTGTTAACACCCAGAGAGAAACATGGACAAATTTGGAATCTTCTGTTTCCTGAGACACTGATAGGAGTTTCCCTCCTCCCTAATGTACTATTATGCTGCCTTTGGTAAGCTGTAAGAGATTTTTCACCTGCCTTTTGGAAGGGACTTTCCATCTTTTTCTAAAGACCAGTTAGTTATTTGAACCCTTGAATGGCTTGACCTTATTAGGTATTAAGGTTTGAGATGCTAAACTGTGTGTTGTTTCTCTTTGGGTCTCATTTTAGAGAGACACAGGCAGCTCTGGATCCTGGCTTACCTATCTGTCAAGTCTTGCAGCCAAATGAGTTAAATTGTGCAGAACCTATCCCATCAGTTCATGTAAATGAAGTCAGCAAATCCAGTGACAGGGGAAATGCTGCAGTGGAACTCCATTCCACACAGCAGAGTTCCCCAGAAGACCCCGTGTCAGTGATTGACTCCATCTTGAATGAGAACAACTCTGGAAACCAAAGTGATCCATTACTGGACAGGTATTAACATGGTTCTGGAAACCGTTAAGCTGTCATCATCTTGTGGGATCTTGTCAAAGGTTTAGAGGATGTGTGTCGCATAACGTAGTGAATTAGCATTTTAAATGTCTTTGAAGTGAGTTTTCTGCCCCATTGTTGGTGGGTCTTGAAAAACAAAAAAAACCCCATCATACCCTAGAAGCAGGGCCAGTTCATCTGTCACATCTCTTAATGATGAACGAGCCTGACTTCTGATGTCAGTTTGAGGGCTGGTGAGGTCAGTCTGGTACATCAGCCCTGGCATGGCAGCTGCTGGTGCTGCCAAGTGCCACCAAGCACCAGCTGAAGGCTGGGGCTCAGGAGGGCTCCATGTGCTGCTCTGTTTGAGAACTGGGTCTTGGCCTGTACCTGTGGTAGCCTGATGTTGTTTTGTTTCACTTGTGCTTGTTAGATCAGACAATGTGGCACAACCTGATGTTTCCCAGTAGGCAGCCTTCCTTCAGTTCCACGTTATTCCCAGCCATTTGCTGATCACTTATAAGTGAAGGCCATCGGACCTTAGTTTAAACAGATACTGGTATGTAGGCTGGGATCTGATAATATTCAAAAGTATTAAAATTAAGAAGGAAGTAGGTGTGGAAGGAGAATCTGCTTTATGTCATGATGGCTACTCCTGTATTGCTGTTCAGTCTTCCTTGCCCCTGTCCTGCAGAGTTGGGCTGTGAGCAGTGAGACAGGAATGTAGCTTCATCCATTGGTCAATGAGTGGTTCTGAGTTGTGACCACCTGGCTTCTGGTGCCAAAGAAGGCCCTAAGTGCCCCACTGTTCCTTACAGTACTGTATCATTTTGTCTTTTTAGAGAAGAAATTCAGGATTTTCTTAATTGCATTGATGCCAGCCTTGAAGAGCTTCAAGCAATGTTATCTGGGAAGCAGTATAACTTTGGTTCCGAAGCCTTCAGCGATGTGAGTTTCTTTTCACTTTTTCTGATTCCTAAACAGTACCCATTAGGTTGCACCATTAAATTTGACTGGTTTATTCTATGTTGGAATAGGCAAAAGGGGGAAAAATCCTGAAAAGCAGATAGTAATGGACAGAATGCTACACAACCCTTTTCAGATCATGTAGTATTTTTGTTATACGTAACTCAAGGGGAAAAGAAAAGGGAAAAAAATTGTCTCACTTCTCAAGCCTTTGTCCCATATCATCACATCATGAGTATGTTTAATTATGGAATGAAACTCAGCCATACACCTGGGATCACTGTCCTTTTCTTCTCCTGTGACCTCTGTTTACTGCCACAGGTTGTAAGTATGTTGCTGTCGGCCTGTGGAGGAGCCACATCCCTGTGCTTCATGGCATGGAGAGGTGGGCTGGATCCTGCTGTCCTTTCAGGAGCTCTCAGAAGTTTCATTTTGAGAACCTTATTATATGACATGTGTTCTTTTTTTTTTATTTTCAGACACTTAATCCTGAGCTGCCAGCCCTGGATATGAGCTTGATGGAAACTTCTCCTGGTATGGAAAATGTAAGAGTAAGATTTGCTTTTGTGACGGGGAGAGTTAATACCATGTTGAGAGCTAAATTTTGACAGATGCAGTTTGAGGGTAGGGACTAGATTGATAGCACAGGATGAAAATTTATCTAATCCTTTTGCCTTAATGTTTCCAGTTACCACTCTTGGCATATATGAATTTAAGAGGATTCTCAAGATAATATCAAGTCTTACATTTCTAGCTGCAGTAACACACTCAGTGGCTGATTTAAAGTAGCACTGTGCATTGAGTAACATGTTCTTTGCTTTCTGAATACACCTGAGAACATAAGGGAGAGGGAAACAAATTGGTGTCTGGTGAATCAGCTGTCTGTAGTGAATAATTTTTTTATTCCCATCTATTGCTTCTGTACCTTCTGTTCAGAATGAGAAGACAAGAATTTCTTGTCTTTTTTGGGTCATAAGGGTGTGAGAAAATTTCTTGGCTTGTTTCTCCAAGCTTCAGGGATTCCCATGATGTCTTTGAGCAAAATAATAACTAGATCTGGGGTTACAGTTCAGAGGAGATTGTGTGCCTTCAGTCTGGCTGGAGACTGAAGGAAAAGTACTAAATGAAAAATATCATGCAATATACTGTATTTATTCTGAACATGTCTATATGGAATTTCCTCAGAGGATATAAAAAAGTTCATTGCAAATTTACACCTCTTGGTCCAGTTCCTAAAATTAACTCATATTTTAAAAAATCAAAACCAAAACCTTGAAAGTGTAATTTATTTTGTAGTCCTGAAATCATATTTAAACTAGGACTTCCCTGTCATAAGAGCTTAGACAACAACTGAGGTAATGCAGGTGTGTTCAAGCAGTGCTTACAAAATGTAATTATATTGATGAAGGAATCTTTAAGGGGGCTATTCACACAGGACAGACTATAACAAAGCTTCTGGTTTAGAAGGTAAAATAAATATTTGCTAGTCAGAAGCTTTGTTTGGCCTTAAAAAGTGGAGTTTGTGTATATGTCAGCATGCCTTCCTCACAGGGCTCCTATGTGCCAGCCCTCATGTGCAACAGGGCTCAGTGATCAACTGCTGGATTCCTCTTCCCTCCTTTCACCTTTGGTTGTGCTGGCCAGTGAAGATGTGGGGGTTGCTGTTGTTAAGCATCCTGTCTAAATCTCTGTCCCTTTTGCTTCAGATGGCAGACTTGGCAGAGGGCACTGAAGATCTGGGAGCGAGCGAGAGAGAAACAGCAGGAAGCAAAGGTGAGCAGGAAGGAACACTGAGAGCTCCAAACTCTTCTCAAACTGTGTATTGAAATGGAATTTTTGCATCATGTTGAGGCTTTATCTCCTTCCTTGGGCTTCACATTTTTGAGAAGACTGGCATGTCGACCTAGCCCTAGAGGAGCCCTGCATCCCTGGGCCAGGTGTCCAGGGCCTGGCTCCAGGAGTCACCCCAGGCCCTGGGAGCAGCGGCGAATCCGCGGGGCGGCCCCGCAACTTCCCGCCCCTTTTCCGTAGGGAACAGGGCTTCAGTGCATCTGGAGCTGGACAGGCAGTGAGCCAGAGCTTTCACTGTCTCAGGGACTTTTTCCCCACTAAGGATCCTTCAGTGCATAGAGCTGAGCTCTCCCTGGCAGCCTGACTGAAACAGTCAGTGTAATACACAGATATATGGGGAACAAGGTTTGGTGAGGTTGAGGCTGAGGGCAGAAGCAGAGGTCCTTTAATTTTAATGAGAGCTGTTCATCCTCTGGCTGCCTGACAAAGAAGTGAGGATTCTGTTGAGTTCAGGTGGGCCCCAGAGGTCTGAAAGTCAGTCAGCAGATCTAGGAGCAGGGATAATGTAGCTCCTGAAGAGAGTCCAGAGAAGGGTTATCAGAGGGCTGGAGCACCTCTCCTATGAAGACAGGCTGAGAGATTTGGGGCTGTTTCACTGATGTTGATGAAGCTGTGCCTCAATCTTAAGAGGCCCTGTCCTATGCCCCATGGTGGTGTTAACCATTTCCCTTTCTTACACCCTTTCTTACACGTGACAGAGGGTCACACAGGGAGTAGAACTGCAAATGTCCTTGTAGAAGTATCTCCTTCTATGGGCCACAACGCCCCAAAGATGCAGTGCTCCTCCTCTTCCTGCCTCAGTGCTGCCCTCGCGTGCTGAGTGTGTATGAGGCCTGAGGTGGGTGCCAGACCCTAATCAGAAAAGAGGCAGGAGCCTTAGCTCCCTTCCTGGAGCTGTGGGTGCAGTCTTGCCAGAGCTCAGCTGGGTGGGTTCCTTTAGTGAGAGGTTTTGAAGTAGCCTCTCCAATTTTCCTTGTCTTGAAGAGGCTACACTTCTGTGACACACGAGCCTGGAGTTTGAACTGTGTGTTTTCCCTCAGATATGCAGCTGATACAGTACAGGGCCAATCCTCTGCTTTCATTGTTTGAAGAGCTACCTTCAAGTGAAGCTGCAGGGAAGACAGACGATCCCAAAGACCTTCTGCTGCCCCCTGCGGACGAGAAACCTGCTCTTCACCCTCCGTCAGGTAGTGGAACTGTCTTGCCGTTGGCAGCTCCGGCAAGCCAGGCTGAGCCTCTGGATGCACTGGGAATGGGTGATCCACCTCTACTCTCAGAAGATGGGAATGGAGAGTATAAACTGTTTCCACTCTTGCTTCTCAGTCCTGTTGCTAACTTCATAGAAGAGGCCTCTGAGATAGAAACTTCTTGAGTTCAAGAAGGTCAAGAAGTTTGACCTCTCACCTCACCTGCTTCCCAGGTGCCATGTTGTTATACACAGAAGGAAGTTCTCTTTCTACAGGCAAAGAGCACATCTGGAAAAGGTGAAAACAAGCTCAAAACAAGAGCTGGTGGGAGTGAAGGCACTGAGTGGAGGGAAGGAACAACCCCCTCATAAACATACTGCAATGTATTCCATACCTTTTTATCCAGTATCCTTATTACAAGAGGAAATCTGTTTGTATTCTCTTTGTAAAGTTTAGCTGGGTTTTTTTTGTGCTGTTGTATTTGTTGTTGGTTTGTTGGATTTTTTTTATTAGCTGGATAGTAATGTGGAGTTTAATTTTTTCAACATGGGTTTTACTCTTTCTGAGAGCCTGTTTCAATAGGTGGGTTGTCTACTGTTTGGAATTAAGCATTTTTTAAATTTTGTTTTTAATTTGAGATGTCTTTTTTTTTTTTTTGATAGCTTGTGGCTACAATTGTTTGCACCTGCTTAGATCACTTTCATATTCCTAGATTTGCTGCTAGGTACAGGGAACATTTTTCCTATGGAAAATTACATTTTGACTGTGGAATATTCCTTTTTAACATGCTAACACACATCCATTGCCACGGATTGTAGGTGTTGTGGTAGGAAGTGCTTGCCACCCTGCGTAATGCTGGTTTCTCATGCACATTGCATGGCAGTTCTAGGGTAACTTGCATCTAGCTCACAGATCATGTGTCCTCAGAAATTTTAGACATAGCTGATTCAAGTCTAGCAAAGTTCAGGAGCTGTCCTTAAAATGAGAGGGGAGAGAAAAAGGAGTCATGGGGTAACTTGCATCAACACAGGACATGACATTAAGATTTCTCTTCTGCTTGCAGCAGCTGCTTGCTCATCTGACCCTATATGGACACTGGATTTCTTGCTGCATTTTCTGCTTGTGGGATCTTAAAGCTAAATTGACTTGTTACATCTGAGTCCCTTGATAGCAAATTACAAAAACTAGTGTCTGCTTGATAAAAAAAATCTTCCCCCTCTTCTTCTCTACAATGTTTCCCTGACTTCTTTGAGCAGCTGTAATGCAGGCATCAGCCCTTGGTGTCAGTGGGAGAGCAAGTTATCTCCTTCGCTGACCCCAGGTTGGTATCAGTGCCACAGCCCACACAAACCTGAGGTTGGCTGTAGGGATGCAGAAGCTTTGGTGCCAGAGGAGGCCAGGAGGCAGGTAGAAAATCACTTGTATAATATCACTTGATATTTCCTACCAGCACAATTACTAGGAAGTTTTTTCAGTTTCAGGAATTCAAGCTACCTACAGGTTTTGTTCTCTCTGAAGTTTTTGAACTATTAAGTTGGGGTTCTTTCATATTCAAGAATCCAAGGTAATTTGATTTTCTGAAACCTGCTAGGTAACACCGTACCTATGCTGGCCTTACTTCATTGAATTGGTGTTTCATTGTCAAATCTTTTGAGTTGCAGAGGAATATCTTGCCACTGAGTGTGTGTACATGTGTAATGGCTTCACAGTGTCGTTTTCTTCCCATGCTTCTGTAACCTTTTGACCCCTCATGTTTGTATCTTTTGAATCACCTTTTGCAGGGACATCTTCTTTCAGCATTTCTAGTCTTTCTTTTGTTTTCTTCTGGAAACAAAGGGCTGAAGAGTCTCAAGGTTCTGTGAGCTAAAGGGAGAGAGGGAAATGAGTGAATTGCATCTTTTTCTTGGGTTCTGGCTTATTTTTAGTTTCTTCTCAAAGGCTTCAATTTGTCCAAAAGTGAAACAGCAAAAACTAGGCTTTTCTGGTGTTCTTGTGCTGTTTTGACAGCACAGTGCAGACAACAAAGTTCTCTGAGAGGCTGATATTCTGTAACTGACTTCCTGACTGAAGTGTAGTTCCTGTTATGAATTACTATCATGTTCTTCCATTATGGAGTCCTCTGATCTGAGTACATCTCACCATCAGATATTTGATCTGATTGCCTGAGCTTTTTAATACACTTTCTCTCTTAAAAGTTAAGAAACAAAGGCTTAAAAAAACTTGCAAATAAAAACTTGTGCATCTGTGTCTGGTCTATGTACTGGTCTGGGAAAAGTTTATGCAAGTTTCCTAAGAAAGATTGCAATGGCAAGGGGAAGGCTGAACAGCAAGGAAAACCCACATGCTGAAGTAATTAAACTCAATAATTGCGAAACCATTTACTGTGTTTGTTGTACGTTCTTTTTGTGTGTGTTCCTGTGTGTGTCAATACTTCCTAAACCTGTTTACTGAATTTTATAGAAAGGGAAGCTTTCATGTGCTCTGTGGGATTTCATGATGCATGTGCTGCTGGTTCAGAAGTAACTGAAATGCTGAGGTTTGCCTTATGTTTTCAGAGGTGTCAGCCTGAGAAAGGAGGTTTAGTTTTATCATTAACCCAGATCAAACATACCAGGGAATGAAAGCTTGTGGAAATGGACCAACTGCCCCTGGCAGCATAGGCCAGGCTGGCCTTAGGAGTGTTTGTTGTGGCTTCCCCAGAGCCAGCCTACATGTCTGAGCCGTGAGGGGACATGACATGAAGTGGCTTTTCATAGCTGATGATGTACTAGCTCAAAAAACTCTGTTGGCTGTGAGTAAGAAATGGATTTTTGGTGGACTCTGGGCTTTTTAATCAGCTCTTCTCCTTGCTGAGTTCTCCCTGCCAGCTCTTCCCCTACCTCAGGCTCTTGGAACTCTGCCTGCTCAAAGCTTTCCAGCACTCTGGAAAACGTGTCAGCAACAACCATCTGCAACCTAAGTTCTCTTTCCTATTCTTTTTGGAGATGAGTTAGTGTTTCAGCCTGGTTGGGACACCCAGATTACTCTTCCCCTGTTTGCCAGCTATGGGGTTACTGCACAGGTGTCCCAGGTACCTGCCCTCTCCTTGCCTTCCCAAAATGCCATTTCTCACCAGGCTCTGCCAACGAGGCCAGATGAAGGCACCAGTGCAAGTGTTCTTTACCAGCCCCAGTGAGAAAGGCCCTTGCTCCATCAGGTAGTGTTTATACCACTGCTGGCTGGAGCTTAGAGGAGCAGGGCTCAGGGAGCAGCACAGACCCTCCAGCCCAGGCCTCTGCAGAGTCCCAGCCCACACCTTCCTCCCTGCAGCAGCAGCAAGGTGTACAGCTTCTGCTCCCTGGTTTAGCATCCAGTACCACAACACCTGGGGAAGGAAACTTTCTTCTCCTTCACTTCCATGTGCTGAGAATTTGCAGGACACAAGCAGGCATGGCAAGGACAGGGTCAGCTCCCCAGAGCAGGAGCAAGAGGTTGCTACTAAGGGTCACCTTAGTGTGCAGGTGTGTGTACTCCCATTACATAAAGGACAAGAGCTTTCTCCTGCCACTGTCCCCAAAACCAAAAAGGTTAATAGAAATATATACACCTTTTTGTATACGTTGAACAGTTAGAGTTTAAGCTTCTGGGTTGACACATATTCTTGCTGGTGGTAGGTTCCCCTAGAACTTAGTCCAGGTCAGTTTAGGCTTCTGCATTCTCACCCAGCCAGATGTGTTCCCCAGGAAGAGACTTCATTATTTTGAGCTTAACGTGTTCTTTCCTCTTCCTCTTTTGAACCAAGAAGTATTCAAACACCACAACCCACACAAGCTTTTCCAGCTTCTCCCCATTCCAGTAAACACAGATTGGAGTTGCATCTCATAGAATGTTTCTGACAGATCAATACAGGGCTACAAGGGAGGAGCACATGAAACCAGGTCCCAAAATGTCTAGAATCTCTGTTGAACCTTTCAGTTGTATCCAGTAGGATATTTTCAGAAGAGTTTAGACCTTAAGCTGGTTAGATGTTGTTCTGGTTTGGTTTGGTGGGTTTTTTGGTAGCTGGGGAAGGGCCACAGGATTGGCTCTGGTAAGAAGCTCCCCCTGCTCCAAACCCAGCCAGGGACCCATTAGAGGGACAATAGATGAACCTGTGGCTACAATTGTTTGCACCTGCTTAGATCACTTTCATATTCCTAGATTTGCTGCTAGGTACAGGGAACATTTTTCCTATGGAAAATTACATTTTGACTGTGGAATATTCCTTTTTAACATGCTAACACACATCCATTGCCACGGATTGTAGGTGTTGTGGTAGGAAGTGCTTGCCACCCTGCGTAATGCTGGTTTCTCATGCACATTGCATGGCAGTTCTAGGGTAACTTGCATCTAGCTCACAGATCATGTGTCCTCAGAAATTTTAGACATAGCTGATTCAAGTCTAGCAAAGTTCAGGAGCTGTCCTTAAAATGAGAGGGGAGAGAAAAAGGAGTCATGGGGTAACTTGCATCAACACAGGACATGACATTAAGATTTCTCTTCTGCTTGCAGCAGCTGCTTGCTCATCTGACCCTATATGGACACTGGATTTCTTGCTGCATTTTCTGCTTGTGGGATCTTAAAGCTAAATTGACTTGTTACATCTGAGTCCCTTGATAGCAAATTACAAAAACTAGTGTCTGCTTGATAAAAAAAATCTTCCCCCTCTTCTTCTCTACAATGTTTCCCTGACTTCTTTGAGCAGCTGTAATGCAGGCATCAGCCCTTGGTGTCAGTGGGAGAGCAAGTTATCTCCTTCGCTGACCCCAGGTTGGTATCAGTGCCACAGCCCACACAAACCTGAGGTTGGCTGTAGGGATGCAGAAGCTTTGGTGCCAGAGGAGGCCAGGAGGCAGGTAGAAAATCACTTGTATAATATCACTTGATATTTCCTACCAGCACAATTACTAGGAAGTTTTTTCAGTTTCAGGAATTCAAGCTACCTACAGGTTTTGTTCTCTCTGAAGTTTTTGAACTATTAAGTTGGGGTTCTTTCATATTCAAGAATCCAAGGTAATTTGATTTTCTGAAACCTGCTAGGTAACACCGTACCTATGCTGGCCTTACTTCATTGAATTGGTGTTTCATTGTCAAATCTTTTGAGTTGCAGAGGAATATCTTGCCACTGAGTGTGTGTACATGTGTAATGGCTTCACAGTGTCGTTTTCTTCCCATGCTTCTGTAACCTTTTGACCCCTCATGTTTGTATCTTTTGAATCACCTTTTGCAGGGACATCTTCTTTCAGCATTTCTAGTCTTTCTTTTGTTTTCTTCTGGAAACAAAGGGCTGAAGAGTCTCAAGGTTCTGTGAGCTAAAGGGAGAGAGGGAAATGAGTGAATTGCATCTTTTTCTTGGGTTCTGGCTTATTTTTAGTTTCTTCTCAAAGGCTTCAATTTGTCCAAAAGTGAAACAGCAAAAACTAGGCTTTTCTGGTGTTCTTGTGCTGTTTTGACAGCACAGTGCAGACAACAAAGTTCTCTGAGAGGCTGATATTCTGTAACTGACTTCCTGACTGAAGTGTAGTTCCTGTTATGAATTACTATCATGTTCTTCCATTATGGAGTCCTCTGATCTGAGTACATCTCACCATCAGATATTTGATCTGATTGCCTGAGCTTTTTAATACACTTTCTCTCTTAAAAGTTAAGAAACAAAGGCTTAAAAAAACTTGCAAATAAAAACTTGTGCATCTGTGTCTGGTCTATGTACTGGTCTGGGAAAAGTTTATGCAAGTTTCCTAAGAAAGATTGCAATGGCAAGGGGAAGGCTGAACAGCAAGGAAAACCCACATGCTGAAGTAATTAAACTCAATAATTGCGAAACCATTTACTGTGTTTGTTGTACGTTCTTTTTGTGTGTGTTCCTGTGTGTGTCAATACTTCCTAAACCTGTTTACTGAATTTTATAGAAAGGGAAGCTTTCATGTGCTCTGTGGGATTTCATGATGCATGTGCTGCTGGTTCAGAAGTAACTGAAATGCTGAGGTTTGCCTTATGTTTTCAGAGGTGTCAGCCTGAGAAAGGAGGTTTAGTTTTATCATTAACCCAGATCAAACATACCAGGGAATGAAAGCTTGTGGAAATGGACCAACTGCCCCTGGCAGCATAGGCCAGGCTGGCCTTAGGAGTGTTTGTTGTGGCTTCCCCAGAGCCAGCCTACATGTCTGAGCCGTGAGGGGACATGACATGAAGTGGCTTTTCATAGCTGATGATGTACTAGCTCAAAAAACTCTGTTGGCTGTGAGTAAGAAATGGATTTTTGGTGGACTCTGGGCTTTTTAATCAGCTCTTCTCCTTGCTGAGTTCTCCCTGCCAGCTCTTCCCCTACCTCAGGCTCTTGGAACTCTGCCTGCTCAAAGCTTTCCAGCACTCTGGAAAACGTGTCAGCAACAACCATCTGCAACCTAAGTTCTCTTTCCTATTCTTTTTGGAGATGAGTTAGTGTTTCAGCCTGGTTGGGACACCCAGATTACTCTTCCCCTGTTTGCCAGCTATGGGGTTACTGCACAGGTGTCCCAGGTACCTGCCCTCTCCTTGCCTTCCCAAAATGCCATTTCTCACCAGGCTCTGCCAACGAGGCCAGATGAAGGCACCAGTGCAAGTGTTCTTTACCAGCCCCAGTGAGAAAGGCCCTTGCTCCATCAGGTAGTGTTTATACCACTGCTGGCTGGAGCTTAGAGGAGCAGGGCTCAGGGAGCAGCACAGACCCTCCAGCCCAGGCCTCTGCAGAGTCCCAGCCCACACCTTCCTCCCTGCAGCAGCAGCAAGGTGTACAGCTTCTGCTCCCTGGTTTAGCATCCAGTACCACAACACCTGGGGAAGGAAACTTTCTTCTCCTTCACTTCCATGTGCTGAGAATTTGCAGGACACAAGCAGGCATGGCAAGGACAGGGTCAGCTCCCCAGAGCAGGAGCAAGAGGTTGCTACTAAGGGTCACCTTAGTGTGCAGGTGTGTGTACTCCCATTACATAAAGGACAAGAGCTTTCTCCTGCCACTGTCCCCAAAACCAAAAAGGTTAATAGAAATATATACACCTTTTTGTATACGTTGAACAGTTAGAGTTTAAGCTTCTGGGTTGACACATATTCTTGCTGGTGGTAGGTTCCCCTAGAACTTAGTCCAGGTCAGTTTAGGCTTCTGCATTCTCACCCAGCCAGATGTGTTCCCCAGGAAGAGACTTCATTATTTTGAGCTTAACGTGTTCTTTCCTCTTCCTCTTTTGAACCAAGAAGTATTCAAACACCACAACCCACACAAGCTTTTCCAGCTTCTCCCCATTCCAGTAAACACAGATTGGAGTTGCATCTCATAGAATGTTTCTGACAGATCAATACAGGGCTACAAGGGAGGAGCACATGAAACCAGGTCCCAAAATGTCTAGAATCTCTGTTGAACCTTTCAGTTGTATCCAGTAGGATATTTTCAGAAGAGTTTAGACCTTAAGCTGGTTAGATGTTGTTCTGGTTTGGTTTGGTGGGTTTTTTGGTAGCTGGGGAAGGGCCACAGGATTGGCTCTGGTAAGAAGCTCCCCCTGCTCCAAACCCAGCCAGGGAGCCATTAGAGGGACAATAGATGAACCTCTGCCATTAACGCATGGAAGAACAGCTGTAACACCTGAGCAGAGAAGGAGAAGAGCTGTGCTCGTGGTTGGTGAGGAAGAAGGGTTACAAACTATTCAGGAAGGACAGATGGGAGATGGGGTGAGTGTGTTGCCCCCTATGTCAAAGACCAGATGGAATGCATGGAGCTCTCCCTGGGGACTGATGAGGAGCCAACAGAGAGATTATGGGTTAAAATTCAGGGGAAGAAAGGCCAAGGTGACATCATGGTGGGGGTTTGCTACAGGTCACCTGAGCAGGAGGATAATAGAGATGAGGCACTATATAGACAGATAGGAGCAGCTTCACATTCACAAGCCATGGTCCTCATGGGAGACTTCATCCACTCTGACATCTGTTGGAAGAACAACTCTGCTAAATGCAAACAATCCAGGAGGTTCCTGGAGTGCAAGGATGATAACCTCCTTTTCCAAGTAATCAAGGCACCAACAAGGAGAGGTGCTGTGCTGGACCTTGTCCTCACAAACAATGAAGGGCTGATGAGGGAAGTTAAGCTCAAGGGCAGCCTAGGTTGTAGTGGCCACAAAATGGTGGAGTTCGAGATCCTTAGGGCAGCAAGGAGGGCTCACAGGAAACTTACTACCCTTGACTTCAGGACAGATTTCAGCCTTTTCAGTGACCTGCTCAAGATAGTGTCTTGGGATAACATTCTGGAGGGAAGAGGGGCCCATGAAAGCTGGCTGATATTCAAGGATCACCTTTTCCAGGCCCAAGAGCATTGCATCTCAACTAAGAGGAAGTCAAGTAGAAACTCCAAGAGGCCATCATGGATGAGTAAGCAACTCCTAGAAAAGCTCAAACTTAAGAAAGAAGCTAAAAGGGGGTGGAAGCTAGGGCAGGTATCTTGGAAGGATTACAGAGAGGTAGTCTGAGCAGCTAGGGATCAGGTTAGGAGAACCAAATCCCTGCTAGAATTAAAACTCACCAGGGATGTTAATAAGAAAAGCTTCTTTAGGTATGTTGGGGAGAAAAGGACATCCAAGGAGAGTGTAGGCCCTCTCCTGAAGGAAACGGGTGAGGTACCAACATAGGATATTGAGAAGGCTGAGGTCCTCAATGAGTTCTTTGCTTCAGTCTTCTCTGGCAAGTGCTCCAACATCAACACAATGGCCACAGAAGATGAAGCAGGGACTGGGAGAAGGAAGTACCCCCCACCATAGGTGTAGAGCAGGTTCATGACAGTCTAAAGAACCTGAAGGTGCCTAAATCTATGGGACCTGATGGGATTCACCCACGGGTCCTGAAGCAGCTGGCAGATGCAGTTGCTAAGCCTCTGGTCCATCATATTTGAGAGGTCCTGGCAGTCTGGTCAGGTTCCTGCAGATTGGAAAAAAGGGATCATAGGCCCTATTTTTAAAAAGGGGAAAAAGGAAAACCCAGGGAACTACAGGCCGGTCAGTCTCACCTCTGTGCCTGGCCAGGTCATGGAGCAGATCCTCCTGGAAAGTCTGCTACGGCACATGGAAAACAAAGAGGTGATTGATGACTGCCAATATGGCCTCACTAAGGGCAAGTCATGCCTGACCAATCTGCTGGCCTTCTACAACAAGGCTACAGGTGGCAGAGCAACTGACATCATCTACATGGATCGGTGCAAGGTGTTTGACACTGTCCCATGTGACATCCTGGTCTCCAAACTGACAAGACGTGGATTTGACAGATGGAGCACTCGGTGGATAAGAGATTGGCTGGAAGGCCACACCCAGAGAGTTGTGGTCAATGGTTCAGTGTCCAAATGGAGGCAGGTGACAAATGGTGTTCCTCAGGGTCAGTACTGGGACCAGTGCTGTTTAACATCTTTGTTGGAGACATGGACACTGGGACTGAGTGTCTCCTCATGAAGTTTGCTGACAACACCAACTGTGTGGTGTGGTTGGCACCCCAGAGGGAAGGGATCCATCCAGAGGGACCTTGACGGGCTGGAGAGGTGGCCAGTGCCAACCTCATGAAGTTCAACAAGGCCAAGTGCAGGGTCCTGCCCCTGGTTCGGCACAACCCCAGGCACCAATCCAGGCTGGGGGGAGAAGGGCTGAAGAGCAGCCCTGAGGAGAAGGACCTGGGGGTGGGAGGAGATGAGAAGCTGGACATGAGCTGCCAGTGAGTGCTGGAGTCCAGAGGGGCAATTGTGTCCTGGGCTGCATCACAATTAGTGTGGCCAGCAGAGCCATGGAGGGGATTCTGCCCTTCTGCTCTGGTGAGGCCCCACCTGGAGAACTGTGTACAGTTCTGGAGCCCCCAGCACAGGAGAGACATGGAGCTGTTGGAGAGGGTCCTGCTATGAAGACAGGCTGGGAGAGTTGGGGTGTTCAGTCTGGAGAAGAGAAGGCTCCAGGGAGACCTTAGAGCACCTTCCAGTGCCTGAAGGGGCTCCAGGAAAGCTGGGGAGGGGCTTTTCATCAGAGAAGACAGTGATAGGACAAGGGGTAATAATCACATCCTTATCGAGATAATAAATATTCATGTGGCCATGATATATATTAATTTTATTCCCAGAATAAGCATTGCTTATGCTAATTATTTCCTCGAAATCATTTACAATCTTCTCCACCTCATTCCACACGCTCCGTGCCATCTGGTGGTCGTGGGCCGGGCCTTCGGGGTGAAGGCTCAAGATCTTCCTCGCAGTGAACTTTTAACTAAAAGAAGCTTAGCTGTGTTGGTAACCTCAAGTCCTGCTGCAGCTGGACTCTGCTTAGCCAAGGAGAACCTCTGCACCATCAATAAGAGACTCCTACTCCCCTTATCTAAGGCATGCAGCTCATCTCTGCCTTCTGGTGTCCACTCAAACGCCTTAGCCCTTATTTACCCAAGTCAATGTCTTAGTCTTAATGATTTTCTACTTTGGTAAGTTCCTTTTTTCTCTCTAGGCAAATAATTGTTTTCCTGCTTCCAAAGTAAACTCCAGGGAAATGCAGGTGTTCTTAATTGAATTAATCAGCTCAACCAAGCAGGTAATTTGGTGTGTGACAAAGGAGGATCAATCTGATTCAGAGGGGGATGGTCAAACCAGGTGCCTGAAGCTTGTGGAAATAATTTGCTTTCAGTATTTGCAAACCTGAATTCCCTACCCCTTAAGTAAGATACAACGATATAGAGTATTTCAGTTAGAGGGACTTACAAGGATCCTCTGTCTCGCACTGGTAAAGATTTAGGGTGTTTCATGAATCTTAATTTTAAGCACCCTGGTGAGTTTCACAGAAAAGCTGGTAAGAACATGGATAGTGAAGACATTAGTTGTTCAGCTCCTTAAAAGAACTATCTCAAACCTTTTTGTATGTAATGTTTGTTAAAACTTACTGTTTAGAAAGTAATGCAGGAAGGAAAAGAGGAAGTGCTTAGGAATGAAAAGAAACAAAGGAAACATTTTTTTTAAAAGTGGAATTAAAAAACAGAAGGGGAAAAAAGCATACTCAGCAGG
>NW_009953004.1:3965590-3969670 GCF_000747805.2 Chaetura pelagica
GCAGGAAATATGAAATAGAGTAGAAGTAATTAATTTGTAAACTTTCCTCTTTTCCCCCTCCCTGATGACTCCTGGTCTGCCCACACCTCTTACAGTCACTGCTGAGATGCTGCTATTCTGAAAAAGAGGAAGGAAAGCCATCAGCAGCTGTCCTGAGTTCTTGGTGACAAAGTGAGTGACAAAAGGGAAGCATTCCTGAGTGACCCCCTGCTTTGGAGGGAGCAGGTCTGTTCTGCTTGAGGGGGAGAAGCTGCACCCTGAGAAGGATGGAGATGCTCGTGAGAGCAGCTTTGCTTATGAGTCCTCTTCTCCTCTGCCATGGTGAGTCCACAGACAGCTCTCCTGCTTGGGGCAGTTCCTTGCCAGGCACTGGTCTGTGTGTTTGTACGGGAGTGGTTCTCTTTTGGGAATAGAAATATGGGCAAAGCCAAGGTATTTGCATACTGCTGGTGCAAATCCAGTGGCTGTGAAGTGTAGCAGCACAGGAAAGCTCTGGGAACCTGCCCCACAGTCCAGTGATGCCAGGTAGATTGTGAGGGTTGTTTCAGGGAGCATTGCCAGCACCAAGCACTGAGGGCTGGTTAGTTCTTGTGTTCCTGGGAAAGGGAAGATCTGAAAACCAGGAGAAAAGGATAAAGGGGTGTCTATGGAAACACAGGTTCAGGCCTAAGAGTGACAAAGATTTACTGGGACAAAGGTGATGGACCTCATTTTTATAGGAAAATTTAAAGTTTTAGACTTCTTTGATTTGTTGTTTAAGTTGCTTAAATTCAACGTAGCCTGGAAAAGCAGTCTGCTTCAGAAGGACAAACAGGCAGTGGGGGAGAGAAAACCATACAACCTGTGGTCTGCTGTGAGCTTGTGGTTCTTCTCAGGAAAGCCCTGGGGGTGACATGGGTGGTGGGGCAGACACCAGCTGGGACAGGCAGTGGTGACAGCCATGCTTCAGACAAGCCCCTTCCCTCAACTCTCAATCACCCACCAATTCCAGTCCTGTGCTCTACCTGTTGTTCCCATGGGCAGCTGGTCACCAGGCAGGCAGGAGCACCTGCCTGGTGTCCCAGCCGTGTCCCAGCCATCTCCCTTCTGACCTCCACACAGCATGGGGAATTTTTGTTAGCCCATCCCTGAACAGACCATTTTTCAACACCCAGACCCACTGCCTGTGTTTTTCATCTGGTGAATTCCTCTTGCTGATGATCTCACCACAGCTTTGGCACCCAGGAGCTGCCTTCACCACAGCTGCTTCTGTTTTAATTTTCTTTGTCCACTCTTCCTGCAGCTTTTCTGAACCTGACTGGCTCAAACGAGATCAAAGCTGTATGGAAAGGATCTACCACCTTGCCATGTGTCTATGTACCTGTAGAGGACTTCGTGCAGGAAACACTCACCTGGACTGTGGTACATGACCAGAGCTCTGGCACCATCTTTCGGAGAGATGGCTCTGGTGACCATGTCCTTTTGGCAGAGTACAGGGACAGAGTCAGTGTCCTGAAGCACTCTCCAGGGAACGTGTCTCTCCACATCCTGAGCACGGAGATCTCTGACAGGGGAACCTACACTTGCCAGGTCACCTGGAGAGCCAACAACAACAGCCTGATAGTAAAAGAGATCAGTACCAAAGTGGAGGTTGTTAAAGGTAAACACAAGAAGGAAGCTGCTCAGGAGAGGAAGGTTTGGCTCAGGAAGGCTTTTAGGGATTGAATAGACCAAGTAGGCAGTGACCACCTGCTTCAAACTCTGGCAAGAAGTAGCAGTAGGTCAGAGAGAGGAATTCTGCCCATGATGCTGTGCTTGTGACTTGCAGCTGGGGAGGATTTGTGGCCTCTCACTTACCAATTTGTCCCTGTCTTGACCTGTACTTGATGGCTTGATGTTTCTGACAGACACAGTCCAGAGGGCAAGTCCCTGGGATATTGCATTGCTCCTCTTTGACCAAACGTCAGCAACAGGTGCCTGATCTCCACTTGCCTGGGAAGTGGTGGTTGGGGAAGGAATGGATAAGGCCTCACCCCACAGAGCAGGACTAGTGTAGGGAGTGGCACAGCTGGTGCAGGTACAGCTAGACCTGTGCAGAGGTGAGGAGAGGGTGCTGCCCCTCATCCTCCCAGGAGAGCCCTGAAAACCAAGCATCAGCAATAGTGTGGCCAGCTGGAGTAGGGCAGTGATTGTCCCCCTCACCCCACTGCTGAGACTGCACCTCGAGCACTGTGTTCAGTTCTGGGCCCCTCACTACAAGAAGGACATTGAGGGGCCAGAGCGTGTCCAGAGACACAGAGACCTGTGAGGAGAGGCTGAGGGAACTGGGCTTGTTTAGTTGAAGAGGAGGAGGCTGAGGGGAGACCTCATTGCTCTCTACAGCTACCTGAAAGGAGGTGGTTGGGAGGTGGGTGTTGGCCTCTGTGAGTAACAACATGACTAGAGGAAACTCAGGTTGCCCCAGGGGAGGTTTAGAATGGATATTAGGAAGAGTTTCTTTACTGGAATGGGCTGCTCACGGAAGTGGTGGAGTCACTATCCCTGGAGGGATTCCAGAAATGTGTAGATGTGGGACTTCAGGACATGCTCTGGTGGGCATGGGGGAGGTGTGAGTGGTGTGTTGTTGTTTGGTTGGTGGTTTGGTGGGGAGGTTGTTTTGTTTTTTCTTCTGGGTGAATGGTCGGATCTTAGAGGTCCCTTCCAACCCTGACAATTCTGTGAAGAACTGGGGTGAGGGGGCCCTTCCCCAGCACAGCTTTGTCTTCCAGTTGCAGTGACCAAGCCCATCATCAGGCCGGGCGAGCTGGGGCTGGTGGTGCCCGCGGGAGCCAGGACCAGCCTGACCTGCGTGGCCAGCGGGTCCCCACCGATCCGCTACCGCTGGTTCCGGGGCAGCCCGGGGGGGACAGCCCAGCCCCTGGGCAGCCAGGCTGAGCTGGCCTGGGCCCGCCTGCTGCCCTCGGACGCCGGCACCTACTTCTGCCAGGCAGAGAACAGGGTCGGGGCGGCGCAGCACAGCGACACCGTCCAGCTGCTGGTCACAGGTGAGTCCCCGCAGCTGGGTGGAGCCCTTCTGTCATGGGGCAGAACCTTGAGCCTGCTCCCCTTCCCTGAAAGAGGAGAACTCAAAATGCTTTCACCCTCTGAAGCCGCCCTCATCCCTGGCACTGCCCCTTGGACTTGCCATCCTCTTTTATTCCCTGTATTTACTCCCATTCCTCCTCTCCAGAGGAGCTGCACCTGCCTGATGCAAAACTGGTTTGGGGTTTAAACACATTTATTCCTCTTCTGCCTTTTTGAAATTCTCTCTGGTTTTAAAATGCTGCCTGTTGTCAGGGTTAGCCAAGGCAGCAGGGCTTCATTTGGGCTGTGAGGAACATATGAGCTGTAATTCAGTAGCTGACAAAATCCAACTGGCCCCTGTTCCCAATGACTGGCCGCGCATTGAATGGCATTGTTGCTTGTTTTCTGGTCTTGAATGAAGCTGCTGAAGTGGGAGGCAGAACTGGTCTCTAGTGGCAGATGAAAGAGATGGAAAAGCTGCTTCAGACCTGTCTGTAAACAGTAAACCCTACCATGGACAGTTGTTTTGAGGAACAGCTTGTTTTTGTGGGATGTGGGAATTCAGACCTGGGCTACACTAGGTCGGTCAGTTTCTGGAAACTTCATATTTTTGGGTTATGTTTCACGTGAAGCTATGGTGCCCCACCAGTCCCACAGTAGGCTGTGGGAGTCAGCATCACGGACTAGAATGTTGACAATTGTTGACCATTCTTGCAGAAAAGAACCAAACAGACCTGGTGTTTGAAGGTACCTCTTGGACTCCAGAGGGCTCCACCACTATCACAGGTGTGTCTGTCTGTAGACATACATATATATATTGTATATATAATTTGTTTATATATAGTGTGTATATACATTGTATATAGTTTCTATCTAATGTGTTTATATAGTACTGTATGTTCTCTATATATATTCTTGCGTCTCTGTAATTCTCACTTCAAGAGTTTTCCTGTCTTCACAGCCTCGTAAAGGTGATGGAGACATTCTCTTCCAGTCCTACAGCTACAATCCCACATCTCCAGCTGTTAAAATGAGGAC
>NW_009953004.1:3969710-3979375 GCF_000747805.2 Chaetura pelagica
TGTAACAGCAGTGAATCCCAAGAGTGGTGTGGGATACCCAGAAAAGAATTACACAACTCAGAGTAAGGGCAAAGCAAAGCTAAGAACAAGATGAGGTACCCAACCTGGCTGCTCAGCAGTTGGTACCTTCAGCCTCAGAACTAGTGTTCTGCCTTTTGGCTGCCAGTTGTATCAATGGCTGTTCTCAAGGCACGTGGATGATTCCTGGTGACTTTTCAAAGACTTTGGATGTTTTTATGGGGGCAGGGGAGAGGGGAAAATGTCTTCATAGTTGAAGCATTACAGAGCTCTTGCTGTGTTCCTGGACAGCAGTCCACGTTGATATTTTCTTTCAGTGTCAAAGCTGGAAGAGCAGAAAAGCCTCAGTGTGCAACTCAAGCAGAGCTTCTGCACCTCCTCCAGACTTGCAGTGCTGCAGTGGGTTTAAAGCTGTTTCAAATGCCACTTTTCATTCCTTGAATGAAAAGCCAAGGCCCTTCCTTTCATGAGGTGTGGTACAGCTCTTCTGCCCAGACCACAGCCTCAGTTACACTCAGCACCAGCAGACTCTGCCTTGTGGCCACAGTCTTTTGGCAAGACATGTGCAGTGAGTCTGGCTGGCACAATGTCACCCACCAGAGCCACCTCACAAGGTGCTGCCAGGATGGGGATGAGCAGGGACAGGCACATGGAGCACAGCCATGTGTCCACAGGGCAGGGCTGGGTGCTGCTGTCCTCAGGGAAGTGGTGGGCATCACAGAACTGCTGCTGTGACCTGGGGGTCTTCTCAGAGTGCAAGTCTGCTGTGTCGCCCTAGATGCCCAGAGGACTCCCCTGTCCCTGATCTCTGTCATCCTGATCACCTTGGCTTGCAGTGCTGTGGTTTTCCTTGTCATCTTCCTTATCGTCTGCATTAGAAAGCCCAAGGATGGTGAGTGAAACATTCTGGAAAATTTGAATGTGCTGTTTTACCTTGGAGGGGTTTGGTGCTGGGGCTGTTCTCTGGCACCTGCATCGTGCAGGAGCCCATCGAGAAGTGTGTGGCCCAAAACGGGTGGTGGAAGATCTATAGAGGCCTTCATTAATTCTCCTTATGGAATAAGGATTAATTTCCTTTCTAGTCTCCAGCTGCAGGATATATTTACTGAAGGCTTCTGCCTTTGCAGTAAGAATAGCAAACTCCTGACCAAGGCTTCTAGAAAAGCCACTGGGCAGCATATGGAGAACACACCAGGGCTTGGTTTGGGGTCTTGGCCATAATTTTCTCTTTGTCCCTTTGTTCCTTTAATTAGCTTTCTAGAGCTCCATGCTACCAAATAAGAGTCATTATTAAATGCTCCTTTTGCCTTTTTTTTTTTTTTTTTTTTTTTTTTTCTATAAATCCAGAATAACCACTTTCTAAATTGTTCTTTATTGAACATCTAATGAGTAGGAAAATTGTGGGAACTGGGAACTTCTGGTTTCTAAATTCAACTTGGCCATTGACCTTGAGCCAGTTATTTTGACCCAGTTGTGCTACATCTGGGTTGTTTTCATTTCATCCAACATGATCTCTAAGGTTCCTATTTTTATTCTGTCTTATATCAAAAGGAGACAGAGTAGACATTATTTTTTGAGAATATAAATGCCAATTATTGATGCATTTCTGATTATTCTTTTCCAGCTCAAACCTATGAAGTAAAATTGTGAGTATAACCCTTCATTTTAAAGCTATTAGATGTTATGACCCAGGTGGTGGACGTGGGTTGCACTCTGCTCACTATTTACCATTCCTCCACCACTTTTTAATATATAATACATATTTATCTTGCAAAGATCCGTTGTCTGGTTATGCCATTCCAAGAAATAGGGGCAATCCTTGTGTTGCTTACATACCTTCTGCTACCTCTGAAACTGTTCTAGGCTGGAGGCCATGCTTGCTGTAATGTCCCAGGTTCTCTTGCCACTTGGAAGCAAAGGACAAGAACACTGTCATAATCCAATGCCCCAGGTTTACATGGGTTTGAATCAGACCACAATCTTGTTCAAAATCTTGATGGTTGACAGTTGCTTTTCCTACTCTGGTTCCAACTCTTCTTCCATATTGTGTTTTGTTTTCAGCCATAATTTGAGAGGAGCAGCTTCTTCAAGGTGTGAAAGCACAGGTCATTATGAGGAGCCCATCCCCTGCACTGACAGCAACTATGTGGTGGAGCCCTTGAAAAACAAAGGAGCTGAAGAAATAAATACGCAAAAGAATGAATATGAATGTGTTGAAAACACCCAAGAATCTGCATATGAAGTAGGGGACACTGCATGAGAACCAAATGTGCTCCACAGGTTGCAGTCTGAAGAGGGTCTTCATGCAGGCAAAATTTATCTTTCTATTCACCTTTGCTTCTGAAAAATGGGTTCAACAAGCAGTTTTTGCTCCTCTATTATTTGTGAGCCTTAACAACCTCTGCAGTGAAAATGCAAACCTCTCTGGGAACTTCAGTTGCAGACTGCTGTCTAGATCTTCTGGTTTTGCTTTCCTCAGCTCCCTGCCACCACCTCTGTAGAAGAAAGCCCTCTGAAAGCCAGTGTATGCAGACCCCAGGCCAGGAGGGCTGTCCTGAGGTGACTGCTTTACGTGACTAGAGGATCTGCCAGCACAGCCTCGGATGTGGTAGCAGCACCAGCACCAAGGGCTGCTCAGCATCCCCAGCACCTTTCAGTGCTGGTCTGCAAATCACTGTTTCCCATCCCTCCCCTTCACCTGAAGTGCTGCACAGCGTGTCCCAGATGTGAGAAAACCCTTAAAGAAACACTGAAAGCCAGATTAAAACCAGGATACAACCAAGAACCTTACCTAGGGCAGCAGTATAAGAAGAAGAAATGTCCCCTGCAGCCCTGGTGCTGTGGAGAGTGGTCAAGGTCTCAGAAACCTTTGTTTCAAAATGAAAAGGAAAAAACATCAGCTTGTGCTGGTGGTGGTGATGTTATCTTGAAAAAAAAAATGTCAACATGTACATGCAGCTTATTACAAATGTCAAGGAAAAAATGAAAATAATTAAACTTGAAGACTGTAAACTGAATAGATGTTTTTATAGTTCCCTCTATTTTACCTGTGAAGGTGACTGTGCATGAATATTGGGGTGTGCCCAGGAATTCTGCTCCTTCATGAAAGCAGAGGAATTATTGTGGATCTGCTGGAGTTTGGGGTATGCTTTGGATGTGGGGTTGCAGGATGTGTGTAGGCTGTAGCGGCCACAGTTCAGGGAACGCAAGATGTAGGAGTTGCTGCTGGTCCAGTGCGAGGTTCAGAGCTAATGAAATGAGATCGTTAGGGAGTGAAAGAAAATTAGTTGTATTATGAAGAGTTTAAAAAGTCAGTGAAGGCTGACAGTCCTTCCTGAGCAGGAAGGAGAGAAGGGGAGGAAAACTCTTCCAATAGCATTGCAAGGCACACAATTATCACCAAAAGAGTTTTCCAGAAAACAACAGAAAAATCATGGCTGAACAGTGTGTTAATGTGATGACAAAGCAACAGTGTTGACATTTTCTGGGAAACTATTGTGGTTTCTTCATCTTTCAAGTCTAGATGATGCTTCATTTTTTGGAGCTCTGTAGTGATGTTCTCATTCTTTAAAAAAGGTGGTGTTTGTTTTTGGTTTTTGTTTTTTTTTTTTAAAAGGTGTTTGTGCATGTGTTGGTCGGGAGGGGGGTGGGAAAGGAGTGTTACAGTACTGGGAAGCAACCCCACCCCCCTGACCTCCATCCAAGAAACCAACTTAGTGCAATGGGAATATGGGGCTTTCATGCTGGTGACTTGGAGGGGTGAGACTTGTAGAAATGATGCTTGGGAATGTGTCATGTCCAGTGTGTGGAAGGAAGGTGAGTATCCTGCAGGGACAGGCTGCAAGATTCCTTACCAACCTTACCCTCTGGTAAAAAAGAAATGGGCTGGCCTTGTGACCTGGGGAGGAGAAAACTAGCAGCTACATCTCTGCCTCAAGGAGAGAATGATGTCATGTCCATCACTGTTGAGAAACTACAGTTGTTGGCATTTGTTTTGGCTAAATAGTTTTTTGTTGTTTTTTGTTTTGTTTTTTTTTAATTCTGTATAATTGCTGTTTCAGGAAGTCCTACATAGCTGCTTCAGAAAGTAGTCACATCAGCAGTTTCAGCTTGGGATTTCAGCTTGTTCCAGGGCATGTTCCCCAAAATCCAGCTTCTTTTAAAGTCTTTTGCATAAGAAATATTTTGCTGGGACAAACTTCTATTGCTGGCCATGGACCAGGTGTGCAAAAGGCTGGTTTTAAATCCTCTGTCTGAAAATGGACTCACATCCACTCCTTCAGTGACATTGCTTGAATTTTAGCAAGTCTTTGCCTGCTTGCTTTTAGGCAGGACTCAAACAGAGCTGATGGCTTCTTGGTGTCAGAGTGGGCAATAGGGCATAGGCAGTATGACCTGGTACCACGCTAGTAGCTTCAGTGAAAACGTCAAGAAGAAAAGGCAGCAAAAATCAAATTTCCAGCACAGCAGCAAGGATTAGCTCAGCCAGAATGGGTGGTGCTGCTGCCTTTGAAGTCTTCCCCAGCAGGATGTCACCTAGTGGTATCTTGTAGCTTGGAACCTCGTAGGCAGGTGTTGCACCAAGTGTCCCACACCACATTTTTGCTCCAGGCTGCCGTGCTTGCCACAGACAAGTTTTCCTGCAGCAACAGGCAGAGCTTAGCAGATGGTACAAATGGTGTAACAAAGTGTGGGTGACTGTGGCTTGGTAACCTCTCATTTCTCCATGCACCTTCTCTGTGGCCCTGGTGGGTGTAACTGCACTGCCATGGGGCACAAATTCTGGGCAGCTGGTAGGAAAAGTGAGCTTTTGCAGGGAAATTTCTATTGCAGAAGGGAGCAGGATGTTGTTTTCTTATTGCCTTCTCTGCACATTTTCTGTTAAAACAGAAAAACAAGAAAAAGGGCGTAAAAGTGGCATCCTGAGTTTTCTGATCTCATAGGCTCAGACTGTTTGGCAAAGAAACTAGGGCTAGTTGTTTTCCTCACTTGGGTCCCAGACTGACCTGCTGAGAAGGTGAATGGGCTCATCCTTGGAGAGTCTTTTTCTGCATGTGGTGTGAGAGCTGAATGTTCAGCAGGAGACACTGCAGAAGAAGAACAGAGCATCAACCAGGTGGTCTCTGCCTTGTGCTCCTGGGTGGTGTGAGGTTAGTCGATGCACTCAGACTCCTGCTTTTCCATGTCTGGATGCCAGGTTTGAGCTCTTGTGGTACAATGGAGAGAGATGCTGGGCACTCTGCTGAGCAGTATCATCACCCACAAACCAGAGGGAATCCAGCTCATGCTTCACAAGCATCCTCAGGTTCCATTTCACTTGCTGCTGAGTGCTTGACTGTGTAGGCACTGTGAAGTGAATGCAACTGTGGAAGAAAAGAGAAGGAAGGAAGGAAGGAAGGAAGGAAGGAAGGAAGGAAGGAAGGAAGGAAGGAAGGAAGGAAGGAAGGAAGGAAGGAAGGAAGGAAGGAAGGAAGGAAGGAAGGAAGGAAGGAAGGAAGGACATTTATGAAGAGCAATAAAAAGCATCTCTAGTCAGAAAAATCAAGAGAACAGTAAGAGAAGTGGGTGGGGACAGAATATTAAATAGAACTGCAGATATCCTTATGTCTTTGTCCATCCTTTACCCTTCACCTAACTTGGCAATGAAGTGGACTCGTGATGTTTCAGAAAGAGGATCTTAGATGACAAAGGACAGAAGAAAGGGAAGTGTCCTTCACTTGTCTTCTGGTCCCAGGAGTGTGGGGGTCTCTCACCAAGTGCAGGGAAAGGAGGATGGAGCTGCAGCTCTGGGCAGTGGGAGGACGACCATGGATGGTGGTGTTTGGGATGGCTTTCGTCAGCTGCAACGGTGAGTAAATGCTTCAGTGTGTGAGACTTAAAATCAGAGTATCAGGAGGGTAGGGAAAATCTTTTTAGCTACATTGTGTTAATTTTTTAAAATTGCTGCTCTGGCATGTTAACTTACAAAACAGGCTTTGTGGAGCTGGAACATCAATTCTTCTAGAATTGAATAATGTGTCAGGGTTGCTCTGCTAGCACGGTCCTGGGAAGAAGAGCTGTGAGACCAAATGTCAGCACACACATGGTTTCCCTTGGTCCCTCCTGAGCTGCTGCCTCTCTAGGTGCATTAGGAGAGGTGACACTGGAATCTTTGTTTCCATTCATATGCACATGTGCCACTCCCAGGGTACAGATGACACTGACACCAGCACAGGAAGGTTTTGGGAAACAGGAGAAAGGTGCTTCAACAAGTTGTATAAGGAAGCACAGAATTGCTCCTGGGATGTGGGAAAAGGGGTCAAAGTATGTTCCCCATTTCATAATTAAAAAAAAAAATAAACAGCTTTGCAGATTTCTGGATCTGCCTCTTGAGCCACTTCGTGTGAGTGAAGGCAGCAGAACACAATCTGTGCCTGGGGAGGAGGGGAGAGGGGGAGCAGGATAAAGGGGTGTAGGTAGACCTGAGCCCAGTCCAGCTAAATTCAGGTGATTTGGTGCATACAAGACGCACTTCCCAGAGGAGCTGTGGGCAGACAGCTGGAGCGGCTGGGAGAATGTGCTGGTTACCACAAAATCTGCCTCCTCTTCTCCTGTGTCCATTGGAGTGCTCATCAGGGTGTTTCTCTGGGTGAAGCGGGTGGGGTCCAAGAGATAGAGGTCAGATCTGGGGTTCTCTAAGTCTAAAGCACAAAGCTTGGGTTTGGTCCACCACTCCTGGTCCAGGTCCAGTGTTCAGAGCAGAGCCCTAAAGGCTCCTGCCTGCATGGCCCTCCAGTGCCACCAGAGCAGCTGGTGCTGGCAGCCTGGGAAGGAAGATGCTCAACTGTTTCAGAAAATGGGCCATAATAGGAGAGTTCAACATTTTGTCTGTTATCACACCTTACAGATAACACAAATCCCTCTGATCATCTTCTAATCTCTAACATGACCCTTAAGGTTTTTACCTGGTTCAGCTCTATTTCCCTTTGGTGGGAGAATTCACGTTGTTTGTCTGGAAGACAATAGCCCAGTTTAGGAAGTGTCACTGGGAGTAAATACATCTTTTAAAAACATTCTCTTGGGGATTTTTATTCTTCTGAGTTTCCCCCATTCCTTCCAATCATCTCTTCTTTGGAGCCACCCCAGCTCTTTTTGAAACTTGTCATATACAGAGTGCAGCTGCTCCACAGGGAACCAGTGGATGCCAGCAGCTGTTCCATGGCACACAGCAATGCAAGACAACATGGGGGAGATGTTTAAACAAAATTTTGTCCAGATGAATACCCTGGATAGCAAACATACTTGAACTTGAGTGCACCAAAACCATTGAGGGTACTTCTGACCACTTTTCTAAATAGCTCCCACCCTTCTGAAGTTTTTATCAGTGGGAACCTGTGAAAAGAGGAAGAAGAGAGATGGAAAAGCTTTAAAAATTCTCAAGGAGTTGTGTTTGCCTGGGATGTGAGATGTGAAGAAGAGAGCTGTGCCTGCCTTCTCAGCTGGCAAAGGAAAACCAAAGCTCCCTGTCAGAAACAATCTTCCAGGAAGCTCACCTCAGCAGTGGTCTTAGCTGCCCCATGGACCCAGCTCCTCCTCCCACCCTTCCTCCCTTATAGAAGGTAGAAGTCAACACTGCCAGTGGGGTTGTCAGAGCATCCTGTGTCACTGGTGCCCCTGCTCTTTGACTCATCATGTGCAAGTGTGAGCAGAAAGCCAAGCTGCAGGATCAGGCTGTGAGGGCTGAGGTGAGAGAGAAGGAACAAGAGGTGCTCCTAAAGTCCTTGCAAGGACTGTAGCTGTGATGCTGCCACCAGGAGCATGATTTGTGCCTCTCCATAACAAGAAGGAATTGAGAACTGGCAAGTGTCCAGAGAGAAACAATAAAAATAGCTATGAGGTGAAAGCAACTGTTGACTTCCGTACAGTCAGTGAGATGGGGACAGGCCCTGGTCTGGCTGGCTGTGGTCCACAGCACATCTTAGAGGTGCCCACATGCTCTCTTCCACCAACTAGTGATTCCTATCTACCTAAGGGTGTTCTCTTCTGCTGCTTTCTTATTTCTTCTCTTCAACTGTTGTTTCCTGCAGCCTTCCTGGATCTGTCTGGTGTCCACGAGATCAAGGGCACATGGATGGCATCCACCAGTTTACCGTGTACCTACATGCCCTCAGAAGGTTTCACACAGCAAACGCTCACCTGGAGCATAGAGAGGGACCATAGCACCTCTACCATCTTCAGGAGGGACGAGACTGGTGACCACATCTTGTTGTCCCAGTTCAGAGACCGGGTCAGTGTCCCAAAGCACAGCCCAGGGAACATCTCACTTCTGATCAAGAACCTTGAAATCCCTGACAGTGGACACTATACATGCCAAGTCGTCTGGAGATCTATAAACAACAGCTTGATAACAAAGGAGGTGACCACTATGGTTAAAGTTGTCAAAGGTAAATCCCTGCTCTTGTGTAGGTAGCCTAACCCACAGAGCATGTAGGAGCAGCAGCTGGTGGGAACAGGTTTTCACACCATAATCCTGACTGGGTGTTGAGGCACCCTCCTACTTTGCTGTGTTAGCCCCTCTCTGTTGGTGGAGATGTAGGAATGGACTGGGGCAGGTAGGTCACCCTGATCTGGAACACCTCAAGGACCACATGAACCTGAGGTGCTTGAGATGACATCCAGATCTGGTTTTGGCTGCAGGTAGCCAGCATCTCTGTAGCCAGTGGGACTGCACGTGGGTGTTGTACTGGCCAATGCTGCCGTATCCCCTCCCCAGCATCCTCAGTCTTTCTGCAAGAGGGGCACCCACTGAGCAGAGCGGGGCTGGCATGACAGGGCAGGTGTAAATATGGTGCCATAGCTGGTGTAAACCTGGCTTTGGGCACAGGTGAGATGAACTGGACCTGTGCAGAGGTGAGGAGACAGCTCTGCCTCTCCTCCTCCCAGGAGAGCCCCAAATGCCGAGCAACAACTGGGGTGAGGGGGCCCTTCCCCAGCACAGCTTTGTCTTCCAGTTGCAGTGACCAAGCCCATCATCAGGCCGGGCGAGCTGGGGCTGGTGGTGCCCGCGGGAGCCAGGACCAGCCTGACCTGCGTGGCCAGCGGGTCCCCACCGATCCGCTACCGCTGGTTCCGGGGCAGCCCGGGGGGGACAGCCCAACCCCTGGGCAGCCAGGCTGAGCTGGCCTGGGCCCGCCTGCTGCCCTCGGACGCCGGCACCTACTTCTGCCAGGCAGAGAACAGGGTCGGGGCGGCACAGCACAGCGACACCGTCCAGCTGCTGGTCACAGGTGAGTTCCTAGAGCCTCCAGCTCCTCATCACCGCTGGATCAGGCTGATGGGGAAGTTTCCTCTTTCATAGCGGGATCAGCTGTATAACGCTGAATTTTAATTGTCTCTTGGCTGCTACCCAGAGAGGAAACTAAAGGGGCTGGTGTTCTCCCTGCAGCAGTGTGACTGGTCATGGCAGAGGGCAAGAAAATGTCCCCAAGTCTCTCTGGGACCAGGATGGCTCCTGCCCTTGCCGTGTCTTGCTCCTACCTTGCCCATACTGCAGACAGGGCATGGGGACACAGTCTGATGACCAGTCTTTTCCATAGAGTTCCCAGCCACACAGCAGGCCAGCCCTGGGGCCGGCTGGCACAGCAGACCCCCCCCCCCGCCCCCCCCGG
>NW_009953004.1:3981318-3982652 GCF_000747805.2 Chaetura pelagica
GGGGGGGGCCGGGGGCCCCCCCCCGATCCGCTACCGCTGGTTCCGGGGCAGCCCGGGGGGGACAGCCCAGCCCCTGGGCAGCCAGGCTGAGCTGGCCTGGGCCCGCCTGCTGCCCTCGGACGCCGGCACCTACTTCTGCCAGGCAGAGAACAGGGTCGGGGCGGCACAGCACAGCGACACCGTCCAGCTGCTGGTCACAGGTGAGTTCCTAGAGCCTCCAGCTCCTCATCACCGCTGGATCAGGCTGATGGGGAAGTTTCCTCTTTCATAGCGGGATCAGCTGTATAACGCTGAATTTTAATTGTCTCTTGGCTGCTACCCAGAGAGGAAACTAAAGGGGCTGGTGTTCTCCCTGCAGCAGTGTGACTGGTCATGGCAGAGGGCAAGAAAATGTCCCCAAGTCTCTCTGGGACCAGGATGGCTCCTGCCCTTGCCGTGTCTTGCTCCTACCTTGCCCATACTGCAGACAGGGCATGGGGACACAGTCTGATGACCAGTCTTTTCCATAGAGTTCCCAGCCACACAGCAGGCCAGCCCTGGGGCCGGCTGGCACAGCAGACCCCCCCCCTTGCCCTCTGAGGCAAGGAGCCCCAGCGAGTGCCCACAGGTCAATGCTCTGGGCTGCAGGGGAAGGCCTGCTGGGACAAATCTACCTGACATTCCTTCCAGGCTGCAGGTCATCTTTGCAGATGGGATGGAGATGGGCCACCCTGTCCCCCTGTGTGGGCAGCTGGGTTGGAGCCTCCCTGGTACAGCAGCAGAGACTGAACTTGTGGGACCATGACCTGAGAAACCAGGGGCTGGCACAGCCTCCACAGGGGCTCACCTGAGGCAAGAAACCCAGCATGAGCTTAAGGTGCAGCTGCTGATGGCAAACCAGAACAGCCAGGGAGTCACCGTGGGAGAGATGAAGTGAGAAGGTCCTGTGGGAACCTGGATGAGCCCCAGTGAGACAAAGCCAAAGCATTCCCTGGCCATGCGGTACCCAGCCACAAGAGGGGGGGCCGAGTGCCATAGGCCGCCTGCAAGCCGTGCTGATGGAAAGCGGGCACGCAGCTCCATAGCAGGAGTGACGCCCAGCCCGGGGCGGGGAAGGGGATCGGTGCCGTCCCGCTGCAGCCCCTTCAGCCTCATCACCCTTCACCCCTCGGCTTGGCAGGTCTGCCCGCAGCGCCGACAGTCTCCGGGGGGGATGCCGCTCCGGAGGGGCCCCCCACTGCCGCAGGTGAGCCGGGAGTGCTGGGAAAAGCGAGACTGGCACTGGCAAGGGCATGAGCGCTGCCTGCAGCCTAAACACGGAATGTGGCTGCCGCAGGGGAAAAAAACCCCGGCGT
>NW_009953004.1:3982927-3994784 GCF_000747805.2 Chaetura pelagica
CCCCTGTCACCCCGCTCTCCCCCAGGTGCCCCCCGGGCAGCCCCGTCCCTGCTCCTCGCCGCGCTGGGCGCCGCGGCCGGGGCGCTGCTGGTCGCGCTGCTGCTGCGGCGGTGGAAGAAGCGAAAGCGACGGGGACGAGACGGGGAC
Source organism: Chaetura pelagica (assembly GCF_000747805.2). NCBI lineage: Eukaryota > Metazoa > Chordata > Aves > Apodiformes > Apodidae > Chaetura > Chaetura pelagica. The sequence continues at coordinate 3,983,075 of NW_009953004.1, forward strand.
GGTGAGTGACGGGGACACGGCGGAGGGCAGCCCCGGTCCGAGGGTACGGGCCGGACTGGAAAGCTCCATCACCCCTCACTTCCGCTTCTCCCCCACCTCTTTCTCCTCCGTCTTCCCTCTCCCCTGCTCCAATCCCAGCCCCAGCTGGTCTCTTCTAGGAAGATCCAGGGTGGGGAGAGTTATTCCTGAAGGTGGGAATGTCTGGGAATAGCTGTGGTTTTTTTCTTGTGACACATAAAACATGCTGATGTGTATCTTTGATTCTGCTTTTTCTCCAGAACCTCTCTATGAAGTTGCTTTGTGAGTATAATTTTTCACCCAGGACGTTAAGAAGACTTTGAAGGCATAGCAGTGATGCCTGTTTCCAAAAAGCCTCTTTGCTCAGCCAAAGGTTCCTTTGAGTGGCGGGGGGAGGACCTGGGTACCCTGACAGTCCATTCAGTTTGCAGCACCAGGATGCTACCAGCGCAGGGCAGGAGGTGCCGAGGGGAGGTCTGTTCTGTCTGGGCTGGAATGAGAGAGATTCTGGATCCTTCCCTCTGCCCTGCAGATGCTCTCTGTAGTAAACTGCTGTCTTTAGTAAATTCCACCATTATTTCACATCACAAAGGTCAGGAATTCTCAGCTCTTCCCTTGACATAAGTTCCTTTTATACATGCCTTTTTCTGTAAGGAGCACATCGTAGTGCTTATCCAAGGATTACTGGGTGCAATTCCTCTGTTTACCGTTACACAAATGTATCTACTGCCTTGTCCTAATTTCAGCCTTTAAACACTTCATAATATTTTCCCCTTCAGGGACATGCCTGAGCCATCTGTAGCCTCACACGGTGCCATTTTTCCCAATTACCACGGGTAGTTACTTGCTAAAGGCTAGACAGTCTGCGGGTAACATTTGAGTATAATGCGATAATGTAATGAGATTTTATGGTATCAATGTTAACTATGAACTTTAGTGTAACTGCTTATTGTTTCTTTTTGTTACTTGTCTGTACTTAGTTGTTACTTTATTTGTGTTGTTACTTGTTATTTGTTTCTTTTTGTTACTTTCTAGTGTCTTTCAGAGCTTCCCAGACCTTCACTATATAAATGTAAATGTTGCTGTTCCACATATTTAGTGCTTGTCTTGTCTTTGACAAAGATGTAAATCTTAATTACTTCTGAATTCTGATTTTGTTGTCCCTCTCAACAACGTCTCTGTTGTTGCAGCCACAGCACTGACACAAGGTTGGAAGGTGATGTGGAGGTCCCTGTGAAGAGCCTGCACCAGGAGACAAAGCCTGAAACACCCAATGACACGTCCACTGTGAAAGACAGACCCTCCAGCGTGTGCAGCCAGAAAAGTCCTGAGTATGAGAACCTTGTGAACGCAATGGAACTGGAATATGACATAGAAACAATGTAGTAGAGTACCAGATTTTTCACATGAGCAGCCATGCAGGGCTGCAGATACTGAGTGGTGAACTTTACTAAAAGAAACTCTTCTTCCTGTCTGCCTTCTGCCCTGATCAATATAGTGGCCTCACTGCTTTCTGCATAACCTCCTTGTCAGTTTGGCAAGTGAGGCCCTGCCCACTGGTGCAGGCCCCTCAGCCAAGTGGTTGTCTACCTACTTTCACAGAGCAAATCATTCCTGAGCAGCTTGAAGGACTAAGGTTAGGGCAAGTGGATCTGAAGGAGCAGAAACACTCTGCTTTTAGCCTGCAAACCAAGGTGTAGCTGGTGCAATGCTTCTGGCCAGTGACAGCAACAAGATGCACCTACAAGTGCATGGTGCCCTGTTGAGACATCCCAGACTGTGAGGGGCCAGGGGCTGTGCTGGAAATGGACTTTACAGCTCAGTGAATACTGGTGGTACATCCTGCTTGCCCTTGAGTCTTTTTTGTTTCAGCAAGATAAATGGACCGTGGGGGGAGGGGGGCAGGGGTGGCCTGGGAATGTGATTTTTTTGCTGCCAGACTGGAGTGCATTGGTAGCGGAAGAGGGAATATGCCTGTAGGTGATGAGCCTCTAAATACCACCCTCTAGTTTCCTCCTGGAAAAGTAGAACTGGTGCTGAAGAAAATGTTAGTAGTTTATTTCTACAGTGTGGGGGCCACAGGCATAATAAAATAGAAGGAAATTTGAGGCATTTGAAGTAATGACTGTGCAAGGGACTGAGTCAATCTGTCTGGTTACATCAGATATATTAATTTTTTTACATATGTTATTATGGGGATGCTCTGAGCACTCATGTATACTGTGTCTTGAAAAGTGCTTGATTAGTACAATGTATTTACTTTTCCAGCACAAATACAAAAGGCTTCAAAGGATCTTGTTGTGTGTGAATTCTGACTTCCTTGGTATTTCACCATCAGTGCTTTCATTTTTCTGTTGCTTGTAAATTTATTCTTTTTCTCAGCCTTCTGGTTTAATTCTGCAGAACAGGCAGGGGTAGAGTCGTAGCCATGGTTTGACTTGGAAGTTTGGCTTGAGTTTCCCTTTAAAGAGGAGAGGACAGGAGAAAGGCATCCAATCATCCCACATCAGACTCCTCACATGAATCCACCTCACCACAGCCCCCCCAAGCTTGTTGTCAAGGTCTTGGTGCTGCCTCTACATGCAAAGTCACAAACCTGCAGCCACCTCCTGCTGCAGTGACAGCCCAGTAAGACACAGGACACCAAACAGTGACAACATCAGACTGAGGCCTGGAGTCACTGGAAAACCCTCATTTAAGTGTCTTGGTTAGAAGCATCACTGCTTGAGCTGGGCACATTTAAGGCTGAAGCTTTGCCATTAGCACCTTTCTTCCAGATGCTTCAACTAGTTCTAGTTTACTTAGGAACTGATCCCTCACAGCAGGCTGTAATGCGTTATGGTACCAACTTGCTGTCAGAGGTTGGAAGAACTCTGAGGATGTCTCAAAAGCAGCAGGGTTGTGTGCTCAGCTGCTCCTGCCCTCAGCTGCAGAGTGTTGCCTGCAGTAGGAGCTGTTGCTCAACAGCCTGGTTTCCTTCCTCGTTGTTAATCATTTGCACCTTACATGTACTGGTGGTGATGGGGTGCTGCTGCCCGGCTCTGCCCTGGCTTCCTGACGCTTCCAGGAAGTGTCTCTCTGTCCTAGGGCTTAGCAGGGAGTGGGGATGTCACCTGGCTTTAGCAAAGGAAATGTGTAGGGATAGTGATGGGCTTTTATTAAAAAGAGTCAGTGCAGCCAGGGAGGGTAGGGGGAAGCAGATGAGCCTCAGGGCACGCAAGCTCTCCCTCTTGGCACTGACCTAGACATGCATGGCTTTTGTCTCCACTGCCTGGCTCATCCCTTCCCAGGTCAGCAGCCTAATAGCGGGTTCATGTAGCTTAGCACTGGGAAGAAGAGCCTCGCCTTTACCTTTAGTGCTCTGAATTTCAATGACTTTTTTTTTTTTTTCAGGATGTGTGATGGTTACCAGGCAAGTTCAGAGAGAGAAGTCTCCTGCCTGCACTAGGAAGGTTTCATAAAAACAGCAATGGCCACGCAGGGATGCAGTGCCAGGCTGCTGCGCTTCCTGGGGAGGCAGGCAGAGGCAGGCCTGTCCTGGTGCTGCCTGTCCTGGTGCTGCCTGTCCCAGGCCGAGCACTGGGCTCTGAACTCATGCATTGGTGATGTCCCCTCAGACCTGGCAGCTCCCCATCCTGACTGGAGAGGAGCAGAGCTGCACCCTGGCTGAGGAAGAGCAGTACAGGGACCATCTGAAATTCATGTGAGGGCCTCTGGTGCTTTGCAGCCGGGGAGAGGGAATTCATTCCATGGACACTCCCAGGGGTCAGGGCAGCAGCAGCCCATGTCAGCAGTCCCAGCAATGAGGGAAAACAGAGCTGCAGCCCTGCTCCCAGAGGGCAGAAGTGTGTGGTGCAAGGTTGGTGCTGCATGGGAAGGGAACTGAAAGCTTCTCAGCTTCCCCATCCTCACCTCAGCACATCCAGGCCCAAAACACAGGACATGGCATTCTCTTCCCTCCTGCCCCTCCCCCCAACAAGTGCCATCCTCATTCATTTTCAATCAGCCTAGTGTTTTATGAAAGATTTCCTGCCATGATGAGCTCCCAGCACCAAGTTCTATCACTGACTATAATAACAGTGACATGACTTCTTGAACATTTGATTCCTCCAAGCACTGACCTGCTCTGAGGAAATCCTCAGAAGACCTGAAGCCTGGGAAAAGCTGCAGAGGAAGAAGGCAACAGGAGTTAAGATGGGGATAGCAGATGCCCCAGCTGAAGCAGACAGGATGCACCTCATGTTGTCATCGCCTCCAGTTTGGGCAGCAAAATGGCTTTGGTCATAAGCAGCAGAACAGTAGAAACACAAAAAGCCTCTCTCCAATGCTGTTGTTTCGCCCTGTGTAGCAAGTGTGGGATTATTTTATTTTTTTTATTTATACTTTTTGCATGTTTGGTACCTGTTGGAAACAGAACATTCTTCTGAAAGTCACAGAGAGGTTTCCTGTGTTGTATCACCATCAAAAAAGATAACTTCTCCTTTCCTTGTGCTGGTCACTCACCGGGTGACACGACTCATCCACTGGGTGCCAGCAGCGAAGGGAAACCTCAGCTTCCGCTCTGAAACTTCACAGCCTCCAAACCCCTGCTATTTCTAGTGGCCATCACAATGTCATGAGACTTGCAGCTCTCCTTGCTTCAGAGCAACTGAAGCACATACAGTGGAGGGGCCCTGCTGCATTTTACACTTGCCGGGTTTGCCATGGCCTCAGAGCCCTTCTGAACTTGCCATTCCCAACAGGGAGGGAGAGGAAGTCTCAGAGAAATTTGTCCCACCATAATTTGGTAATTGTTCTTCTAAGTGAGGAAGGGGTTATCTTTCTTCTCCTTCCCCCCAGTCATCTATAAAGAACGGGGGCAGGGGATGTCTTTTAAAAAGCAGAGGGGTAATCTCGACTGAAAGTAAAAACTGGAAATGCATGAGAAACCAGTGATAGAGAGGATAAAAGAACACTTGTCTAGCTGAGGTGCAGAAGAGTTTAGGTCTGTTGAACCCCTAAGGTTTGGGATGGCAGAAAGGGTTGGGGTTGACACAGCTGCCTCCTACATTAAGGATCCACAGGGGACAAAACAAACCCTGAAATAATAGAGTTTGTTCTCTTTTGAAGCTGACCTCAGTGATAAATATCAGTGTGATGTTTGTGAGTCATGAGTAGGTTCTTGAGAGAGACCATGGGAGCGTGAGTCATAAGGAGTAGGACCATGTTTGTCCAGAAAGGCACAATAAGCCCCACAGATCAGACCTATTCAAAAAGCAGAACACAATCTGCTTAGGCAAGGAGATACATTCCTTGGTCCCAGCTTTGTACAAACCCCAACTTCTTCAAAAAATATTTAGCAAGAAATAGTTGCAACAAAACCTCCAAAAGCTTAGTAGTACAGTTTATTGATATTCTTAAATATTGAAAAAATTGCTGCTGCTGGTGGTGATGGTCCTAGACCAAGTCAGTAGGGTCTTGGTATTTTTCTTTGTTTCTGAGTTTTCAACATTAAATGCTTTCGGAGACTTTGATTTGTCCAGCTGGGCCGGGCACTCCCCCACCCAGAGATATCTCAAGCTGCAGATCTGATATGCTACAAGCAAGTTATTAAAAATGCTTACCAATCATTAGATCTTCAAGTGGGATGATTTCGAGGGAATTACTTGAACTAAAGAGCAGAAATGCAAGAAAAGCAGTAGGCAACCTCGCTGCAAGTGCTGACTAGGAACAACCATCTGAAAACAAGTTGGCTTCTCCAAACAAGGCTTCAAGAAGCAAAGGACTCCATGGCCTAATTTTAAAACAGATTGAGCAAACATGCATTTTTCACTGGCTAATGGGATACAGGGCAGCCTCATTAATTTGTACTCCAATTTCCAATTTAAAAAAAGAAAAATCTCTACATATCCAAAGAAAATATTCTGTTCTATGGTAATGCTGACCTTACCCACAGTGTTGTGATTGCAGTTGCCAGAATTCTTGTTACCTGAGCAAGTAATTAATTAACAGATGGCTAGTTAATGCTGTGAAGGAGAACAGTATTGCCTTTAGCTGCCAAGAATAAGGAGCCAGGGCCAAGTTCTCTGCTTCCACAATGCAGAAGAGCTGCACCAGCAGTGTTTCTGTGCAGGCTTGCTGTGCGGAGGACTACCCAGGCAGGTACTTCTGAAATTGGGCTGGGAGGGAAACCTGGCATCACATGGCAAGAGTACAGCACTCAGAGATGGTCAGGATGCTCAACACCTCACTGGGCTTTTGGAGAGGAGCAGGATCCCACCAGGAAGGCTTCTGCCCAAGAAGGAGGAAGGAGGAGGTGCCCTTGTCACGTTGCTCAGCAGGTGCCTCACTTGGGGTATTTGACAAACTGACACTCTGCACACTGAGTGTCGAACTCAGCTTGTCAAATACACGCAGTGCTGCACTGCAGCTCTCACTGGGCATCCAGGGCTCCTGGCTGGAGTGCCATCCTGGGCAAATGGAGACAGAAAGGAAGCTGCTGTTAACCTCAGAGGCTTTATCTAGTTAGCAAACCCCATCTTTATCCCTCCTGTATCTTCCCCTCCAATGCTTTTCTTTGAGTAAGTGGGAACCACATGAGCAGACAGCCTTCTGCTGGGGAAAGTGTCCACTCAGTTAATTCAAAGACTGAAGGTCTGTGGAGCTGAAAATGATGCTGAGAGCTGCAGACTGACCTTCTGCCTTAGATATATGGCCACACCAGTAGCTTGAAATACTGACCAAGTGTCCATACAAGCACTCAGCCATGCCATTCAGGTACAACATCAGGAAGATCAAAGTCCCTCTAGACATACAATGTCTAGACAAAGACCCAGGGAATTGATCATGAGAGAGCAATTTTGCATTGGATACAGATAAGGGCACAATAATCTCACAGGCTTTTCACAGCTTTCATTTTTAACCTCCTAAATTTAAACAACTTATTCAGGCTTCTCACAGTTAACATCTTCTACTTGCGTCGTTGTTGTAATTTGGCTTTCAAGTGGTCACACACACCCAGGTGTCCTGGAATCACAAGGTACTTCAGCCAAGTGCATCATTCTAGATGTGTGACTATTTCAGTTGTAACCTGTCTGACTGATCCCAAAGAACACAGGACGGGGCCTCCATATTTAACACAGGTTGGTGGCTCCATGCATGCCAAACTCCAAATTTGTATTGGCAGAAACAGGCTCAGGATGTTGCACTGCAGGGCAGAATTGCTGCAAGGATCATGATGCTACATGAAAACCAAACTGCTACACAGGGAACAACTAACTTCTTTGGGACTGAAGTGAAACTTCCCCTTCCAGTGTCAAACCAACCCCCTCCTGCTTCATTTCCAGCACAATGAAAAAGCCTCTCCTGCAATAAATGGAGCTCTCCACCCCCATGCTCTGACATAATACAGCCTTTAACACACAAGACACACACATACACTCTTCCTTTGCACAAAGACCAAAAGATGCTGTTGGTTCCCCCTATTCTTTTATCAAGAGTGAGCATTACATGCAGAAATGCACTTAAAGAAAATTAAGTAACTAAATATACACAGGACAAGATATTGCTAAGTATTACTGTGATCTACATTCTTCCTGGATGTTGATTGTCCAGAATTTCAGTCTAAAAACAGATTTTAAATTCTGATACTGTACAACTCTCCTGGAAAAATTCACAATGGTTCCTAAACCCCTTCTGTGTGACACTATTTAAATATCATTCATAGTCTCTGCAGGCCAGGCCCAGGCACAGCCAAGATTTAAACCATGATGATTTTAGTTTCTTCCCCCTGCCCTCCAATGAGCCCTTCGGTGTGATGTAGATAGGGAACAGTTCTTTGTTCTGGCTCCTAATTCAGACTGGATTTCAACTATGGTAGATAAAAGAAGTATGTTGAAATGGATAAAAGCAGCACGTGTGTTTTGTGAGCATTAGAAAACAGTGTTAACAAGCTGATTGAAGATCAGCCTGGCAAAAGATTTACTGGTTCAAGCACAATTAAAATGGATTTCTGTGATCCCTCTGAAGGTCTTGTACCACTATAGTGATGCTGTCTGCAGCAGGCAGGCACTAGTCCTGGGAGAGGGGTGCCAAGCTGCCTTGGGGGATCTGCCCCTTCCCAGCATTTTGTCACCATTGTTTTCATGTAGCCAAGGCTCTGGGTTAACCTTTCTTAATCCAAATACTCTGATTTGTGCATTTTAGCAACAGAATGGTCATAGACACCTGCGTCCTTGCCTCAAGTCTGTCTGTTGGTGAGATGGCCAAATGCCTTCCCTGTGCAACTCTGGTGTATCGTGAAAAATAAAGGGTTTTTTTAACAAGCTCTGAATGTTTTAGATAGTTGTTGCTGATGTTAATAAAGCAGGGATATGCTTTCTCTACCAGATAATGATAGTTAGACACTGCACATTACAGCAAAGGGGTAAAAGAAAAATGGACCTGTCATTCCCAAAAGGACTCTCCACATGAGTGTATGACGGGGAGGCCACACTGAAGAAAGCCTGAGCAGGCTTTTCAGCAGGTACTGTTCAGCCCAGCCTTCCCTCAACTTCAGTGCTGATTTCTAACCATGGAAGATCTGGCCTTGAGAGAGGTGGAGAAAGGAAAAAAGAATACAGCACTGCTTCTGCAGTTGCAGCTTAAAATAATCCCTCTATGTGGCTTTCTGAGGGGAACAACAGCTACTTGAAATCTTGCTGTGAGCAGCAGATAAGAGGAGGGCACACCGTGGAGATAGTTCTATCAGCAGATGGGAATGGAGCTTGCTACCCCACCCTGACATGATTGTATCTGATCTGAATGGATTTGTCATTGTCAGAGTTTCTGGTTTCAAGTTGAAGAGGGTATTTCCAAGTAGAAACTCAGTGTTATAAAACAGACTGAGCAATCAACTGCATGCTCTGAGGGGAAAACAGAGCTCTTTCTGCATTCTTCAGTCAGTCCCTTATTGAAGTCATAAAATGCCCCCCTCCAAGCCACGTGTCACCTCTCAGGTATTTTTACAAGGCTGTTGGACTGGTCTGCAACATGTGATGAAAATGAACAAAATGAACAAAACAGTAAAATTATTGGAGAGACTTGACTCTAAACCTAATTACAGCATGCATAAAAGTGTGCCTGCATGGTCTTAACATGCCAAGCAGCAGTGCTTCAAAACAGAGGCTGCACCCCAGATTTTGCAGAATTTGAACAGGAATCAAGGCCATCTCCATTTTCCACATACTGAAACCCAAATGGCAGCCTGGATTGAAAGCAAGAATCCCCACAGATCTGTGGGCAACAGGGTCTGCTTAAATGCTGGCCATCAGTAATCTTGAGGTGTGCTTCTCCTGGGAGCTGGAAGCCTTTGGTATAACAAAGTCAGACTCACATGAGGCTGTGCTCGTGGCAGGCAGCCACTGGATGTTGTCCTGCTCCAGAGAACATCTTCTTGTGCTCCCAGCCCTGCAGCTGACACTGGGACGTTAATAAAGCTGGGAGCTTTGCCTGACAAATATCAGAATATTTGGCTCAGTAAGGTTAACCTCAGCTATCAGGCAGGCTTTAGCAAAGCCCCAAGGACTTGCTTTGTCGCAGGCAAGCTGGGCCATACACCCCAGCATAGCTCTCTGTAGCACATCTGCTGACTTGGATGAGACAGTTAATACCAAAACAGAGCAAGAGGCCAAATGGTGCAACCAGTTACTTAATAACTCCTACTCATTAGCTGTCAGGAGCCCAAGCAGCTCTGTGGATGCCAGCTCTGCTTCAGGGAGGAACTTCAGGCTAAGGAGCTATTGCTGCTGCCAAGGCCATGCTCTGCTTTCCGAGAGGGCTCATGTGCAAACGGGCTATCTCAGCAGCATTTCAAACCACTTGCTTCCCAGCACAAGCTGTGCAACAGCCTGTGTGACACCTTTATCCCTGCGCTCATTAAAACCAGGATGTGATGGCCCTCTGTCTCTAGAGTGACTGAGAGTTCCCTTGCCACCTCACCTTGGGCTTCTAGCTGTCTTTGGGCTACAGTTTACCAGGCAGTGTGGTGAGCAGCTGCTCCATCCTCAGGAAAGCTCCTGGAAACCACGATCCTGCACATACAGCAGTTATCCCAGCTTTGAAGAGGATCCAAGTGAGAGAAAGCCAAAAGTGCTCCAGAGAGGACTGTCCCTGAGTAACTATGGGAAGAAACAAAAACAGCCACATGTTCCCAGCACTGCCATCTGTGCAGCATCCCCATCCCAACCCTGAAGCCCTCTGGACACTGATTTTTTTTCATCACTTTTGTCATAAGACTAAAAGCCACCCCTCTGGGCTCAGCCCAAGCTGGATGTCCCCTCTGCCTAGCCTCCTTTGTGATAAACTTCTACTCTATCTTGTCCTACCAGTTCCAGCTTACCCTTCAAATTCACTCCAAAATGGGTAAAACATAATTCCTCCCATCCTGAAACAGGGGTTCAGGCCCTGAACCCTGGGCAGACTTTCCAAGAGCACACAGAAGCAAACTTGCTCTGGGAGGACCCAGAGGTCAGGCCAGCCCTCCTGGGCAAAGCTGTGGGAGCAGGTAGACCTGGTGGCAGATGTGCCAGAATGCTGAAACCATCACCTCACAGCTCATCCAAAAGCACCCGGGAAGGGCCCAATAAACACCCCAATACCTGCAGACCACTGGCCACACACCCTCCCACAGCCCCCAGCCTCTGTTCCACCACACCAGACTCTGTCCCCAAAGCTGCTCCCACCCCAAGCCCAAGGGGAGGGAAGGGGGTGCACTAAACCTTTTTTCTGCCATGCTGGAGCCATCAGGACAGCGTGAAAAGGAGCTGAAGAACACAGGCTGGGGCACTGGCACTCTCTGGTAAAACCCTCCTTCATCCCACAACTTCCCCTGCTCTGTGTGTGCTGTCTCATCTATGACTAATTTAGATAAAAATCTCCCTCCTAACAGCAACTCATCTGCAGTGTGTGCGTGCAAGCCAGGGCAGCAGGCTCACATGCAGCCCAGCACCCAGCAGGGCAGCACACACGTTGCTGTTGGAATTAATGGTAACTCATCCTCATGGATGGATCTCAGTCCCTGGCTGGGATCAGCAGTGTTTCCATCCCCCCATCCACCCTCACCAAAGCACAGCCGTCCAAAGCCACTGCACTGCACCTGAAGGGAGATACCAAAAAGCTCTTCTGGCTCAGGCAGGTGAGGGGACACAGACAAAATCCAAGCTAGCTTTGGTCCTCCCAAAGCTCAAGCTGGGGTGGGAGGGCAGCTCTCTGCATTGCCAGGAACATGGACACCCCACGGGTTGGTGTCCCAGCCCCTGTGGTCCCCTGGGACCCCCTGGAGGAGACATGGGATGTCATGCCTGGGGGATTGTTCCTCCCCTGTCCCCAGCCACCCCTTCTGCTGGGCAGGACAGGATGGAGATTGAAACCTACCATGCTGGGCCAACCTGGCCTGAGGAAGCTGGGCAGTGGTGTGGGACTGGCACGGCGTGGGGCTGGCAGTGGGGCCAGCATGGCGTGGGGCGGCAGCAGGGTCTGTGCAGGAGGAGTGCGGTGGGGGCACAGCCCAGCCACACAGCTTGTTTTTGAAGGGGCCGCTCCTCCTTGAGAGGAAGCTGCAAATGGGGAAGATAAGGCTGAGGTTAGATAACAGGAAATGTCTGGATGTGAGTGACAACACATCCAGGTTGTGAAAGCAGCGCTCCTCATCCTGCTGCCGGCGTGCAAAGCTCAG
>NW_009953004.1:3994940-4004097 GCF_000747805.2 Chaetura pelagica
GGCCCCTCGCCTGGAGCCAAGGGAGCTCAAGGCAGCAGGACAGGCTGCCAGAATGCCAGGACGCTGGGATGCTGAGCAGCAGCTGCACTGACTGCCCCAAGCCTGGCCACCCAGCTGTGGGGGAAGCTGTGAGGAGGCCACAGTGCAGGACCATGGAGACAGAGGCCTCCAGAAAGGCTTTAGCTCAGGCAATGGCCCATTCCTCTCCTCTGCACACAGGGATCTCTTACCCCTCCAGCTGTGCACAGACCACGGAAACCGGGCTCTGCTTGCAGGGGAGAGCTGACTCTCCCGCCCTTGCAGGTGGTTTTGCTCCACAAGGTTCCCCATGGGGCTTCTCTCCCTTTTGGACATAGATGCAGGCAGCATCTGTGGGAGAGTCAGTGTCCACCCCCCGCTCCTGCCACTTCCAGCCCCTCTGCACAGTCACCCACGCCACATCAGTCCCTGTCCCTGGAACAGCTCAACACCTGCAGTGCCCGGGCAGGAAAATTAAGACCAGGGTTGTGTTTAGAGTTATAATCAGAGTAAGTTCCATTGTTTCTCACCCCCTTCATCTCCTGGACCACCTGCGATACGAGGTGCTTTAAGGCACACACCTCGTCCTCTCTCAGTGCTATTTTCACCTTACCCATCTGGGCACAAGACCAGCCAATGCAGCTCTGGAAACACAGGGCGAGGAGCTGCTTGTGCTCAAGACAGCAGTGCAGCTGGTGATGTAGGAGCCAAACTGATTCAAGCAAGAGCAGGAACTCCAGAGACACATTCCTAGTCTCTCTAGGGCAGTACGGTGTAGAGCACATTTTGTAACACCAGGACTCGTTAAAAATATGTCTCTCTGTGCCTGCGTCATCCCAGACACGTTTGCCATCAGCTAGCCACACCAGGACGACAGAGACTTTGGGATCCTTATTGTATAACTCTTGTTTTTTGCCCTTCTTTCCCAGTGTTTGCCTCTCAGGTTTTCCTTTCCCATCCTCCCCACTGCTGCTGGCTCTGCAGCCAAACCACACGGCAGTCCTCTGGTGCTTGCTGCCGGGGCCTGCACTCATCCAGCAGCTTTCAGTTACGTTATCAGCACACTTGGGCTGCAGCCACATATTTTATTATGTTCCTGTGCCCAAGCCTCTGATCTGGAAAACACTTACTTAGACCTCCAAATAACTGCACACTGAGCTCCCTGGGAGTGATTGCAAGCTTCTCCTGAGTCTGGATGTGGACACTAGTGAGGTCAACCTTCCTGGTAAAAGCAAAACCTGACCCTTTTGCTCAAGGGATAGTTAGATAATGAGGAATACAGTTACTGTCCAGTTCCTCTTTCATCTGCCTGTGCTTTAAAATATACAATGAAAGAGGAATGGAAAGGCCTGGGTGGTTTGATTTTATTTTTACTTGGGTTTTAACTAGGGGAAAGAAGTAGAAGTGTTCATGTAGTTTGTGTAGGTTTTTTCCAGGCTCTCTTTTTCTCTCTCTCTTTCTCCTACTTGTACGCAAAAGGCAGTGAAATGGGTGAACTACCAGGTTATGGTCTGTGGAAAGAAAAAAGGGCAGATGTTTTATTTCTATTCTTTGTGAGGATGCAGTGCAAAGAAAGTGCTGAAAACCAAAACATTTGGTCACTCTTATTGGAACGTCAGGGCTGAATTTTAAAAAATCATGAGTGACTGAGAATATCCAAAACAAGTACTACTACCTTTTGTAATTTCTAAAAACTCAGACCTAAATTCAGATCCAAAATCCTCAGCCCATAACCATGTCCAGCAGAGATCCTTCCAATTACAGTTAGCTATGCATCACCCTTCCTCTTCTGCTACTTGAACAGAAGATTTGAACTAAGCACTCCCTTTCCGAAGAATAGCAATAATAGAAGAATAGTCAACACATTCCACCACAAACCAAATTGCCCTGAAGGAACTGTAACACAATGCTCAGAGCCAGAGTGACTTCATCTTCACAACAAACGTCCCCATACTGCTCTAAAGTGGACTGTTGACATGCAGCACATTTGTTATTCAGGAGGTCAGAGCAGTTTATCAAAATGGTCTTTTTTAGCCGCTGCATCTCAAAAATTAATTATGAGAAGCAGCAGACCCAGATGCTCAAACATGGAGTACTAAATCTGCAGAGAGGCTGGTAGGTAAAACAGTCATCTGGCAAAATATGTGGATCCCTGGCCTTCAAACTTCAGACTCCTGACAATCAGTCCTTTGGAGTCCTTTGGATCTCAGGAGTTTAGGAGACTCTTTACAAGTCTGGTGATTTTCTTCTGCACACTTTTGGGGCATCTGGCCACACTGAGTATCAAGCTTTGCAAATCTGAGTTACATGGGAAAATGCACTTTAGATATTTCATGCTCCCCTTGGGTGGTTGCACAAATTAGTTTTGATTTTACATGTCCAAGGCAATAAAAAATTAATAAAAAACAAAACAAAAGCCAGTCATGAAACAGAATCAGTGAGAAAAGCAGCAAGTGTCTCCTCCAGCCAGGACCCTGCTTTGCTCTGCATCTCATGGCTGCACAGTCCTGTAGGCCAATATTGATGCCCAAGGTGGATGTTTCACAGTGAAGGAGATTTCCTTTGCAGTTTGCAGATGTCACCACACTACCCCACTCTGTGCAATAGCTTTGAAATTGCAACTCAATGTTTCCTAACCGAGCTAGTTTGGTCAGTACATTTGTAGCAGGCAGCTCTGCAGCTTGTTCTGGGAAGAGGAAGCAAGGAGGGAGAGAAGCTGAGGAGATTCCAGACTGCCAAGAAATACTGTCTCAGAGGTTTCTGCACACTGTTCCCCAAACCACACAACTTTCTTGGAAAACAACTTGAAAAAAATGGGTCACGCAGTCCATTTGATTAGCAGGCAGCAAGTCCTCTCACCTTGTAGCTTCAAGTTCTTAGACTTTTTTCCTGCCATGGAGTAAGGGAAGAAGGATAAGTGGGTTTGCGTGGGACACAGACAAGCTGAGGCTCATCCTGCATGGATGCCTCTTCACACTCATTCATCCATACTAGCTTAGCTAAGGCCAGGTGAACACAGAGTTTGGTCCCTCAGTCAGCAGATTTTCAGAGGATGCCAGCAGACTTTTTCTTGGGACAGCTCATTGCACAAATATCTCCAAAGCCAACATACTCCTCTTCATAGTATCACAGTATCATTCTGGTTGGAAAAGACCTTCAAGATCATCAAAGCCAACAACTACCCTAACTCTGCCATGTCCACCACTAAACCTCTTGATGAAGCCATCAAAGCTATACATCCCCAAGTCAGGCCCAGTTCCAGTTATTGGTGACTGTCCCTTCAGTTTGCTCAGCCCACCAAGTTCTGCCATCCAGCAGCATTCAGATGTGAGGCTATTGGTTTTGAAGCCAGTGTATGAAGAGACACAAATACAAACTAGTCATACATCAAACTCGAAAATACCAAACACTACCCTCAATTTCTCTTCCTAGGTGAAGAATAGAATTTACTCCTGCATCAGCTAACAGTTCTAAGTATCATTTTCGGATTGTTTTCCTCCATCTTTGGGTCTTGGATAGTTTCCAGCTTAAATCTTGAAGAACCAGTTGCTACTAGACTTTCTCCTGAGCTGTCTCTGTGCACAGCAGCTGCTGATGTGACCTGCAGCAGGGTGTCAGTGCCCTGGGCTCTGAAGAAGCCCTCAGCAAATCCTCCAGCAGTCAGCTCTAAACGCCACCCTGGGGAACTTGTCCAGGTGTTGGACTCTGACAGTTCTCAGCATTGCAGGTCCTGTTTGGGTGAAGCTGAGGGCTCCAGTGTGAGCCTAGCATGAATGTACACAGCAGAAAAATAGAACAAAGATGGTCTTTCACAGGGGTGATCATAGCAGAGCAAGTGGAGGACAGGAAGAAATGGGATACCAGAAGCACTGGAAGCATTCATGGTGCTGGATTCTCCAGGGAGCACTGTCAGGTTTCTTCCCTCCAGAAGATGGCTAATGGAGCTGCAGCTTAGCTCCAGGCACTAAAAACCCCTACAATGATGCAAGAAAAAATTACAAGTATTCCTTGCAGGATGGGCTGTGCACAATGGAGGAAATCAATGAGGAGACCATCCTGCAACCCTGGCCTTTATCCCCTGCAGCTGAGCACTGGGGAGGAACCTGTTCAGCCAGCAAGCTGGGTCAGAGGAATTGCATCCTTTCCACCAGACTGCCTCTGAATGTTAGACTTCATTGCTAGTCTGCTGCTTGCTAGTTCTTCCAGGCAAAGGCAGGCTTGGCTGAATCCTGCCTTGCTGGCTAACATGGGCTTTGAGTCTTGCAAACACCTTGTTTCCATTTCCATTCTTTACTTCATTGAGAAAAGAAAAAACTAATCAACACACCATGTGGACCTTCCAGTTGTGCTGTGACATCTCCCTCCCTTCCGGCCTCCTTTTCAGGCGGGCACACAGTGGTGAGAGTCAAAGGCTGGACTCCAGCAAGCAGAGGATGTTTCTGTTCGTGGTTGATTATGTATTTGTCACTCTTATTTTAGACTTCTGGTTAAGAAAAAAAAGAGAGTGAGAAAAAGACAGACACAAACCAGAAGGTTTCAAGCTGTTTTTCAGATGGACAGTGACAGATAAGAAAAACCCACCAACTGTCACAGCCATTGAATGACCCAAAAACACAGCACACACTATTAATAATAGCCTACAATGAATAACAGTGGCTTTAATATTGTGTTGTTAATATTGTTAATATTGTCATTCTAAAGAAGCAGAAAAATAACACCAGTCAGAAGTAAAGTGAGTTCAGTAGCTTGAGTTAATTCTTATTCCATCTTAATTAGTACATCTAGTTTTTTAAATGAGTAGAGGAAAATCATACTTCCTTTTGCTTTCCCTGCCTTCCCTGTTTAGCCAATGCCCATTCTCTGTTCACAGGTGCTGAGTAAGAATCACAACCCTGCCTAGAGGTTTTGCCTCAAAATAAGCTCATATTGCAGCCATCTGTCTCCTTAATTCCAGCACATCTTTGAAAAATAAAGGCATATTTTCCGATATTTACTCCCCCAAAGGACTATCTTTTCCCCAGCAGTAATACTGTTATGTTACTAGGCAAAGAGCAAAGTCTTACTCTGGGTGTGAAAGACTGATAGACTTTATGTCTTAAAGAAATTAGGAGATATGGAACTGCACTTTATTTGCTGCTGCTGTCAATGCAGTTATTCCACACGCATTATCCCTGAGAACAGAATCCAGCCCTGAAATACTAGAAAGAGCCATCAATTCACATTTTTTTAATAATCAAAAAAGTTAATGAGTTTAAGGTCTTAAAAAGACAAGATTGTGCTCATTCTTTTTCACAGATAATGAAGGCAGAGAGTGATTGTGCTTCTGATGCTGATCATTGTCTTTTACAGAACATGCTAAATTCCTTTTCTCTGCATATTACTTTCAGAAACATTTATTAGCCACATTTCTCTGCTGCCTGTTTCTGGAGATCTTATCAAATGAACATCCTGGATACAAAGCACTGCTGATGACTAGGTGGCACAGCAAGCAAAGGCCTGTGTTAAACTCACATGCTCTTGCTCTGCACCTACAGTCTCTGAGCTCTACCAGGCCCACTCCTGCATGGGGACACTTTGGGAAAAGCAGCTTTGCAGAGTGGTCTTCTGAGGTGGTCATTTCAGACTGCTCAAGGGGTCATTGCTGGCAATAGAGAAGTCAGGGAAGAAAAACACATCGGGCCTTTTCTGTTCAGAGACACCACTTCTGAAAGGCTCCCAAGTCACAGATAATTAGAGGCCTGGCCTGCACTGGAGAGATACCAGTTACCAATTTTTTCCATTCTTCCCTCAGCATCTGCTGCCGGCGAGCTCCAAGCAGCAGGGTGCTGGGCGGCCAGCGCCTCCTGTGACCCTGGGCAAATGTTCTGCTCTTCAGTTAAGCCTCAGGAACAACTGCAGGAACACTCTGACACCATCAGTATCAGGAATCCCTGCAATACCAAGAGGGTGTTTATCAGTCCCGCACTGTCACTGCAGCCCAGCCAAAATGTTGGCATTTGCAGTTCCCGGACCCTTCGCTTGGGGCTTCCTGGAGGAGGCAGATGTGCAGCTCATTGCTCCCCCTGCGAGCGCACAGGGGGCATTTCAACACCCCTGCCTTCACCTGCAGAGTCATCGTCAGAGGGAAGTACGTGACCACCGGGCTCCAGCTCGCAGCTAGTGAGCTGTGTTGCTCAACAGTGGCAGTTGGATTTACATCAGCCATCATCCTCTGTGGCAATTAAGTGCTTCCCCAAGGCCAGAGCTGTAGAAACCATTGTAACAGAAAAATAAGGGGGGTTTGCTGTACTACACGTATCTGCCTCAGTCCCTGTGCTATCACACTGCAGGTATCACCCCTGTAACCATTGCATCAAACCTCTCCTATTTGGACACGATCTTTGCAGACGTTGCCCCCAAAACCTCACCCCTCCTGCTCCATCAGACCCCTTCGCAGCAGGACAAGAAAAGCCCAAACAAAATGGTTTGAGTTGGTACCATTGCCAGCTCTGTAAAAGTGGGAGCCCTGTGTTCTGTAAGCATTGCCTTGACTGCCTGCAATGCTTTTCACCCTTCCCAGGAGAGACATACTTTGAGAGATGGCAGTCCTGGTAACCTGGGCAGCCCTATCTCTGCTTCTGAGAGTCTTAAGAGACTATTCATTATATTAGATGCCTCCACGCTACAGCTGAACTGGGACAGACCCAACAAACAAACCAGAGTATCTCCAGCACCCGGTACCTATTTTCAGCACATCTTCTCTATTGTGATAGAGCTCTTGAGACATTCCAGGGAATTTTTCCACTCCAGTGAAATTCCATCAGCAGACCTCTTCCTATTGCAATGCTTCAGATTATATTGCCTACAGCAGGGACACAGGCTGAAATGCCAGCATGTGGTAACTGGGGACTTCTTCCCCTTTGCCAGAGCAGCTGAGTTGCTTGACATTCTCTACTCAGGTATGAATCAGAGACTCCTTCAGGTAGCAGCAGCATTGAAAAAATAAGAAAGGAACGAGGTTTATTAACCCTGATGTCTTAGTCTTATCCCAGGATGTGAATGCCAGTGATCTTTGGAAACTCTTTGTTTGAAGAGTTCAAATATATTTAAAAAATAACATCTTGTTTCAAAGCACCTTATGGAACATTGCACAAACCCAACCAGGCACATAAAAAGTGTATTTTTAGCAGCACTCCAGCCTTATCCAGGCAGTGAACTTATACTTGGCACCAAGAGAGACGAGAAACTGCCCATCAGAGCACATTGCCTGGGCAAGTTATTAGTGCCAAAGCACTGATTATCCCCCTGAGGAGGTTGAAGTATCAGCAGACAGGCAGACAGGCTCCTGTAGGCTGCCTACAGAGCAGATCTTGATAAGGTCAAACCTGGCATCACAGCTTCCTATCAAAGGCTGAGTGAACATGAACGTTGAATCTTAAAACCGGAGCAGACTTGGTAACTTCGTGAGGCAGGGTCACTTTTCTAAGCAAGTAAATCTCTAGCCTGATGGGTGGACTCTGCAGATGTGGTTCTTCAGCAAGGACAAAGCTGCTCTTGCAGTGCTGTATAGGGCATGAATACTTGTAAAGCTGTTTTGCTCTGTATCACTTACATAGCTTGTATTAAGCTTTTACCTATAGATTTGTAACCTTTTAGTTGATACAAAGCCAAATGTAGCGTGAGTGATGCAAGGAAGGGGAACACCACATAAACACCAGAAAAAAACTTATTTTCTGTGAGAGTGACAGAGCCCTGGGACAGGATGCCCAGAGAGATTGTGGAGTCTCCTTCACTGGAGACATTCAAAGCCCCTTGGCCATGTTCCTGTGTGATGTGCTCTGGGTGATCCTGCTCTATCAGGGTGGTTGGGCTTGATGATCTTTCAAGGTCCCTTCCAGCCCCTAAGAGTCTGTGAAAAGTGGCAGGGAACTCACCTTGCACCAAAACCCACTGCTCTGTGCTCTGAGCGCCCTGTGCTCCCCAGGACTCTTGGCATCACCCTACTTCCCTCCCCACATGCAAACCAGCCTGCCCTGGCACACCAACACAACCTGCTCGCCTTCGACCTTGGTGCTGTTGGAGCTCTGAGGAAAAAGTACAGACACTTTAGCCAAGACCAGAGGACATGGAAAGGTGGCCAGTTCTGACCAGAACCTGAAGAACAGCTGAGGCAGGGGAAGCTCAAGGTGGGCAGGGACAGGAGAAGGCGAGAGTTTGTATGAGTGGAACCTCTCAAGGGCTCACTGTGCTGCCAGGCTGTCGTGCTCCAAATGTCAGTGCTCGATGTGTGTGGCCGTGACAAACAGTGTCATCTGTGGAAGGAGGGTGTCACTCTGGGCACAGGCAGACAGAGAGTGCCAGGGAAACAAAGAATCCTTCTGGTTAGAAAAGATCTTTAAGATCATTGAGTGCAACCATAACCTAACTCAACTGTTAACCCACCTCTACCAAGCCCAGCACTAAACCATGTCCCCCGCCACCATGTCTACAGGGCTTTTAAGCACCTCCAGGGATGGCAATTACAACCACCTCTCTGAGCAACCTGTTAACAGTGTTTAATTACCCTTTCAGTGAAGAAGTTTCTTCTAACAACCAATGTAGATCTCCTCTGGTGCAACTCAAGCTCGTTTCCTCTTGTCCTGCTGCTCATTACTAGGGAGAGAGACCAACCCTCCCTTGCTCCAACCTCCTCTCAGGTGTCCCCTCAGCCTCCTCTCCTCTGCTTACTGAGCTTGCTGCTGGTGTGAGAAACGTTTCTTGCCCCAATGAACAGGCCCAAATGGATCCTTCAGCAAAGCACAGGTTCTTTACACTCTGGCAAGAACAGGTGACATAAACAAGCAGGCACACCCATAGCCAGGTGAGTAACAGTTTATATTCCCTATTCCCGATGCAAAGTTCCCTCTTGATTCCCCACTGGCTGGGGAGTTCAGGGGTTACAGCCCATCCGATGCTTCTAATGATCCTTTAAGTTTCCCGCCCCTGTTATATTCCTAACACTAGGGTATATATATAAAAAAACCAACTCCAACATTCCGCTTCTAACACTAGGATGCGAAAACGACACTCTATTACCTTTCTAACATCAGGAGAGCCAGGACTGCAGCGGCCGCTCGGCCCGGAGACCCGCGGCGCTGAGGCCGGGCCGGGCTGCCCGCCC
>NW_009953004.1:4004181-4011938 GCF_000747805.2 Chaetura pelagica
AAAGAGCTGCTGGTCAGAAAAGTACAAGGAGGACTTTTCAGCCGATGGGGCTGGGCTTTATTTTTAAAGCCCGTGTAAAAACACTGCGAGCGCGGGTCTGTGCCGGCGGGCCCGGGAGGCAGGGCCGTGGAGGCAGAAACATGTTCTCAGGCAGCTCAAAAGCTGAATAACTGCAAACTAAGTAAAAGCAGCACTTCTGAATTCTTTGCCTTCGGAATCGCCTTCCTACCAGCTAAAACATGACCTTTGGTTTTATTTCAGCCTGAGAAGACAAGGCTCTGGGGGTACCTGAAGAGGCTCCAGGAAAGCTGGGGAGGGGCTTGTTACCAGGGCTTGGAGTGAGAGGACAAGGAGGAATGGTTTTAAACTGAAGAGAGATTTAGGTTAGACACGAGGAGGAAATACTTTGCTGTGGGGCTGGTGAGAGCCTGGCCCAGGTTGCCCAGGGAAGCTGTGGCTGCCCCATCCCTGGCAGTGTTGAAGGGCAGGTTGGATGGGGCTTGGAGCAGCCTGGGCTGGTGGGAGGTGTCCCTGCCCGTGCAGGGGGGGCACTGGATGAGCTTTAAGGTCCTTTCCAAATTTAACCATTCTAGGATTCTGTGATTATGTCAGCTACAGCAATCTGCCTGGACAGCATTAAGAAAAGAAAACAAAGAAGGGCCTGCTAATCTTGAAGAACAGTAATCTTAAAGAGCCTGGTTCTTGTGGACCTCCAAACCAAGCAGTGATCTAAACCATCACAGCTGCTGCCTGCCTCATCTCTCCTCATCCCATCACTGGTCCCTGCAGCACAAGGTGCCCTCAGACACTGGCACTGCTGCTGAGGCCTGGGCACAGGGCACCTCCTTCAGCATCCATCTCCTCACCAAACCTCTGCCCAGAGCCAGGCAGGGAGAGGCTTTCAAAGCAATCAGGAAAACAGGGACACCAAGAAAGCAAACTCACAGAAGTGGAGAGTCTGTTCTTGTTGTGCAAACACTCCCTGGCTCACGATGGCACAAGGGATGTCACACGACACGATGCTGTCTTTAGGGTCTGGAGATATAAACCAGGAGGGGAGTACAGAAGGAGATAAACATTTTTGCTTCTTCTAGAAAACAGGTAAATGCAGGTACTGCACCCAGGGGAAGTAACCAGAGGTGGTCTTTCCTTACCAACTTCTTGCCAAATCCCCTCCATGGTGCTGTCTTTGCTGTCCCTTAGGTCACAGAACCAGTGGGAAAGTCTTGTGGAGGTGCATCAGGGAGTGTGTAAGGAAGAATATGGATACCAGGAGATCAGAGCTTTCTCTGACTCATTCTGCAGCCCTGTTTTCAGCCATGTCTGTTCTTAATGGCAATTACAAGTTAAAATCTTTCTCTGAAGCCTACAGCCGCCTATCATACCCCAAATATTTAGAATACCTGCCCTGAACAGGACTGCAGCACCCTCCCTCCCCTGCACATGCCTCCTCCCAAACTCCGTCTGTTACCATGTCCAACTAGAGGCAGGCAGTTTTAATTTAGTACTATCACTGGACAGACACACAGTGTGGATTCATTATCATATTAGATTTGAATGCAATACCTTCCCCTTGCTCTTAGCAGTTCATGCATCTTGTGTTTTAATTTCTGCAAGGGTATATTTATCACAATCACTCTGCTGAAATATAATGCAATGCAATCATATTTATATTTACATGAGTGGTCAGGACCTGTAACTGACTTGGGGGGGGGGGGCAATCTCTGGCCCAGAGGACTTGCAGACTG
Organism: Chaetura pelagica; assembly: GCF_000747805.2. Classification (NCBI taxonomy): domain Eukaryota; kingdom Metazoa; phylum Chordata; class Aves; order Apodiformes; family Apodidae; genus Chaetura; species Chaetura pelagica. The sequence continues at coordinate 4,005,930 of NW_009953004.1, forward strand.
TGGAGCACAAAGCTGAGAAGGCAGCAATCACCATGGCTGAAGTACTGGGTGCAGGATCACATGAATAATCCTCAAGTTCAACCCCTGAACTGTGATGACAGCCCCAGGCCTCCATGACCACAAAGTGCATCTTAAATACAGTGATGGTTTTAAATTGCTCAGCTCCTAATTTACACACTTAAAACTTTTTAGTCCCATTGCTGCCACAGCCTGATGCCAGGCACCTAATGTAACTTCCCAGGCTAAGAGCCTAGCTCCTTTGCTAGACACATCCTTGATGTAGAAATTTGGATCCCTTTTTGCTTTGAATTGTCTCCAGAAGATCCAGCATAGCTGCTGCCTATCCTGAGCTGGCCTTTGGAAAATCCTTCCCTTCTGCTTGGGCCACAGAGTCAAGGCTTCCAGCTTTGGGTCCATTGGAGACGACTGCAAAATGTAGTGTAACTACTCTCTTTCTGATTCCTCTTTAAGATTCCAGATTTCCCACATATTTGGGCAGCTCTTCCTCAGGCCTCTTCAGGAGCTCATGCAAAACCCTTCTAGAATTATACTCTGTGTGGCATCCAAAGGTGGTCCATGGTCCCTCTGCATCACTGCCTCAGTAGAAGACATAGGCAGTCCCTCTCAAATCCTCAGTAAATTTAAAGGAACAGCTCTCACCGCTGCCGGTGCTGCTGCCGCTCTCTCTTCTGCGCTGCCGCGTGCTCCTTTGTGCCTAGCTCCTTTGCTAGACACATCCTTGATGTAGAAATTTGGATCCCTTTTTGCTTTGAATTGTCTCCAGAAGATCCAGCATAGCTGCTGCCTATCCTGAGCTGGCCTTTGGAAAATCCTTCCCTTCTGCTTGGGCCACAGAGTCAAGGCTTCCAGCTTTGGGTCCATTGGAGACGACTGCAAAATGTAGTGTAACTACTCTCTTTCTGATTCCTCTTTAAGATTCCAGATTTCCCACATATTTGGGCAGCTCTTCCTCAGGCCTCTTCAGGAGCTCATGCAAAACCCTTCTAGAATTATACTCTGTGTGGCATCCAAAGGTGGTCCATGGTCCCTCTGCATCACTGCCTCAGTAGAAGACATAGGCAGGAGTCCCTCTATCACTTTTATACCCCAAAAAACGGAGGTGCACACTCCACTTTCCCAGCTTACATTAGGGGTCGGAAACAAGTGACAGCAAACGGCCTGTGCAAGGACAGGGAACAGGACCAACACAGCAGCTGCCCGGCATACAGCAGCAGGGCAACTCTGCCCATGCACAGAAATCACCTCTGCTTTCTTTCCCACCCCACACAGCTCTACATCCTTCAGCCTGACCCTACCCGAGGTACTTCTCACTGTCTGGCAGCTACAGTCACAGAACCATAGAATCACTGAATCACGGAATGGTTTGGTGTGGGAGGGAGCTCAAAGATTATCTAGTTCCAACCCCACCCTGCATGGTTGCAGGGTCTGGTCTCCCACCAGCCCAGGTTGCTCCAAGCCCCATCCAACCTGGCCTTGAACACTTCCAGGGATGGGGCAGCCACAGCTTCTCTGGGCAACCTGTTTCAGCATCTCACCACCCTCACAGGAAAGAAGTCTTTACTAATGTCCAACCTGAATCTCCCTTTTTTAAGCTTCAAACCATTGCCCCTTGTCCTCTCACTGCAGACCCATATAAAAAGCCCTACCCTCAAGCTTTGCGAGGGTTTCCAGATGGGATGAGCAATCTAACAACTTTTATGCTACTAATGCCTTGGGACAGGGAAAACTTGAGGAGCAAAAGGGTGAGTGAAAGACCTCGCCACGCAGCCAGCGCCGGGCGTGCGGGTGCAGTGCCAGTCATGCTGGCAGTGAGTGCTCAGCGCTGGAATGTCCAGCAGGAAAGAGGCTGGTGGCAGTGCTGGGCACAGAGGAGGTGGAGCGAGGTGAGGAAGGAGCTGACCCACAAGCTGCTCACATCCTGAGGGAGGGGAGCCAGGCGGGAGAGAGCAGAGCCAGCTCTATAAATAAGTGCAAACGGGGGTTCAGTGGGGCTGCAGAGAGCAAAGGCAGCTGCAAATCACTGTGAGGCAGGGTCAAAAAGAAGAGACATTATGGCTCTTCAAGGACATCTGAGCTGAATCATCTGCACTTCACGTGGGACCAGAGTGCCCCGAGTGGTGGAGGGAGAAAGCAAAGGACAATGCAGACAGGAGGGCCGTTCCTGCCCTGTAAGGAGCACCTTGTGCAGCAGACCTGGAGCTGCCCGCCCATCTGTGCAGGCTCTGACTCCCCTTCCTGGGCTCCCACTGTCACACTGTCACTGGTGCAATGTGTTTTGCAAAGTCATTTTCTCAGGGACTGAAACATTTTGTTTCTCTATTTAGGGCCACATTTTTTTCACTTCAATCTACCCGTTGGAGATCAATAAAATATATGTATACTGAGTGGGGCATGGTCCCTTCAAATTTCCTTTCATCTAGTTGATAAAGTGGGAGGATTGTCCAGTTTCTTTCCATATGTAGCATTTTTCACATGCAAAAACATGGGAAGAATAAAATAAATGCATATTTCAGATACTTTCTTCTCTCAGCTACTGGTTCTTAAGCTTTTGCATCATGTTCCCATCGAAAAAAAACTAAAAAAAATTTCTTATTTCACATGACCTGAGAGTTTGGGGCTTTTTTTCTTTTAAACCTTTTCTTGCTTTAGTCAGACACACACTTCCACACACACACAATGTGACCAAAGCTTGAAAGCAAGTTGGTCTTCTCCTACGTTTTTAGCTACATAAAAAAGCCTGGAAGCATGTGGCAAGCACAAGGGAGATGCTGGAGCCAAGACCATACTCTTTTTCTGTGAGGAGCACCCAGCTCTGCAGACAGCACTGAAGCAAAGAGACCATTGCCCAGGGAAGCTGGGCATCCCTGGAAATGTTCCAGGCCAGGCTGGGTAGGGCTCTGAGCAACCTGATCTGGTAGGAGGTGTCCTTGCCCATTCAGGGGTTTGGACCTAGATGACCTTTAAGGTCCCTTCCAACCCAAACCCTTCCATGATTCTATGTTCCCTGAGCCCAGAGATCAGGTAGCCTGGGTTTGGCTGTGTCCACATTGCAAAGTTCTTAGTCCCTGGTCTCCAGCATATGGAGGCCTTGTGGTCCTGAGGCATAAGCCTGAATTTTTCTTGCAGTTTCTTCAGTCCAAAGCACAGGATGAGCACAGCCTGGGCTGCAGCCTGTCAGAGCAGAGGTGTCATCCCATGCATGGCTGCACTGGCCTGTGCTGCCTGGCAGTGCTTCCTCATTTATGATATTGTCCAAACAATGTTCAGGCATCATTTTGGAGAGTATTATTAGTAAAGACTAGCATAGTGCCAGGGTGTGAGCAAATAATTAAGCAGGGCAGACCATCACTGGTCCAGTGCTTAAGCTCTCAAGCTAGCAGTGTTTTGTTCAGCAGCCAAGACACAGCCTGGGAACCAACGGAGGCTAGAGGGATGTGATCAGGGAAGTATGCAGTTTATACTTGGCTCTGCCAACTGGGACATCCCAGAGCATCAGGAGACCTTGGGTTTTCTACACTGCTTTTTGTTTCTTCTTTTTCAGTGACCACCAGCTGCTGCACTACAATCCAACACTGTAGTGTTTATATCCTTGTGGAAATCATCACAAAACCAGCCCTACTATTAAGGTTGTTTTGATACAAAAGAACATGAGTGATGACGTATTGCACACTGTGTGAGAGGGCCAGTGAGGAATGGGACATGCTCAAGAGAAGCTTTTTCTCCAAGGAGAGTGACAGCATTCAAGCATCACAGGTAGCATCAGTGATAGCATACTCAGGTATTCTATGATTTGGGTCAGGACTCCAACCCCTCACCTTAGGAATTCCTGCCAAGGCTTTACAGATCCTGCTGCTACAACATTTTTCTAAGTGGGTTTCAATCTTAAATGTCCTTTAGCACAGTTTCATCCCACTGGTTTCAGATACAGGCTAAAATTAAAAAGAACGACATGAAATGAAGCCAAGGGAAATGCACTGAGTCATGTTTGCAGAGCACACTGAGGGAACAGGACAAAATGTCCTTGGGAGGACAAATACATTGATCTTTGATAATGGATCTCATGGTGCAGACACCAAAGGAGTTTTACAACCTCTGTGAAGTCGGTGTGTAGTAACCTTGTAGAGCAAACCTGCCAAGTGAGCAGAGGGATCAAGGTAGCTCAAGGTACCAGGTTACAGGGCATCTGTCTAGGCTTTGTGAAGCACCCAGCAGCCCTGAGTCCTGCCACCACACAGTCAGAAGGTCTTCCCCAGCCCTGGGCACCAAACAGGAATCTTCTGGACCTACTGGCCTGCTGGATGCACACAGCAAGTGGGTCACTTTTAGGAGGAAAGCTCAAATTCCAGGAAAGTGCATTCATCTGACTCCAGATAAACCTTGTCTGATAAACCTTGTTTAATTGTATGAGAGTTAAGCAGTATAGAGGGAATTGTAGTGGTCACTTCATATGTTTCGCAAACAAAAGAGTTTTTTTAACTGATTTAATCAGTTTTAATTAATCTCCTGCTTTTTGTAATAATCAAGTTCAGGTTAGAGTCAGACTGCAGATAGAGTGAAGAGTCCAGGTCAGCAGACTGGAGTATCCATCAGGAGAGAGGTAAGAATGTGGAAAAGAGAATTGACCTGGGTGATGAAAGATGGCAAAAAAAATGAGTGCCAAAACTCAACAAAAAAAAATTAACAAAGTGGGGATTTCTCAGTGAGTGGAGATGCAGCAAAATCTAAACATCAGACCAGTCCTGAGCCCCAAACCATCTGAATCACTGCCAGTGGTTTCCTTCAGCAGCTTCAGCTGCCAAGGGGGAAGAATTGGGCAGCAGCTGCAGATGAGGAGATCCAGAGATCTGCACAGCAGGTACAGCACAGAGAGCTTCCAGTTCAGTATCGTTTCATTAACACATTGGAGTCCTAATGGCAGCAACATGTGTAACAAATGAGGTCACCAGGACTAATATTATTACAAAAAATTCCACAGGAATTAATCACATTTGAGCCATAATGATAACAGTGTTGGTTAGTGAATTATTTCTCAAGCCTCCCATCCCTCTGGCACTCACTTATTTGCTTGCTTCTTGGAATGAGGCACAGATTGTTTTCTTTCACAAGAAAGGAAGCTTTTCTTTCAGAAGAAACAGACTCATTTAGTCTTATGGAGGTGTATTCTCAGGTAGGTCAGGCTTTTGTAGTATAAGCCATTCCAAAGTGGCAGCATGATGTATTTTTATGAGGTTTGTGTTGTTGTTTTTTTTCTCCTTTCTATGCAAAATACAGTCAGGACTCTGAGAAAGTAGCCTTCTGGCTTTGAGATAAATGTAATCTCTTTATAAAAACACACACTTACAGAGCTCACACCATGTAGTGTTTGCCATAAATCACACTACTTCACCACTGTACCAAGTCTAAAGCACAATGAAAGAAATATCTTGGTGAATATTCATCTTAATTTTTATACTTCAGCAGCAGAAAACTCAAGTGAAAGATTTTTGTTAATTCCCCACACCAAAAAATAATATATATATATATATATATATAAAAATAAATAAATTTTAGAGACAAGGTTTTTCTGGACTAACAGGCCACATAGGTCAACATATATCAAAAACCCAGAAGCTTTTATAGCCATGAAAGGGAAAACTCAAGCAGGGCGAGCTGCTCGTGTGCATGAGGTGGGAAGGTCTGGTCACCGCGCTGCCCTCCCCACGCTGCAGGGCTGACGGGCTTTTACCGAAGCAATGGGAGAACTAAAATAGAAGGAGAACTTTGACCCAGCTTCTGGAAATCAGAGCAGTTGTTGGCTGAATCATACATCACAAGGAAGGCTGAAGTCAGGTCAGTGGCAGTGGGTTATCCTTGGGCTATTTTTCTCAACCTGGTCATCCCAGAATAGCTGCTGTGCTTCAGGTTCCAGTACAAAAGCTGTCTCTGTTGCTCACATGGAATAAGCAGGAAAACAGCAGGCAAGAGTGAAGATTCGACAACAATTCTGTG
>NW_009953004.1:4012106-4032774 GCF_000747805.2 Chaetura pelagica
TGAAGATTCGACAAAAATTCTGTGTTTTCCTGTATTACTGGCTGTGTTGATGCTTTCTCTGCTCAGCTGTTGTTTGACTCCTGGGCACTCATCCAGGCTCACCCTCTGGCAGGAGACAAAAAGTGCCGTTCATAGACTGAAAACTGGAGCTTCAGTCTTGGGAAACCATTTGGCTGACAGATGTTTCTGCTCATCTGTCTCCTGCTAATTTCTATCCTAGGAATTGCGGGGCACTAGTGCAAAGAAGGGAGGGGGGAAACCCACCAAAAATGAAACCATTTAAAAAGCCCTGGGACAGGAACTGTAGGTCTGGTTGTACCTGGAGGGTGGGTCTGTACCTCAGGGTCTAGGTGGGGGTCTGTCTGCAATATTTGATGCAAATCAAAGGCCAGAGGTTACACAGTATCTCTCAACTTCCATTTCACAGAATGGGTAGCATCAGTGATCTAACAGTCTGTAGAAAGATCATCTTACAAAATCTGCAAAGTTGTGCCTTGTCCTTCAGCGAGCAGGGGCACGTCTGTCTGTGCAGAGCTGGTCAGCGGTGTCGTCACCATTGCCTTAGGACCAGCAACCCTAATGGGGAATGTGTTGGGTGAAGCTCAGGAGGAATTCTGCTCTCTTAATTCCTTTAGAGGATCAGCTGTCATCTGATTTTTGCCCCTTTCAGTGAGTCCCCAGTGGATTAAATTAGCCCATAACAAAGCAGTTGTTAATAACAAACCTGTTGGGTCTTTAGAAACCACCTTCACACACCCTCAGAAAACCACCTGACACCCTGACAGCTCCTCAACTGCTTTTCTACACCCAGTGATGGATGTGAGCATCCCCCCTCTTGCTGGTTGCATCCCCTGCCCTCCAAGTCTTGGTTTAGGTTTTCTTGTGTATGACTGGCTCCTCTCTATGAGACATGAGACTAGAATCTTGGCCAGAGCAGGACAAAGTATTGAGACTGTTTGGATGGAGCAGGGCAGAAAAATGAAGGGTTGTCATTTACCAAGCCATGTTTCTAGGCCCTGAGGACCTCCTCCTGATCTCATGGTACCCCCCATAGCTCTGACACACACAAAAGCCTGAGGTTCTGCAAAGGGCACGGGGATACATGGGACTTCTCGAGAGATTTTGAATACTTGGAGCTGTTGTTTTCCTTCTTTCCTCCCCAGATAGCCAGTGGCACAGGATGGGGGTCCTCCATCTTCTGCAAGAATCAAGATAATTTCCAAAGGCACTTCAAAACAATGCCTTTGAAGGAGAAGAAACACATGCCAGCAAGAGGTGTACATATGTCAGCCACCCAGGAGCCTGAAATGGTTTCCACTGTGCAGATCTCCAGAGCCACCACAGAGCTGCCACAGAAGGTGATGCTGGGGAGCCTAGGGTGGGGAGAGCTGAAACCCAGCAGAGGGCAGGACCCCCAAGTTTTACCTTAATCCCACCCAAATCCATGTCTCTGGGTGTGTGAGCGGTGCCACCATCCAGCTCCATGTATGCCCCCACTGCAAAACCCAGACAGGATGTAAGGGGGGCATCTCTACTCTTTTGCAGAGGTTTATTCTAAACAACTGTGTGAGGAAGGAAGGAGAAGAGTCACCTGCATCTGCAGCCCTGTGCTGGGGCTGCCCTGTGCCTGTGGCCCAGCAAGGCCCTCTGTCTCCTCATGGTCCCCTCTCCCCTCCCCAGCAGGCTGTGACAGGGGTGGACCAATGCAAATCACATGTTCTTCAAGATGGTAAAACTGTGGCACCTCACATGAGTGGCCAGAAATGTTGGGCTCACTCCCAAGGTGAGTGACGTGATTCAAAGGAATGAGGAGGACAGAGGCAGAGACCACCTCTTCCTGCTTCAAAGGAGCTGAGCACTGGAAACAGGAAAAACTCACAGCAGCCAATTCCCCTGCTCTGGGACAGGAAAATTGCTCTGTTGAGGACTTGTTAATTTATCTTTCACGTGGCTCCTGGACTCAGGTGCTGTCACTGGTCTCACAAAAAGAGGTGGCAGGTTTTCCTTGGAGCAAGGTGTCTGTGTGCCACTGGGCACAGAGTGGGCTTGGGAGCTTCCTGGTGCCAGGAAAGTGGCTTTTTCTAGATCCTTCCTTATCCAGGAAAAGAAATTACGTAGGTGACTTCTGCTGTGAGATACACACTGTGCAGCCCTTGAAAGCTGGGCAAAGAGTGGAACAGAGGAAGAGAGGAAGAGAGGAACACAGAGACAGCACAGACACACAGTTGGAGAGATGGAGACTGGGGAGAGATGGTTGGAATTCTACAGCATGAAGGGAAAGCACATCAAAAGACACAGTGCAAAAGGCTTTAGATTGGTCTGGGATGGCCACATAGCTCCACCCCACCTTGTCTTGAGCTTATATGCAAATTGTTGAAGCAGTTTGTCAACTTTAATACACTCAAGGAGTCTGACAAAATCAGATTGCTCTAATCATTGCCCTCTTTCAGCCTACTTTAATGATGAGTTAATTGCCCATGATGAGACTTTGACTTTCTTGGAATCCTTTAGTCCTTTGTAATTTCCAGGTTCTGGGTTATTCACAGGCATTTTCACGAATAACTACAGTCCTTGAGTGATAAAGGAAGACAGTCCCACAAGGGAAACTGAGTATGTATTTTCTATCTGTGCATGAGGTACCTGTCAATTTGCTTCTTTCAGCCTTTAACCAGGTTTCATCTGCCCCTGTGGAAGTGAATCCAACACCCATATTCTCTCCAAGCTGCACCTCTACAAGGGATTTCTTACCCAAGCAATGATGCAGCTGAAAATAACCATGGAGCCAATAGTTTTCAACACTGAGCAAAGCCTATGCTGCTGCTGGAATCTGAATTGGACAGCTTGAAGCTTTGGGGCTTTGCTGCAAGGACTCTTTACATTATGAATGTGCAAAGATTTTCCTGTGGTTTGGCACGTGGGCAGCATTCCAGAAATGCTTCACAGAAATTAAATGTAGAAAAGACCTCCTCATGGGTCTTTTGCCCAGCTATCACAGAGTTGCTTCCTATGGGGCAGTCTGCACTGTTTCCTTGAGAAAAGTTTTACATTTCCTGGGTGATGAAGCTTCTACCAGTTCTTCTCAGGAAACAATTAACAGATCAACACATCTCATTTTCATGAATTTTTTTTTCTGAGATTCTTTCTATTATTTTTTTCTTTTTCTTTACGGCCTCAAAAATGATCCAAGGGCTGGAGCAGCTAGCTCTCTGATGAGGACAGGCTGAGGCAGTTGGAGGTGTTCAGCCTGAAGAAGAGAAGGCTCCAAGGGGACCTCATAGTGGTCTTCCAGTACCTGAAGGGGATCTCCAGGAAAGCTGGGGAGGGGCTTGTTACAAGGGCTTGGAGTGAGAGGACAAGGGGGAATGGTTTTAAATGGAAAGAAGAGAGATTTACGTTAGAGATCAGGAGGAAATTATTTAGTGTGAGGGTGGTGAGACACTGGAACAGGTTGCCCAGGGAAGTTGTAGAACACCCTAAAGGTGTTCAAGACCAGGTTGGATGGGGCTTGGAGCAACTTGATCCAGTGGGAGGTGTCCCTGCCCGTGCAGGGGGGTTAGAACTCGATGATCTTTAAAGTCCCTTCCAACCCAAACCATTCTATGAGTCTATGATTCTTTTTCCCCCCAACACACATTATTACTCCTGTAATAATATAATTTCCTTCCCACCTGAGTGCTTACACTTCCAGATTTTTTGGGTGTGCTGCTTGAACTAGGCAGAAGACAGGATCCCACACACTGGGATCTCCCAGTTCTCTGCAGACTGCATCTTGCCTTTCCATGATGCTCCAAGGTCAGGTGACCTCATGGGGGATTTCATAGTAAAGAGCAGCACTGGGTGCTTCCCAGTAGCAAAGTCTGCAGGGTAAAAACATTCAACAGGGTTTTTTGTTTGGTTTTAACTGTAAAAAAAACCTGAAGAAAAATAAATTTGGGTTGGTTTGATTTAACTATTTTTCATTTCTGAAAGGATTTGGCCTTGGTGCAAAAAGAGTAAGACAAGAGAAACAAATATGTTATTGTTTTTGTAAATTTGTCAGGGGAGCCACAAAAATCCATTGCTGAGATTGTTTCATTCCTAACTAATGCCTACTGAATTTACAATGTCCCACACTGATCCCAGACAATCCTTGAGAATATGGACAGCAGAGGAGCTGCTTGTTCCATCCAAATGCTGATGTGATGAGAAGGGTGGCAGCATGCCCTGGTGCCACAAAGTCAGCTACAAGGCTCCTGAGCCTTGATGCCTTCACCTGCCTGATGAGCATCACCTGTGCCTCACAGTGCCCCATTATTTACACAGGGCTGGACTTTTGTTTCCTGGTAGCACAATGGGCCTCACTGTTCCAGGAGGGATGATGGCACTTTCATATATGCTTGTTAAACCTGAGCATCTTTGCAGAAGTCTTCTGGGGATTTGGGGCTTCCTGCAGAGCTCTCAGAGCTGCTCTGCTTTTGGAAGGGTGCAGCACAACTGTGTTAGAGGTGAGATTAAAATCTTCAGACTCTTCCATGCTCTGTCACAGAGTGAGTGAGGTCATAGGCAAAGCAGCATGTTGTTGGGAAGAGAGCAGGACTGTTTCTTAGCACCTATCATTTGCCTAAGAGGGGTTTTTACCACCCCAAAAAGGCACCATCCAAGGCAGGAGCCAGTTGAGAGGAACCCTTTGATCACAGTTTAACTAACCCAGTCCCTGGAGATGCTTCCAAGGGTGAGACAGCTTTGCAAAGCTCCTCCACCCAAGTGGAAGCAGGTGACTAATGCTGCTGCTTCCAGCCCATTCCTGCACAGCAGCCAGGGCTGCAGGCCCCGAGTGGTGGCCTCAACACACCCAGCTCAGGGCAGCACGGGGGAAGGAGCCTTAACATGGGCATGATACCATACCCAGGAATTCCAGTGTCACTGAGTAACTATTTGTAATAGCTCAGAGTAACAATTTCCATGTGTACCACCCAAAAACAAGACCTACAAGTCGGGAGATGTCTTCTCCAGCTTGTTGGATGACAGCAGGATTTCCATCTCCTCTAAAATAACATCTACCCTTTTTTCTTTTCTGGTCTCCATCACGTCACTAAAATAAAATCAGCCCAGGACAGATATGTCAGGGAGCAGACCTGGAATTTTTGCTAGAGGTTTAAGGTGTGGATGGGTTGGCATGGAGTGAATTCTCGACACCAGGATCATATTTTACTGACTAATGAGCCTGGATAAAGGTACCATTCACTTCCAGTTTAGGTGAAAACTTTTTACTGTCTCCTCCAGGATGGTGACTTTCACTTGGTGAGACTGGGAGGCCCCTGGACTGGTGTTCAGGCTTCTTCAGGACTGCCCAGAATGTTGAAATTCAGAAACAGAGTGAAAATGGGGGTGGACACAACCTAAGCAAGTGGGGCTGAGGGCTTGCCAAGAACTTCTATCCAAAGAGGTCTGTGTGCTTCCCTGACAGACGAATGGGATTTTCCCTTACCCATCCCCCAGCCAGCTCCTTTGTCCAGCTGGGCAGGAAAGGCCAGGAAGAGTTGATGCCACTTAGGTTATTTAGCTGAGTGGTCTCTTTTTTTCCTCCTTCACACCCACCCTCCCATCCATATCCTGAAGCAAGAGGAAAAGGATTCCCTGTGCAGCCACGGCAGGACCCAGGCCAGGACCTGGGGTGACAGCAGGAGCTGGTGGTTCTTTCTCCCACCAGTTCCACCTTCAGCCCTTCTGGCCACACCAAGTCACCGGGACCAGACACACCCCAATGTGTCTCTGTTCCTTGGTCCAAGCTCATCCTGGCAGCAGCACAAACCAGCCAGGACACAGGGGAAGGTTTCTCTCTGCCAGAGCAAATTGACTTCTGGCACCTCCCCTTGTGCTTTCATCCTTTAAAGGGTGGGAGCTGGAGCTCTGACTCCACAGTGCTCCCTGCCAGGCCTTTCCTGAGCCCTCCAGCCTGGATGCTCAACAAGCTCTTTCCAGGAGGAGCAGTGACCCGTGGTGGCTGCATGTGTGTCCATGTGCACATCCTGGGTGCCTTCCTGCAGCCCAAGGACAGTGGTGGGCCCTGCCCATGGCTCCTCTGCCACCACCCCCTTGGCCACCCCCCGTGCCTGATGCCTGGGACTCAGTCCTTGCCTCCTTCTCATGTGGAAAGTTCTGTCTAGGGCCTGGGTGTTACAGAGATGCCTAAAACTGACAATGAGCAATATTGTTGTAACCACTTAGCATTCATCCCACTGCTCCTCTAGCAGAACAGATCTTGGAAAACTGTTCTAGGAGGATCCATTAATCATAGTGAACTGGCACAGGAGCAAAATATTTTCCCTCTCTGCCTTTAAACCCTCCTAATGCTTTTTTCATTATGCTTCCTTGTCATCTCAGAAAAAACTTGGAAATTCTTAGAAATGCACATCTGTCCCAAGACTGAAACTGTCAAAAAATATACAGTGTGGGAGCACTCAGGCCTCCTGGTTTGATCCTGGCAAGCCTTTGCAGTGCCAATTCAGTAAATCTTCCAGCAGCTAGGAAAAAACAACAACAACAAACAACAAATAAATCTGTTCAGGACACCTTTGACCCACCAGCAAAAGGTGCTGAGCTGGCAAGAGCAGGCAGGTTAAATGTGTAGTGACTGCATAGCCCAGCTCAGAGCCAGGAGGAAGAGCCCTTCTGTACCAGAGTGAATTGAAGGTGCCTAAATCTATGGGACCTGATGGGATTCACCCACGGGTCCTGAAGCAGCTGGCAGATGCAGTTGCTAAGCCTCTGGTCCATCATATTTGAGAGGTCCTGGCAGTCTGGTCAAGTTCCTGCAGATTGGAAAAAAGGGATCATAGGCCCTATTTTTAAAAAGGGGAAAAAGGAAGACCCAGGGAACTACAGGCCGGTCAGTCTCACCTCTGTGCCTGGCCAGGTCATGGAGCAGATCCTCCTGGAAAGTCTGCTAAGGCACATGGAAAACAAAGAGGTGATTGATGACTGCCAATATGGCCTCACTAAGGGCAAGTCATGCCTGACCAATCTGCTGGCCTTCTACAACAAGGCTACAGGTGGCAGAGCAACTGACATCATCTACGTGGATCGGTGCAAGGTGTTTGACACTGTCCCATGTGACATCCTGGTCTCCAAACTGACAAGACGTGGATTTGACAGATGGAGCACTCGGTGGATAAGAGATTGGCTGGAAGGCCACACCCAGAGAGTTGTGGTCAATGGTTCAGTGTCCAAATGGAGGCAGGTGACAAATGGTGTTCCTCAGGGTCAGTACTGGGACCAGTGCTGTTTAACATCTTTGTTGGAGACATGGACACTGGGACTGAGTGTCTCCTCATGAAGTTTGCTGACAACACCAACTGTGTGGTGTGGTTGGCACCCCAGAGGGAAGGGATCCATCCAGAGGGACCTTGACGGGCTGGAGAGGTGGCCAGTGCCAACCTCATGAAGTTCAACAAGGCCAAGTGCAGGGTCCTGCCCCTGGTTCGGCACAACCCCAGGCACCAATCCAGGCTGGGGGGAGAAGGGCTGAAGAGCAGCCCTGAGGAGAAGGACCTGGGGGTGGGAGGAGATGAGAAGCTGGACATGAGCTGCCAGTGAGTGCTGGAGTCCAGAGGGGCAATTGTGTCCTGGGCTGCATCACAATTAGTGTGGCCAGCAGAGCCATGGAGGGGATTCTGCCCTTCTGCTCTGGTGAGGCCCCACCTGGAGAACTGTGTACAGTTCTGGAGCCCCCAGCACAGGAGAGACATGGAGCTGTTGGAGAGGGTCCAGAGAAGGGCCGCCAAGACGACCCAAGGGCTGGAGCAGCTCTGCTATGAAGACAGGCTGGGAGAGTTGGGGTGTTCAGTCTGGAGAAGAGAAGGCTCCAGGGAGACCTTAGAGCACCTTCCAGTGCCTGAAGGGGCTCCAGGAAAGCTGGGGAGGGGCTTTTCATCAGAGAAGACAGTGATAGGACAAGGGGTAATGGCTTTATGGCTTTAAACTGAGAGAGGAGAGATTTAGGTCAGATATTAGGAAGAAATTCTTCACTATCAGCGTGGTGAGGAGCTGGAATGGGTTGCCCAGGGAGGTTGTTGATGCCCCATCCCTGGAGGTTTTTAAGGCCAGGTTGGACAACGTTTTGTGCAACCTGGTCTAGTGATGGGTTTCCCTGCTCATGGCAAGGGTCTTGGAACTTGATGATCTTCAGGGTCTCTTCCAACATTACTGATTCTATGATTCTATGAATTCCCAGGCAAGGACCATGGTGCCATTTCTGCACCAACAAGCCCTCACCAAAGGTGCTGATGTTGCTGCCCTTGGGCTTGTAAATGGATCATGGGATCAGGATGAACCACAGGCCTTTGTCACAAGTGTCACTCAAATGGTTGACTTCATTCTCACTTGCTGTACTTCTGCTTTTTGCTTCAACAGAGCTGTTTTCCGCTAGAATATTGTCATATGCCAGTCCATAAAAACATCATTTTAGCTTTCCTGACTCATGAACCCTCTAGAATGTAATTCACGGAGTTGAAAGATCTAAACGTTGTTTTTTGTCCTAGCCATCACCTACCTCTCTCTCCTGGAAGGGACTGCTGGGCAGCTGTGAAATTACTTGCTCATCGGCTGCCAGACCAGCAGGTTTCCAGCTTCTGAACCAATAGCATTGGATCTCACTGTGCCATTTCAGGAGGAACAGAAGAACTCAAAAGGAAAATAAATAGATCCCAAGATCTTAATCCTGTGGTAGACATGGACATGATCCTTAATCTCTATCAGATTTGTTCCATAGTCCACATTTTCAGCCTTCAAAACATGAGAAGACATGTCCTGACATACCCTTCCACTGAGTGCCAGGAGAAGCCTTAAGATCTTCAGGGCTTATGCAGTGACACAAGTAACAAATTCCCTTTGTAAAATTGGACCAACAATCCAGATAAACCCAAGCAACTGTCACACTCCCTGCAGGACACAAGTAGGACTCTCTGGAAAGTGTTACTTTTATAACTGCTTGATGAACAGAGCTTCATGACCTTTATTAGTCCTTGAATTTGACCATGGAAAAGTGCCATTTGCTGTACAAATAAGCTCACTAGCTGTCTGCCATTTCAAAGCATTTTGCTTCTCTCTGGTGACACGTCCACATCTGGTCCAAGTTTGAGAACTATCTAGCTTTTTCTTAGGTAACCAGTCACCAGTGTCAGCACCACAACTCATGCACAGATGACTAGAAGGGCACTCTGTGATAGACAAGCGCAACAAAACTGCCTTGCTGGAAGTTATTCCTCCTTTGTTTCTGGTTCAACTTGTTCGGTTACCAAAGTGGTAGCTAATGAGACATGCCTGAGCTGCAGACACCAATGGCAAGGACATCTCATCCCAGCTTGCAACAAGTTCAGAGCCTAGAGGTTCAAGTGCCACAAAACATCAGAATGTGCCATCTGTCTTTGGAAACTGGGAAACAGAGTTTCTAAATATGCAGGGACCTCCATGTGTTCTGGGACCACAGAGCAAGAAGACAGAGAAATTCAAACACACATGGAGAGGAATGTCTCCCCTCCTCCCTGTGTATGTGCTTCAGTCAGGATGTTTGTACATGAAGAAAGTCAGTGGAACAATAAAACCCACATGTCAGATGTTAAAGGGAAGTCTGGAGTCAAACACACCAGTAGACAAGACTGACCCCAGTTCATCCTTATGATGAGACCATCCACCCAAACATGTACATCACAGCATCTCTGCTCAGGCACCAAAAGGACAATGGCAGCAATGTGGGGCTTGGCACTTTGCACTTTTCACCCAAGAATTGCAAAACACTTTAAAAGAAAGCCTAAATATACCTTAATGTCAGATGGGACGGACTGTAAAGAGTTAGCTTTGTTTCTTTTGAGCATGAAAAAAACACAATTCCATTACACCACAAACCAGAAAGCTCCAATTCACCTGGAAATGGTGATTTTATTGAATAGCAAGGAATTATAGCCAGTCAGACTCTAAGGCCAGTGGACTTGCATGTCTTCACTCTTAAAAAGGGAGTTCCTGAAGCCTTTTGAAGTTATTATTTGTAATACTAAATATTATATTAAAAAATGGACACAAAGGTCCCCACTTTAATAAGCACTTCATTATTTATTCAAAGTGGAAGAGCTCTCAGCAAAGCTGAAAGGTCCTCCTAGTTAAGGGGAAGCCAATAGCCCCAAAGAGGGCTTTGGAAGTTGCATGCCAGGGCCAGAGGGAGCTTCATGTGAAGATGAAGTTACTCCATAGCCAACTACAGACCTTCACAAAGATGTGAGAGTGAAGAACTGGACAAAGAAACTCATGAGAGTCAAAAGCTCTGCCACAAAGGTTTCTGGATGTCCCTTTGGCTGAAAATGCTGCATAAGTGACTCTTCTTAACACCCTCTTTGTTCAGAGCTACATTTATTCGCCCCTCACTGGTGGGAAGGAAAGTGCTGTGGACCACATCTGGGAAGACATAATTTGAGATGAGGTCCTGGCAGTGGGAAGAGTGCCTGTCCCAAGCCTCCACCTTAGGGGCACGGGCAGGAAGGAGTGGTCTACAAGTAGGAGCAGTTTTGGGCGAGGACTTGGCTCTCGGCGCTGCGAGCGCGGCTGCTCCCGGCAGGACTCCTGCCACTCCACGTTACTGCAGGGGACAGGAGCTGGGCAGGGTGGCAGGGCTGGTGGGGACAATGACAGGAAATGCCTCTGCTCTGCTCATGCTCCAGAGAGGGAGGGAGTCTGCGGGTGGGCAAGAAGGGATGTGGTATGAACACTGTCTGCATGAACGCCTGAGGAGAGGAAAGGGCTTGGGTGGGAAGGGAGTGTGAGCGGGAGGGAAACGGCTGCGGGTGGCTGGGAACGAGAGCCTGCTGGAAAGCACTGGGAGCAGAGGGCTGCACAAGGGGATGAGAGGCACAATGTCTGTGGGTGGCACAGAGGTGGGTGCAGCTACCAAGCATGACACCCCATTCTGGATGCTCAGACCCACTTTTCCAGCCCCATGGGCTACATGGTTGATTCACCCTGTTAACACCCCATATCCAGCAGAAAACTGGTGGTGTCACAGCCTGGGGAGAGTGCCAAAGAGCAGCCAGAGCTGTCCATCCCTTCAAGCAAATAAACACTGCATCTTTTCAAAGCTCCCTGGAGTGAACAGTGAGACTCCAGAGATGCTGTACTGCTGGTTGTTTGAGGATCATTCTGAAACAACCCCTCCAGAAATGCTTCTCTTGATTTTGGAGCCATTGAGCCATCTTCTCTTTACCCAGTATATTCACATGTATCACTGCTACCACAGGGAAAGCAAAAGCTTCCTCCTCCACTGCAGTAGCCTTCCAACCACACTCTTCCATATGACTTTGGCACTTCTTTGCAGTTCAAGGGTTTGTTTCTTCTGGTTTAAAACAAAATATAAAAACAGTCTGGGTAGAAGATTGCCCTGGCCCACATGGCTTGTACCAGGGTGCAGCTGACTCTCATCAACCTGAGGTGCTGACCTTTAAGATTGGAACCCCTCTACATGCGAGGCTCCTGAACAACAAGTTGGCATCTGCCAGGTAGATTGATAAGTACAATGAGTTCATTTAAAGCCAATATAGAGAAAAAAACGTAAGCTTCTTCTGCAGAGAGTGAAAACATATAAATAGTGAGCTAGTAGGAGACTGTACTCAAAATTCCAGAGGATCATGGTAATTTGATCTTTACACTTCCAAACCATCAGACCAAAGCAACACACACTTGGTCTTAGCCCCTGCATGTGACCTTCATGCCTGGCTGTTGTGGCCCTGGTTTGCAAAGAGTTTATATTTGTTCCCTTGGTGGATTCTAATTGCTCTTGATCAGCTTCAAATAGAAAGGAAAATGTTAAAAAAACACAAAAGGAGTCTTCAAAGGTCCTCAGCATTGGTCCTAGGTGGTGATCTCATGGCAGCAATTACCTCAGAGGTGTGTTTGGCTGTGTTCAAATTCACAGAACTGCCTCTTGTCAAAGATCCTTTAAGTGGGCCAAAACCATCTGTAAACACCTGGCCAGAAGCACATGCTACATACAGGGGCAACTCATGTGTCTCATGTCAACTCACATACACTCCTTGTAGAAAACGTGGGTTGTGCAGCTCCAGTCAGCCCCTCCCTGCTGTTGATGGTCCATCTCGGGTGCCCCAACGCGTAGCTCCAACATGAGGGAGCTCACCAGCTGTGCAGCACAGCCCTCTCCCCTGCAGTTCATGGCCCTGGATCCCAGGTGAGGGACTATTGCCAGGTTTTATTCTCTTATTTCAGGTAAAATCAGTTCTGGGCAAGCCATCTGAACTTCTCTGTGCTCCTTACAATTAATCCGCTTCCAACAAGAAGTTCCTGTCAGTCCAGTTTTCCCGGTTGACCATAGATTCTGAACCTCAGACAGGATAGGAAGGGGAAATACCTGCTGAAAGCTCCATGTCTGTACTTACAGGTGCCTTGTTAGTTAGGCAGAATGCAAATAAAACTTGAAATTTAAAATCCTGGTCCTCTTCACACCAAATGGTGCTCCAACACCAACCTTGTTATTTCACATTCATGCTGCAGTGAGGACTGCTGACTCCATTCTCTGTTTGCTGCTGTTGTATGAACAACATGGCAAACACAGGGACTATGTTTGCATCTTCCCAAGGTCATACTGACATACTTCTAAGCACGAACATGAACTGAAATGTTTGCTTTGTGCAACCCCAAAGCCTGAGGAATGCAGCTATGACTTCTGTGTTCATAGCTCAGCAAGTTTGAAAAGGCTCCACACTTAGGAGCAAACAATCCTACAGAAGCCCAAATGAATACCGGGGGGAGAAACAGGAGACATAGTGAGGCTCAGGAGGTGCCATACTCCACAGAAGCTAGATCTCTGGAGGAACTTTAGGAGCTGATCTTGCAGGCTCAGTAGGATCAAATATTGGCACCGTGCCACAGAACTACAGCATAGCTTGTCCATCTGCCCCTCAAAGCTGATGCAGCTGGATCACATTGCTGGGGGCCTTGTTCAGCCAAGCTTCCAATATCTCCAAGGATGGAGACTCCATGAAATCTTTGAGTAACCTTGTCTGTGTCTGACTTACCCTCATGGTGAAAAAAATACTGTTTATAGCTAACCAGTGTTTGATGTTTGGTAGCTCAAATCTGTTGCCTGGCATCCTACCACTTGGCATCTCTGAGGACAGCCTGACTGCCCTCTCTATGCCCTCTCCTTGGCTAACATCATATTGAGGCAGTTCTGACAAAACGTGGAGCTGAAATTGCAACTGTGTGAAAACAGCAAAGAAAGAAGCTGGGAGGAAGGTGATCAGAGCCTTGGAAGAATCTGATCCTAGAAGCTTGACAGAGTTGAAGAATGGAAGCCCTGGTTGTTTTCTGAGCACAGTGTTCCTCCCTACTTGATGTAGCTGCTCAGAACTGCTGATGACTGCAGGGAAAGCACAGGTTCATCCCACAGGGACCAGGCCCTCTGTGCTGTGCCTGCCTGACATTCTTGGTGCTCAACACATGCAATAAATCATTTCCACAAGCTGCTGTGCATTCCTCTCCAAAAACACAGGGGATGTGCCCATCACCTCATCCCTTCCAAAGGCTCAATTATCTTAAGCAGGGCCAGGGCTGAGAGCTGGCAAGGAGAACAGCCCAGCCTGCACAGGCAGAGTGCTACCACGGCAAAAGCTCCTGCTCTCAAAAAACACATATTTTCCCATAAATGGCCAGTCACTGAGAACCAGTCACCATGAGCCACTATGGGCATAGGGAGGAGCTCTGACATCCATTAATGAAGAGGGAGCAGCTCTGTGACATTTTTGGACCCCAGGATAAAATCGTAGGTGGCTTCACAGCCATGGAAGTGCCCACAGAGAGTGCTGGGGTAGAGTAGCCAGTACAGGGGGCTGGGCCCTGCCCCATGTCCCCTGTGGGACCCTGAGGAGCCCCACCACCAGCAGCTCTCTCTCAACTGGGGTCTCGCCAGCTCCAGTGGGAGCAGGAGCTCATGGGCACCACCACACTTCTGCTCAGTGGGAAGCTCAGAGGAGCTGGGGCAGCCTGGTCCTGAGGAACTGGGGCTCTGGAAGCCTCAAGAGGTGCTGGGATGGGATCCAAGGGGCAAGGAGTGTCACCAAACCACAGGGTACTCTAACAACCACAGCAAATCCCTTCCATGCTCTTTCAGAAAATGCAGAGCTTTAATCACCTGTTTAAAGTATTTTTCAAGAGTTCTGGTGCACAGTGAGTGTTGCAAAGGTTCCCTTATCTCCTGACAACCTGCCTGTTTTCCCTCAGTGACCTGTATTTCAGTGTGTTGGTACAGCAGGTAGCAGCTGCTACCAAGGGAAGGATGCACAACAACATCCACTGCCATCATCAGTTTGCTTAGGATCCTTCCTCCGAGTATTTGACCTCACATTTCCCATGCTTGATCTCTCCTAAAACAGCTTGTTTTGCTTCAAAGCTGGAAACAAAATCCCAGTAGGTATTTTTAAGTTCAAGGAAAGTGAAAAGTAACAAACCTAAAGCCCCAGTATGCAGTCTTCCCCTCTGAACAAACACTGGGGCTGTACTTATTTCAACAGGCCTCCAGCAAGGTGTCACAGTTTGACTCAGGTCCGACAACAATGCTCTCCATCCCCCCTCCCCCCAACCCAGGTAGGGAAGGAGAGAGAGAAAAAGAGAGAGACTTGGCCGGATTGAAAACTAAACTACACGGCTTTAATTAAAACACTAATGAATCATACAAGAAAATATATACAATTATGTACAGATATGTTCAGGAATGGGCAAAAGCCTCTCGCCTCCCCCCACCCCAGCAACTCCCACAGCACTTCCCTGAACTGGGAAGAGTCCCGAGGAATCCCGGAGCTGCTGCTGGAGAAAGCAGAGAGTTATGGGGGTCAGGAGAGATCAAGCCTGAGGATCGACAGTGATGGATGAACAGAGTCCTCCCTGGACGCCAGCCATGGACGGAAGAGAAGGGGAGAAGAAGAAGGAAGGAAGTTGTCTTCTGTGATCTCTGACCTTCCTCTGAGCTTACGTAGATATATGGAATGGAATATCTTTGGCCAATTTTGCTGTCCATCTAACTCAGCCTCCTACGGGGGGGGTCACAGATCTCCCCATAGTGTCTGAGCTGGCAGAGTGCAGGTGCAGCCTTGAAGCCTCAGTAGTTAGAAAAACATTCCACTGTCTTATCAGCCTACCAGAACACACTGTTGCTAGCTACAAGAAAGCTTACTGAAGGAAAAAAAAATCAGTAAAAAGAAAAATTGGCTTTATCCTGGCTCAAACCAGGACACAAGGAGAGATGAAAAGCAATGCTCAGGACCAAGTCTGGAAACAGGACTTATTCCAAGGACCCAGAATCTTTGGCTGTGATGTGTTACATTACACTGAGACAGGAGGAGGGTAGAACCTGAACTGAAATTATTATCAGAGCTTGAAAATTCCCCCAAGTGTGCTCTGGGCATCTGGTAGAGATTTGTAGTGGACCTTTATGAAGCTTGCTCTCCCCAGTCTATGGGCCAAGTCATTGCTGCTGCAGGGTTTCTGCTGGGATAGTTTGCATGAAGAAGACTTCAGCATCAGTTTCCCAAAGGAGAATCTTCAGAAGACTTGTTCTTTATTCAGAAATCAAAGATAGTCACAGGTCTCCCAGCATCTAAGGAACTCTTCCAGTCTAGCTGCACTCAGCTAAACAAGGTGCTGAGGAGATGCTCATTTTGGCTGGGAATCAAGCCCAGAGTTTGCATCTGTCTGAGACGAAGCAGTCATGATGTGAATAGACACACTCCTGCCCTTTCAAACCAACTTTGTGACAGGCTGTATCCAGACACACAATAATAAGAACAGGCATGGGAAGAGAGTCTTCCTCATGCCACCACTATTAGAGACCTGTTATCTAGTCCCTTCTCTATCTGTTCTCTTCCACATCTGTGTAAAACTGTACAGCTTTTCTAATCTGGTGGCTTTCTCTGAGTCTGTGAGTCTGCAGGACCCTAAGTATAAAGCCAAAGCAAGGCAAAAACTAATCACATTGCTTAAAATCGTGGCCCAAACCTCACTGGGTTTTATCACGTGATTAATGTTTCATTGAAACAGAAGAACAGGGAGCAACTGATTAATTATCCTGCTGATTTCAGAGGGTCATGGATTTTTGTATGGGTATTTCCAGGTACTCTTGGTAGTTTAACCACACTGAAACTGGCTAGTCTAGCATGCATGGAGATGTAAAAGATGAGAGTCCAAAAGCGACATCACCTTGGCCCAATAGCAGGGGTGAGGTGTTCTCCAGTCCTGTTTGCATGGTGAGACAATCTGTGTGTTTGTTTTGCAAACTCCATCGCTGGAGGTGTTTTTAAAATATCTTTGTATTGCCTGACTGTGCTCATGCTAGGAAGGGCCAAGGGTGGAGTGGCTGCAGCAGAACATTCCATATGTGCTATAGACACATTTTTCTCCTGTCTTAGCAGCAGCAACCTACTCTAATGAGCACTAGCTGAGCAGTGACAAAAAGCTTTTCGCAAAGCAGCAGGTCAGTCCTGGGAGAGAAAGCTCATCAGGCTGAGGGTAAGAAAGGGCAATGACAAAACTGCAGAGGAAACACATACCTGCAGTGGTGGTGAAGAGAACTGTGGCAAGAAAAGCTGCTCTAAAACAGACTTTATGCCCTGTGGAAGGAAAGAAAAAGGAGGTTCTGCCATTTGAAACATGTTCCTTTTAGTAACTTTCATGCTTTTCAGATATGTTGGATCATTGCACATTATGGTATTTCCAGCTCTGAATGAAACTGCAGCAGAGAAAGGAATGAGGCAAACAGGATGCCAATGAGCCCTGCTAAAGGAAACACAGTGTAAATCAGGGAGAGGAGCACACAATGCCTCTAGGATGTATTCCTTCTTCAGCAGGGGCCAGCTCAGCCTTTGGCTGGAGAACAAGATCCAGCCTGGGCAACCCTGCTCAGTGACATGATATGGGCAGGATGTGATGGGATAGCCTTCATGCACTGAAGGTTATCATCAGAATTCATGGTACAGGAACACGGGCTTCTATGCAGACCTGATCCATGCCCCAGCTCACCCTATTTCCTGCTCTCAGCCACAGCCCATGACCTGATGCTTGAAGGGAAGGAAGAACTTTTCCAGGTTTCAGCTCCCTGGCAGTGCTGTGCTAGACACGGAAAAGCTTCTTAGCTGATCCCTACATTTGTTCAGCAAACATCTCCTGAGGACCATGAGGCCTGAGTGCATCACAAGTGTAGGTGACAATGGCAGCAGCACAGCAAACACAGTCAGGCATCAATGGGATGTTTCTGCAGCATTGCAGGGTGAAAAGCAAACCCAGAAGCACAGTGGGCTTTGTTGACCCTGTGTGTTGGCAGACTCTTTCAAGGAATTTCTCTACACTATCATGTAACAACACAAAAAACCCAAGTAACCAAATATACAAAAAACCAGCAACCACAAAATGTTTATCTCTGTTGAGAATTTCACAGCACTGGGCTGTCTCTGCTTGGGCTGCTGGTGTCAGATAGATAGCACCTCACTGTGCTCATGCAACAGGGTCAAAGAGATCTGACAGCAGCAGACCTGAGTGCCCAACCATGTCGACAAACCAGAGTAGCATCCCAAGCCCTTCCCTGCCTGCACAGGAGGATGGGGACTGGACTACACTATGTTTCGAAACAAATCCAGCAAAAGAAACAACTGCATCGGAGCTGAATTCCTTGGCTGATTCTCATTTTCTAATGTAGATAGGGCCAGAGGTGTGGAATTGGGTCCATCTGAGATGCCTCCTATGTGATAATGCACAGTTTGCATCTTCCCAAAGCACAATGACTGGAATAACAGTTGCCAAGTAATTTATCTTGAATACCCTTTTGAAAACAAATTACCAGCTGTTGGGCTTTATTTTTGTGGGGGATGTTGGGTTCTTTTTTTATGAAGGACTCTTTAAGGGTCTGCACTTGGAATAAGTCAGTTTTGTTCTTTGTGCAAATGGGCTTCCCTGATAGAAAAGGCTGTTTCAGTGGAGCATTGACTTTCAGTGCCCCTTGGAAAGAAACCAGGGACCTAAAGGCTATCGATGCTGTCAGACTTCCAGGACTGAATTCCTCCCTATAATATCCAGGCTTGCAGCCAATTTGGCTGGTTGGAAGAAGTTGGATCTTTAGAAAATGTTTGATGTGTGTTCACATTTCAAAAAGGAGAAAAAACCAACACGAAACAAAACCGAGCAAACCCGTGCAGAGTGATTCAGAAAAATATGGAGGTCATGGAGTGGAGCAATGAAGTCACAAGCAAAGGCAGCACAAGCAGAGGTGACCTTCCTGAATTCACTATCAGTAACTCTGCTGCTTGGAGAGAGTGCCTCAGCATTTCTAGTAGGGAAGGGGGAAGTGGTGTCTATTATTTAATTTTTCAAAAGTATCTTGAGGAGCAACGGATTCAAACTCCAGCAGAGGAAGTTCCACTTCAACATGAGGAAGAACTTCTTTCCTGTGAGGGTGATGGAGCCCTGGGACAGGCTGCCCAGAGAGGCTGTGGAGTCTCCTTCTCTCGAGACTTTCAAGACCTGTCTGGATGCCTTTCTGAGTGTTGGACATGAGGTCCCTCCCAACCCTGACATTCTGTGATTCTGTCATTTCTTGGGTATCTTTTGCTCAAGAATATTTGTAAGGGTTGATTAGAGACAGAGCAGATGTCACTACCGAAAAAACCCGCAACTTTTCCACTCTTGTATGATAGAGAAAACAAAGATCAGACCACAATGTACCAGGTGGCAAACAAAGCATTCCTCATCCTCTGGGTATTTCTCTAACATCCGTTGACCCACCAAGCCAGTCTGTGACTGATATGGGATGTGCTTTTTTTTTTAAAAAAAAAAAACTTCAGTTTATTTAACTCCTTAAGTACTCGTTTGCAGGACTGAACCTATAATGTGAAAGAGATCAAAATACCTCAGCACAGGCTGGAGGATGTTCTCCCCACATAATGGATCCTTTTACAGCTCCAGAGAGGATTTTATAGCATCAGTATTTCTCCAAGTGACGGAGCTGTGAAAGTATTTGCCCTTAGTATGTGTTTACCTTGGAATAGTCTCTCAAGTGGCTGCTTTCTCAACCCAAACAGACTTGCCCACAGGGACTATGTTTCCCTGCCATGCAGATAGAAAAAGTTATGAAGGAAACTTCCTACACAAAAATTAAAAAAAAAAAAAAAGAAAAAAAAAAGGGGGAGATAGACTTGGCCCCAGTCTGTGAGACAGATGCACTTCAAGCAGCACCAGCAAGGGAGGGAAGCAGGGACAGCAAGGAGTTTGGGCTGGTCTCTGAAGGCATTTCATACCTCTCAACTCTGTATATGATGGCAAAACATGCCCAGGAGAAGGGCTTTAAAAATCCTGGAGTGATAACTTACCAGCGTGCCTCCTGGCTTTATCTGCCCAGTTACATTTCAGTGGGACTCAAGCTCCTACTGAGGGGACTCCTGCAAATAACTCCAGCCCTGTGCATTACAATAAAACAATTAATTGAATTATAACATCTATTAGCACAATTGTGATTGGCTTCTTTGCAGAAAGATCAAGGAAGAGGTCAAACAAGTACAGTAAGGATGGTAAAGAAGAATCCTTTCCCAAAATGAGACAGTGACTCTCCTCCCAGGTTCATGCACTGAAAGGTTATGATACAGGAGAAGACCATGAATTCAACTTGCATTGGGGTGCACTGCAAGTTCCCCTTGCCAGGACATCTGGCTGCTTCCTTCTATGATGTGGGAAGAGCTGCTGAAAATTTAAAAACAAACAGATTTATTTATTTATTTTTTGGAAGAGAGAGATTAAGGTAAAAAAACCCATAGTAAATAACTGAAAAAAAGTTCAAAGTGGTTATTTAGTAAGAGAAGAGGGATATAAAGGGCAACAACACGTTTTGTCAGGAGAGCTGAAGATCTAGCAAAACTGGTGATAAATGATGGCTTCCCACAAACACTCATCTTGCACTAACTAAAAAGGAAAAAGCCATTGGTTATCTGAAAGTCTTTCCAAAACAAGGATCATCATTCCTAAATGTATTTTCTCTTTTTCTAATACTCACTTTAAGACCCCCTGTGCTGTTTCTCCATCAGCTCTATCAACGTGTTGTGAACATGGCACATGTGGATTCTGCACAGAGCAGGGAGGGCCAATGGGTACCAGGTTCTCCACAAGGGGCTGGGAGAAGCAGGAAGCTGGGGGACTGCCAGAGCAGGTTATTTGTGATCCCATTAAATGTGCTGCAGTGGTGGGGTTTGTCAATACAGGGGGAGTTGTGGAAATAGGTTCAGAGAGGAATGTACCTTGTCGGTGCAGGGTTTAGTTGTTTTCCATAATATTTCTGTCTAGCGATCATGGTAGGATTATGGAATTAACATAAAGAATTTCTGCTTGGCCGAGAACCCAAGGAAGCTGAAGAGTAGCAGCACCTGGATACACTAACCAACTGCTCTTGGGTAATGCCCACTATGGGAATGGAGGTCCCACACCCTTGGGGTAGGGAGCAAACCCCCAGAGCCCCCCTCCTGTGCCAAGTTGGCTTCACTATGTGGTTTGAAATTCTGCTGAGCCCCTGCTCAGAAACACCGAGTTCCAGTGAGCAGGTCCCACCCTTTTTCCCCTGCAGGAGAGTCCTTGTCCGGGCCCTTCGTTCCCCGCAAAGCTTCCT
>NW_009953004.1:4033200-4033605 GCF_000747805.2 Chaetura pelagica
AAAAGTGTCCTGCTGAGAGGTCTCCCAGGCGGAGGGTGTGTTCATCCCGCGGGATGAGGCTGGAACGGGCCACTGCCCCTCCAGAATGTGCCATTTTACCCCGGAACATGCCACTGCTCCCGAAACGTCCCATTTTATGCCCGGAACACGCCGTCCCCCTCTGGCACATCCCCCAAACGCTCTGTCCTCTGCTCTGGCTGCCCGGGGCGTTCCCCACGCGGTGACCCTGGTGAGGGAGCCCTGCTGCTCATCCCGCTGCTCATCCCGGGGCTCATCCTGCTGCTCATCCCGGGGCTTATCCTGGGGCTCATCCTGCTGCTCATCCCGGGGCTTATCCCGGGGCTCATCCTGCTGCTCATCCCGGGGCTCATCCCGGGGCTCATCCTGCTGCTCATCCCGGGGCTC
>NW_009953004.1:4034455-4060828 GCF_000747805.2 Chaetura pelagica
CCGCTGCCTCCTGCTTCCCGGCTGCAGGGCAGCCTGTGGCCCCGGCAGCGCGGGCACCAGGGGATGCTCCGGTCGGTACCGAGAGCCTGTGCCCTGGGGATTCCTTTAAGTGCCCCAGAACGAACAGTGGAGTATCATATGAGCACGGGGTTAGCCTGAACTCCTGGAAAATAACAGGGAAAACTGTAAACATCATTCGTAACTGCCAGCTTGAAATTCTCAAACAAATCATCCAAAACAAACAGTAGCTGAGTGGAACTATTTTCTTTGTAGGGAGTTTCCACTGGAATAAATAGCAAGTTCTGTTTAAAAAAAATCATAATTAAATATATATCTCTGCAACTAGCTTTAGTACTTGGAGCACTTGCCAGGGGCTGGAGGATGCCCACAGCCCGAGAGATCCCTAATGACCCAGACTGATGTGTTATTGCAGCTTTTGCTGCCAGTTCTTCAAAGACACTTGCAGTTTTTACCTATGGGCTCTGCCTAAGACAGAGGTGTCTGGTTTTCCCTCTACCTTCCCATCTTCTCCTACATTTAGAACGTTCCTTAAAGTTCTTTTCCTAACCAGACTTCTGTTTGCTGATGCCCAAGTGTAACCCAGGCAGAGCAGTGCTGTGATGTGCCAGCCCTGCAGTACTTGCAGAGGTGGGAAATCAGGACCTTCCACACCATGTGCTTTGCCTCAGCCTCACAGCCAGTTCCTAACTGGCAGGGCCACAGCAGCAGGGCTGAGCACGGAGCTCCTATGTGGGTTGTGTTCCCTGGGATGCACAAAGCACCACCAGGCACGGCACCTCAGTCTTCCCTGTGGTTCCTCCAGTGACCTGGATGTCAGTTTGTCCAGCATGGCTTTACACTAATTAACCCACTGGCACTTGATGGGTATGTATACATGGCTCCTGCTCGTGGGACAGCTGCCTGAAGACTTGTTGAGACCTGGCACAGCTCATGGCCAGCTGCAGGAAAGTTCCTGGGTGCATTTCCTGGGCTGGTGCTCTCTAGGACACGGCTAAAGAGTTTTAGTTTGTGAGCCAGAGGTAAAGTGATCAGGAGGCCGTTTTGATATGACCCTTCCCCCTCAAGGTTTGCAGCTAAACAGTTTTCTCAAAGACCTCACTGCCCGTGTGGGTAGTTGGCTTCACTGGGAAGCGAATTTATTTATCACACTCTAGTGATGTTTTAAAAATTAGTATAGGTTCCTTTAAAGAGGAAGACAAGTATTAAAGTTAATTGGTTTAAAAAGATTCACATTTTCTGAGAGTCAAACACAACAACACACTTGGGATGGTGTGCCCTGATTCTGGGTAGATGGCTCCAGCCTTGGAGACACAACCTCTGCCTCCCTGCAGGCTCTGTGCTGCTAAAATAAGGTCTTTCCATCAACAGCTCTGGTCACAGGCCCATTCTCTGGATGTGTTTTTAAGTGCTGCTGCACTTGAAGTTTTGGCTGAACCCACACATGGATCGCTGAGTGTGGCTCTGTTCTAGGTGAACATTTGCAGATAGGATCAGAAGGGTGCTTCTTCACGTTTGTTCATGATAATTCAGCAAGGCTGGCCCCAGAAATGGGAAGTGCAGAGGAGCTAGCCCAGGGGCTAGAACTCTATTAGTTTTTAACCAGGGGATGTGACTTGAGCATCTGTGTAGTCAGACTGGTTTTACTTCATCATGGGAGATGTCAAGGAATGTGCCATTGATATGGTTTCTCTTAATTAGCCTGAAGATGTAGTAATGTTCATTCTTCATTACTAGCTTTGAGGGATCTCAGATCCTTTCTTACTTGTAATATGGAAGATTCTGATTTGCAGCTCTGATGCACAGATCCTTCTTGCAGATCCTTTCCTGATCCCTCATGGACAGCTTTACCCCAGCACACTGTGCTCCACCTTCCTGCCCACCTTCCTGACACCCCACTGTGGTTCCACCCTCTGTCATGCCAGCCCCTCACAAACACCCTCCTGTGTTTCGTCTGTTCACCTTCATCCACATATACATATTTTGCCCCTAGAATTAAACATGTGTCATGTATGGAATATTATTTACACCTTGACATACCTCAGAATTATTCTCTTTAGTGATAGCTATCATTGAGTGCTAATGCCATTGTAGAGCAGTGTAATTTCATCTGTATTTTTTGCTGCTTCTTTGTGACCTCCATGTTTAAGAACAGGAGAGAGTTCACATGACTTCTGATGGATTAGTTAGTTCTATATTTATTTTCTCAGCATGTAGAGAAGAGCATATGTTTACAGATGCTTACCCCTTGCTAACTTTTATATAAGTAATCTTGATGTTTGCCATTAGAAATTTATCATGTTATTTTACAGACATATTTTACTGTCTGACTGCGGGGCGGTTCTTTCTTGCTTAGTGAGGTAGGTGGCCAGAAGGTCTCTGTGCAGGGTAAAGCAGCTGCCTGCCTGGTTTTATTATTTCTATTGGACAACACTTTTAGTCACATGGTTTAGTTTTAGATAGTCCTGCAAGGAGCAGGGAGTTGGACTTTCTCCTTATGTGTGTCCCTTCCAACTCGAGATATTCTATGACTGCTCGCTTCTCCACTGTTGCCAGTGCCACTGCTCCAGCAAGTGT
This sequence comes from Chaetura pelagica, assembly GCF_000747805.2. Classification (NCBI taxonomy): domain Eukaryota; kingdom Metazoa; phylum Chordata; class Aves; order Apodiformes; family Apodidae; genus Chaetura; species Chaetura pelagica. The sequence goes on from NW_009953004.1 coordinate 4,037,051, forward strand.
CACCCCAGCAGATCCAAACCCAGGCAGCTCTGACCCCCCCTGCAGCAGCACGTCGGGGACCAGCCCCTCTCTTCTTGTCCCCAGCAGTGCTGTCATCCTCATGTGCCCTGCAGAGCAAACGGCAGGACGGATCAGGACATGAAAGTTTCCGAAACCTGGCATCCAGAGTTAGGCCCTCTGAAAGCATGTAGGGTGGAGTCCAGCTTGTGACATGTGAGAGAGAAACTGAAGCAAAACAGGATGTTTTTGTGATTGAAAACTTATTTTTCATAATTCCCATTGAAAGGAAAAAAGCTTGTTTTGGTTTGGGTTTGAGGTTGCCTGTTGCATTTATTAAGAGATTTATTGGCCAAAGAGGTTTGTGCATGGATGTGTATGTACACAGATGTGTCTGTGCATGTGTGCCTGTGTAGGGAGAGCAAATGAAGAGCCTTCAGGACAATTTTCCATCTGAAAATTAATTAAACCAATAGGGACTATCAGCTAGGGGATGGAAAATGTAAATTCCATCTACATAGCTCTTCTGGAAGTCTTGCTGGAGAATTGTTTTCTGCTTTGAACATGTCAAAATTGAAAAGATCCTATTGAATGATAAAGTAATTATTGAAGACCCACAAAAATGCTCATGACTGGAGGTATTAATTTACACATAAACGTGTTAAACCCAAGCAATGGGAAATGAGGCATAAGGGGCAGATTAGGAAGCCTGTACCCCATATTGTGCCCTATATTCAGATTAGTTTCAGCTGATGCAGTTTTCACACTAGTTTCTGTAGAGGTTAAGGAAAAAGTGAAAAAGAAATGCCGGGATAAATTAATACATGAATCAGAATTGTTGCCTTTAAATAGACTGTTCTTTGGAGTTTTCCACAGCCTGCCTCTTCAGGCTATGCCAGAAATAGGGGCACAGGGAGTGATGGCCTTCCCTCAAAGCCCCCAGCTGTCCCTGCTGCTGTTCCCAGCCTCTGCAAAGTACTGATGTTTGGTCACTGACTTCAGAACGAGATGTTTTCTGCCTGAATCCTTTCTACTCCTTTATGAGTCTCTGCAGTCACTTGCAGCAGTTGCTCCCATGGAATAATCATCACAGCCTCGTGTAAGGAACAAAATGTGAATAGTAGGATTTCATGGCTTATCTTTTTCCACCTCATGCCACCAAAGACCTGGGGCCTGTTCTTTAAGGCCACACAACTTGACTTGCATTGGTTCATACCAGGAGCTTTTTTCTGTAAAAATAGGCATATTTTGTTGTTATCCTCACTTGGCAAACTGTCCTCCAGCCCCCAGGTTATTTGATCTCTGAGCTCTGCAGCCTCCATGGTTAACTTCCCTCCTTCCCTGTGTCAGCCCACTGGCAGCTCTTCATGCTGTGTTTTTGGGTGTCTCCTTCACATCTTCTTTTTGAAGTGGGCTCAGCTCACATCATGCCGCTCCCTTCTGCCTTTCTATTCTTGACTTTCATCCAGCAGCTCAGCCATCTCTCTCTCTTGACCTCTCTCACTGTTCAACCCTTAATGTCTTCCTGCAACTCCAAAAACTGGCAAAAAAGTGCAATTGTTTAAGCCAAAGTCTACTTTTATTTGTCGAGTTTGTGTAACTTTAGACCTGAAACTCCCCTGAAATTCACGACATTTGGCTCCTCCTTTGAAGCTGGGATGCCTAGTTTTCATTTCCATCAACTGCAAAATTCTGTGGGATGAAATCCTACAATTCAGCGTAAACCTCTCATGAGTTTGAGGAGAGTTTGACAGTGAATGTTGGCAATAAGCGGGTTACCTGTCCTGATGCTGGGAGATGAGCAAGCCACAGAAAGAGGAAAATGCCTTTCATGGTGTGTGTCCTAGCAGAGGTGCTGTTGATTAACCCACTTTTCAGCCAGCCAGCTCTGAGACTGCTGTTTAACAATCCCAAGTCTGTAAAATGCTAACAGGATGCTTATAAGGCATAAAGGAATTAATGTTCAGCCTGTAATGAAATCCAGATGCACTGAGCTGCCTCTTTGCAAGGTCTTTTCCATGGCCAAGCTGCAAATAAAAGTATTTAATAATTGTAAATAGGCACCAGCCTTGCAACGTGCACAGGACTTGAAGTCCCAGGCACCAAAGGCTGGTGGCAACTCCTGGTGGAGGGGCAGGGTTGCCCTTGGTCCCTCTGCCTGCAGCAAGAACATTTGTAGGTGGGAACCTGGAACCTCCCTGGAGAGCACAGTCTATGCACAGTTCTCTGCCTTAGGGCTGGGGGAAGCTGGCCTGGAAAGGAGCCCATCTCTGTCTCTCAGAGGAAGCCAGGGCAAACAGAAAGGTGGTGAGTAACCCTGTAGCTGGGCAGACCCAGCTGTCTCGGAGTTGTTAATTTTTAAGACAGCAGGAGGAGGAATTCTGGGCCAAGGGAGGGGAAGAAAAAGGGGTTATTTTAAAGACATGAAGGAATGTGTTACATTTTTCTGTTCCTCAGGTTTGGCTGTTCTGCAAGATTTTTCATTTTGCCGAAGCTCGATTCAGTGAACTATTTATTTGCATTTTTAAAGGAGCATGATTCTTAATTTACTTTGGCCTCAATGATGAATTTTTTTACTGTGAAATCCACAAAGTTCCCTTCCAGTGTTATATACACATCCAACTTTACAACAGAAACTTCTACCCCAAAGTGCCAGCCTGAATTCAATGTTTTAAAGGGCTTAATAAAAGTGTGCCCTCACTGATTGCCCACATGAGGCTTATCACGAGCCACCCCAGGATTGTTGGATGCTGTGCTCACAATCAGAGCATGCCACAGCTTGAGGCTAGGGACCATATGAGTGTCTGGAGCTAAGAAGTGGTTTGCTATGGAGCTATAGAGGCAAGAATCCCTCATGAGAGGTTCCTGGGGTAGCTTTCAGCACTTGTTCAAAGGAAGGAAAGGGATGAGGGAAGATCCCTGCTGTAAGGTTCTGTCAAAACACACCAGGGAAATCTGTTGCAGTTTTCACCATGGGAAGAAGCATTGCAGGAAAATCTCAACAGACAGTGGCTATTTGGTCTGATCCATTGCCAGCAAATACTTCAAATTTAATCAGCCCTGGTTGCAATCAGAATTGCAACCAAACCATTGGGACCTCCAAGGAAAGGTGAAGAAATTTTGCATGCTTGTTTTCAGCAGCAGTTTCCTGTAATTTTCGCACATTCTCTCCACCAACACTGTACCAACTGGACTGAGGCTTGGGAATAGCAAGATTTGGTTTTATTCTTGCACTCATCAGTTTTCACTTCTTGGCCCAGCACAGGATGCCCCAGTGAGGGAGCACAGACCTCTGCTCTGTCCATGTGGTTCCAGACCCCGGTCCAGACTCTTCAGGAAGGCAGTCCTGCAGGCACAAGTTATCTGTGGAGCAGAGCAAAAAGGTGTCATGAAACAGATTAGTGTGAGTCAAGCTGATCCCCAGCCACCTCCGAGTGGAAAACCCCCTGGGCCTTTGGCAGCCAACCCTGGTCCCCTCCATGTGGGATATTTTAAAATAAACCAGCAGGGCTCCATTTCTTGGAAGGAAAAGGAAACGTTTCAAAATGTGTCCTTGCAAACGAATTTACTGTCACCAGGCTCTGCGTATTTTAAGAAATGTTTGAGTTTGTTTGGAGACACATTTTAGCAGTAGGGGAGAGGGAAACAATTAGTGAAACAACGTGGGAGGACAAACTTGTGCACAATGGCTCAGATAAATACTTACATCCAAGTTTCTTAGCTCTGAGTGCACGCTAAACCCTGCCCTGTCTCTCTGAAGGGACTCACATCCACAAATAAAATACTGGACTATGGCCACCCAATGTTATTTTACACTTCATGCTCTAAATAATGAGGCTAATTCTGGATCGTAAGGAATTCAGAGGGTTAAAGTCGTGGCAGGAGAGTTAAAGATTCTCCCCAGTGTCTGCAAGGAAACATAAATGCTTTTTTGTATGCCTGTGCTGGCAAAATTCACCCCCAAGACCTCATAAAACAGCTGCACCTTTCTTCGTCTCTTCTAGGCACTGAATTTTCACCCCTTGCAAAGCACAGTACAGCAAATTCTTAAACTCTAAATGGACAGACAGATGTCCTCACCAAACATGAAGGAACATGGAGAAATGAGGTTGGATGGATCGAAACAGGGTTGCATGAGTCAGAAACCAGGATGGGCTGCCAGAGTCTGGGGGTGGCAGGAGACACAGGGCAGTTAGTGTTGTGTTAATGGGGCTGCATGAGCAGTTAATACTGCTCCTAATTAGGTAGGGTGAGTCATCTATGGTTATGGAAAAGCTTCTTGTAGTCTAAGTGGTAGCAAAGGGACCTGTTTCTTTGGACAGGTAGATGATGGCAAGAGTTTATGCACCAGGAATTCCTGATAATATGCCATGAGGTTCAAGCTGCTCTGTTTCTGTTTGCTTGCAGGTATTGGTCAGTGCTTTTGGATAAGCTCCTGGGACAAGAAGTTTGTCTTCTTTTTTTGCAATAAAAATGTCACAATAATGATGTTGGGGGGGATATACCATATGATTTGAGGAGAAAGGATACCTAGCTTAGACCTCTTCCAGAAGGAAAACTTGGCATCCAAACTTAGCTTTGCCACTACTTTTCAACATTGATGTGGTCATGTTATTTAAATCTTAATTCTGAGCTTCAGTTTTTATGTTTTCCAAGTAAGCAGTTTGAAGCTGGAGCAAAGATGTATGGAATAAGAGCTAGGAGGGGCTTGGCTGAATACAAACTGCAATGTGTTCTAGAGCTGGAAAACATTGTGGTGAAGCACAGCAGTTGTATAGAGGCAAAAGCAGACAGTCACTCTGCTAATGCCACTGCTGTCTCAGGAACAGGCTGTGCCAGGACTTGGGCAGCACTGGCAGCAAGTCCTGGTCCCCACAGCTCCTCAGGTGCCTACCTGCTCATGGCATGGGCAGTGATGATGGATGTTCCTCCAGGTTGGCTTCTCTCCCCTTACTCCTGTTTCCATTCAGGATCACCCCAGATGGGGCCAGCAGAGGGGCACACAGCAGGTCTGGCTGAGGGCAGGTATGTACAGCTGTGTCCTCAGAGGGTGGCACTGAGTGCCCTGCCAGGGGCCTCCTCTGCCAGGGGAATGACTCCAGGCAGCACTTTGGGAGCCCCTGCTGAAGCTGCTCCTGGCCCTGAGGTCACGCTGGGATTTGTACAGTTTCTCCAGTGGCAGACAAAGTCTGGGAGCAAGGGGAAAAGGAGACAGCAGCCGTGTGAGTGCACTTTTCCCTGAACTCATTTTAGGTGCAAATCAGCATAAAATGGCAAGCTCGTGGATTGATCCAAGCCCATGTGATTAGTTAATTGTTTCTGTAATCTTAAATGAATTCTTAAATTCTTAAATTCTATACTCTTAAATGGATTCTTCAGACTCCAGCAGAGGAAGTTCCACCTCAACATGAGGAAGAAATCCTTTACTGGGAGGGTGACAGAGCCCTAGGACAGTCTGCCCAGAGGGGTTGTGGAGTCTCCTTCTCTGGAGACTTTCAAGAACTGTCTGGATGCCTTTCTGAGTGATCTGCCCTAGTTTTTTGGTCCTGCTCTGGCAGGCGGGTTGGAATTAAAGGTCTATAGAAGTCACTTCCAACCCTGACCATTCTGTGTTTCTGTGATTATTTATTTATTTATTTATTTCCATCTTGCCTGGGAGCTAAATAACCATGTCCTACATTTACACAATAACTTTTGCTCTGTTCCAGTACATCACTGGAAAGTTTTCCTTTTCTGGGATGAGTTGTTTAGTAGCAGTGATCTGCTCTGACACAACATACTGATCCTGGGATGACAGTTTTCCTAGGAAGAGAGTGTTTCACAAGATCCATTCGAGAATGAGAATAATATTGGTGCTACTGGCTGTGAACAATTTGTGATGCTCCAAATAATCAAAGACATTGTGGCCTATGTTTTACTCTCTCTGACTGTGCCTTTAACAACACAAATCTCCCCAACTGATATGAATGTCAGCATGGAATTGACTCAAAATCCATGTTGAAGGGTTTTATTTTTATTTTAAAGGACTGGATGAGACTGTTTCACCATCTTTACAGCTAGAAAGTGGGACTGTGTGTCTAACCTGGGGAGAGTGACTGACAGCCAAATGTTCCATGTAAAAGAATACCAGAACCTGGGTGTTCAGTCTCCTGATGAAGGACATTTCCACTGTGGACTGCAGGGCTAGTTTTGAATGTTCTAGCTGGCCCAGTCCTTGGCAGGGACTCTGCAGAACTTTATCCTGCTGTTTCTGCACTGCTGCTTGTTTTCAGACTGGCTTTTCATTCTCTCTTTAGGTGATGACATACCCAATGGCCAAAGCAGAGCTACCCAGGAGCCTTCTGCTAGTGTATTTTTTTGCAATAAAAATGTCACAATAATGATGTTGGGGGGGATATACCATATGATTTGAGGAGAAAGGATACCTAGCTTAGACCTCTTCCAGAAGGAAAACTTGGCATCCAAACTTAGCTTTGCCACTACTTTTCAACATTGATGTGGTCATGTTATTTAAATCTTAATTCTGAGCTTCAGTTTTTATGTTTTCCAAGTAAGCAGTTTGAAGCTGGAGCAAAGATGTATGGAATAAGAGCTAGGAGGGGCTTGGCTGAATACAAACTGCAATGTGTTCTAGAGCTGGAAAACATTGTGGTGAAGCACAGCAGTTGTATAGAGGCAAAAGCAGACAGTCACTCTGCTAATGCCACTGCTGTCTCAGGAACAGGCTGTGCCAGGACTTGGGCAGCACTGGCAGCAAGTCCTGGTCCCCACAGCTCCTCAGGTGCCTACCTGCTCATGGCATGGGCAGTGATGATGGATGTTCCTCCAGGTTGGCTTCTCTCCCCTTACTCCCGTTTCCATTCAGGATCACCCCAGATGGGGCCAGCAGAGGGGCACACAGCAGGTCTGGCTGAGGGCAGGTATGTACAGCTGTGTCCTCAGAGGGTGGCACTGAGTGCCCTGCCAGGGGCCTCCTCTGCCAGGGGAATGACTCCAGGCAGCACTTTGGGAGCCCCTGCTGAAGCTGCTCCTGGCCCTGAGGTCACGCTGGGATTTGTACAGTTTCTCCAGTGGCAGACAAAGTCTGGGAGCAAGGGGAAAAGGAGACAGCAGCCGTGTGAGTGCACTTTTCCCTGAACTCATTTTAGGTGCAAATCAGCATAAAATGGCAAGCTCGTGGATTGATCCAAGCCCATGTGATTAGTTAATTGTTTCTGTAATCTTAAATGAATTCTTAAATTCTTAAATTCTATACTCTTAAATGGATTCTTCAGACTCCAGCAGAGGAAGTTCCACCTCAACATGAGGAAGAAATCCTTTACTGGGAGGGTGACAGAGCCCTAGGACAGTCTGCCCAGAGGGGTTGTGGAGTCTCCTTCTCTGGAGACTTTCAAGAACTGTCTGGATGCCTTTCTGAGTGATCTGCCCTAGTTTTTTGGTCCTGCTCTGGCAGGCGGGTTGGAATTAAAGGTCTATAGAAGTCACTTCCAACCCTGACCATTCTGTGTTTCTGTGATTATTTATTTATTTATTTATTTCCATCTTGCCTGGGAGCTAAATAACCATGTCCTACATTTACACAATAACTTTTGCTCTGTTCCAGTACATCACTGGAAAGTTTTCCTTTTCTGGGATGAGTTGTTTAGTAGCAGTGATCTGCTCTGACACAACATACTGATCCTGGGATGACAGTTTTCCTAGGAAGAGAGTGTTTCACAAGATCCATTCGAGAATGAGAATAATATTGGTGCTACTGGCTGTGAACAATTTGTGATGCTCCAAATAATCAAAGACATTGTGGCCTATGTTTTACTCTCTCTGACTGTGCCTTTAACAACACAAATCTCCCCAACTGATATGAATGTCAGCATGGAATTGACTCAAAATCCATGTTGAAGGGTTTTATTTTTATTTTAAAGGACTGGATGAGACTGTTTCACCATCTTTACAGCTAGAAAGTGGGACTGTGTGTCTAACCTGGGGAGAGTGACTGACAGCCAAATGTTCCATGTAAAAGAATACCAGAACCTGGGTGTTCAGTCTCCTGATGAAGGACATTTCCACTGTGGACTGCAGGGCTAGTTTTGAATGTTCTAGCTGGCCCAGTCCTTGGCAGGGACTCTGCAGAACTTTATCCTGCTGTTTCTGCACTGCTGCTTGTTTTCAGACTGGCTTTTCATTCTCTCTTTAGGTGATGACATACCCAATGGCCAAAGCAGAGCTACCCAGGAGCCTTCTGCTAGTGTATTTTTTTCCCCAGGAAAATGTAGTTTAATTGAAAACAAACATTTTATCAAAACACACTGTTTGGCAGAGTCCTGCAGAAAATGAAGAGAGCTCCTCCTGCCACACAGGATCTTAAACCAGGCACATTTCCATTGGAAAACATCATCGAGCCATGCCAGCTTACCCACTCAGCTGCGAGGTCTGCAGCTTGGCAGCAGCCCTGTCATGTGGGTTGACCCTGAAACTCAAGGTCTTGTAGATCTGTCACCCCTCAGGATGCAGCTGTTCGGGCATCTAGGCAGCCCTGGCCTTGCAGGTGGCCAAGCCCACCATCTCCTTGGCTGGGTCTGCCTCCCACATTTGGTCTGGAAGCACCAGGGTCTGTGGTCCAGGCCTCTGGAACCTTCAGTCTTCCATAGCACCTTCAGCTGGTGAGGATGGGAACATGTTCCCTGCGGAGATGAGAGTCTGACCAGGCAGGACCCCACTGTGTGGGACACGAGCTGGCAGCAGGTGCGGGAGGCAGAGAAAGCACATGGGGTTTTTGAAGACACAGTTAATCAATGCTTCTGAAACAAGTATTTCCAGTTATGTTCTGCAGCAAAATTGCACTGTTAAAAAAAATGTGGGTTTCATTTATGAACGTGAACTAAACCAAACAGCAGCATCGCGGTGCCACAACCACCACAAGCCTGAACCAGCTGTTGGCAACAGGAAAACCCACCCATATAAAGGTGTCATTACTTTTCAGTTCAACTACCTGAAGAATTTTTTTCACTTTAGCTTTCTGAAGAAGAGCTTTCAAGCGCTGGGATTGGGGGGGGAAACCTCCCCCTGGGGCTGGGCGGCCAAGCCGATAGTGTCGGCCATACATGGGTTTGGAATGAGGGGCACTGGGCTCGGAGCCTGCCTGGTGCCAAGAAACACACAGCTAAACTCAGCAGCTCTGGGATGAGTCATGTACAAACACAGCCTGGAGTCTTGCAAGTGCTCCAGCACTTCCTGAGTGTGTTGGGTAAACGAATCCCTGTTCCCATGGCACCAAAAGACTGCAGAGATCTTGCTGTGTCCCTCTGGCCGCTCCCACTGTGGTGCCTGGGCAGTGTGAGCAGAGCAGCTGAAGTTCCTCCAGCTCTAACATGGAGTAAGAGCAATGTCTCCCCTTCATCCACGAGGGATGCTCTGGGAAAGGCTGCAGGAGCCTGCAGGAGCGTAGGACCACCAGCTGCCCCTCCAGGCTCTGCCAGCCCAGGTTCAGGGCAGCCAAATGGCGAGGGGCTGTGGCCACTCCATGAAACTCCTGCCTGGGGCAGGGATCACCTCCTGGTTCTTCTGTATAGTGAGACGGGAGGGGGGATTGCAATGCAGCTGTAAAACTGTAGCCCCTAGAAACATGCAGGGTTTAGAGCACATTTCACATGGCACGGGCAGAACACTCCAGGTGTTGGGAGCTGCTCTCCATGTCCAGCAGCATCTTAAGGAGACACTGTTTACAGGGGCCAGCCCATACAAACCAAAACTGTCAAAAATGGGGTTCAGCTGAGTTTTCCCAAGCAGGGAAGGAGGACATGAGCAACTGTTTTACCCTGCATGGCTACTGAAACCAAAGGAGAACCATTCATTATTCCTCTATTAAATATACAAATGATGTTAACTGTGAAATGGAGCCAACTAGCCACGTCCCATTCCCTCAGGAGGATGCCACTCATGAGATCCTGTGGCCGTCATCTCAGTGATGTCCTGCTAAGGATACTTGACTGGCTTGTGTCTAAGAGGCTTTGGCTGAGGACTTGGAAGGCAGTTTTCTGGTTTGCCAAAAGGCTGCTTGGAATCAGGCAACAGGACCTCTCAGCAAGTGGTGATTTCAGCAATTTATTTGGAGACAGTGAGTATGGGGAATGCCTGTGTCCTGTAGTCACAGCATTTCCCTGCAAACCCAAAGTCTGTCCTTGTGAGACTTCCACATGTACTCCAGCAACTGCTGGAAGTGGGGCTGGTGAGCAGGTCCTCAGGCTCCTCCGGAGAAGTGCACTGAATGGGCAAAGACAAGGTTTCTTGGAAGAAATTGCTGCCACCATTCAGGTACAATCTGAAGCCATTCCTGATGGCTGGGAAAAATAATCCTCCAGCACTGACTCTTGGATATCTCCCCTGAAATTCTGAGTAAAATGTCCTCCTGCACTACACTGAAATCATGTGTGTTGTTGGTACTCCTTATTATGTTGTACCATGGAGGAGACAAGTTTTGGGATGGCCAAAATGATTGTTCTAAGTACAGGGAGGTTATTATGTGCCATAGGATTCTTGGGCTCAGAAGATACTCACATGCAAGATTTTCATACAATGCCATTCCAGATGTTTCTACACCAGAACCACAAAGTTTCCCCCAGTGGTGCCCTTGGCTGGGGACAGCTGGCTGGGGTTTTTCACAACTACCCTCACCTGCCCTTCCCTCCTGCTGTGAGATGCTGCACAACAGATGCTTTGCTGTACTATGTTTAGTAGGAACATGTTCTCCTATTAAGGCACCTCTGGAAGCCAGATGTTCTGTTTTAGTAAGGAGACTTTTTTTTAAACAAACACTTTTTAGCTGATGTTATTTTTATTTAGTTCTCCCTGTGAAGCTTCCGGAGATAGATCTTTGCTTGGCAAGGTCATGTCAGAGACTGAAGGAAAAGTTGCCATCTCTCTGTCACCGACTGCACACACACGTACACAAATAATCTATTTGGAGAGCACAACTGATGGTGCAAAGCTGAATATCCATAGGTTAAGAAATGGCTTTATGAAATGGTGCTTGCAGTCCCACTCCAACATGAGTTACCTGATCTTGTACTCTTTCTCTTTTCTGGGCTTCCTCACAGAAATCCCTGGGGACAGCCCCCCCAGGCAGGCTGAGCCCCTGCGTTGCTGCAGAACCAGCAGGAGCAGTGCCCAACCCAGCCCTTTAGCCTTCCCCTCTGCTCAGGAGGTCAGGGCCAGGCACCCAAACTCCCTCTAATCACCTTGCTTTTGGCCTTGACATCAATGAAATGAGGGCAATACCTTCTTCCTCTGACACCAGCAGGATGTGGTTGTAATGTGGTTGTAAGGTACTGAGCTGGGGCAGTGTTGTGTACTCAGAGATGGGACTGAGGAGCTCACATGCAACAAATGTTTCTGTATTCAGCAGATTTTTGGAAAGGCTATTGTTAATAAAAGGAACAGGCTTTCTCTGTAGGACCACTTCTCAACCAGCAATCCTGGTTTCTTTTATTCTTTGGAGATTCCATATTTTGATGTGTTCAGAAGTAAAAAGATCAAGAATTCTTGGCACACTCTAAACTTCCTGATACCTTGAGCTCTAATACAGGCAAATGCTGAAATGAGAAACAAGCAATGAGACAGATTTCCCCATGCTTAGTAAGCAAGAACCACTGATATATGGATTTCTCTCTATCATCTTTCTCCCTTTCTCTATTTAACAAATAAAAGGAGACCTGTGACCTTCATGTGTGTATTTTGACTTGGATGGTCATCATGTCTAACTCAGAGGTCTCACCACTGCAGCCACTTCCTTTCTGTGCCCTATGAGATTTGGTGGCTGTGGCTGCTAAAAAAAAGATACAAGTGTCTTGAGATTAAACTACCTGGTAAGTAGTAATAACCTACAGATTTGCTGAATCTGTAAGTCATGAAAAATGGATATAGAGAAAAATCTACTAAATAACCTCATCCATCTCTTCAGCCCCTAATAAGGCTCCCTACAGTATCATATGTGGTTCATAGCTTTGTCCAGTCTAGCTTTACATTGGATTTTTATACCTTTCCTTAACAAACTCTTCCATGGCACTTCCATGGTAGGAAGTTTTTCCTGACCTCTGGCTTGTGTTTTTGTTGTTTTTTTCTCTGCTTAATTTCGTGTCATTACTTTGAATTTTGGCTGTGAAAACTGGATGTATTTCAAGTTAGGGGAGTTTTAAGTGTCCCACGTAAATGTGAGAGTTGACAAATTTTTAGTAATAAGGAAGGGGAGGGAGGTGTCTGAAAGCCCAGATCAAGGCTCTCAGTGCTGAGGTTTCATCAGTGTTAGATAAAAAGAGAACTGGGAGAGTGCAATAAGCAAATCTGCTTCCCAGGTGACCAGGCTAACTGGAATGTCTTTTTGTCTTGCAGAAGATGAAGCCCATTGTCCAAAGAAGACGATCTACACCTTCTACCATTGCTAAAGCTCTTGGCAAGTCAAGGTACCATTCCAGGTAGAGGAAGAACTTTTCTGACTCCTTTTTCCACCTTTCTGCCCGTACTGACCAAAGCCCTCTTCAAATACTGGAAGGCCACTATAAGGTCTCCCCAGAGCCTTCTCTTCTCCAGGCTGAGCTGCACTCCTTTCTGCCTTGCTCTGATAGCAATCTTATCAATAGCAATTCCTGAGGGATTTGTTTAGCTCATTTTTTTTTCTTTGTAAGAAAGAGATTATAAAGCTGAACTGATTGACATTAGATCTGGACCAGCTCTCCTGAAAAATACCCCCTTTATATCACACCACAGGTGTGATAGATACCTCCTGCGTTTCTGAAATGGCTGTGTGGGGTCTGCCTCATATGATCATTTAAAATAAAGGACAGGGCTGATTTCCCTTTGCTTCTCTTCTGACCAAGTTGTGTGGCTTCCTTGTCATTCCCCAAACCCTCTTGTAAATAACACTAAAAAAAGTAACAAAGGGAAACAAATTCTTGACTTTATTTGGCTGGAGAATATCCTTGTGAGGGAGGAAAGCTTGAAATGTTTCTCATGATGGATTGCCATGGAAGGAACTGGTACAATGCCATCTTTTCTTAGGCCACCAGAGTATTGGAGAGCTTTATTTTTTTGCTGTCCTCTTTTTGCGTTTACAAAGCTGTGCAGCTCCTCCAGCTCTAGGAAATCCACTGCTCAACTGATGCACATCCAAAGCTTTTACTAACAAGTTTAAAGGCCATTTAGCTTCTCAGTGGTAGAGACAACAGATGTGTAAGTCGAGAATTCACCTGCTGGTGGCTGTGGAGTGGTGAGGAGGGAAGAGGGAGTTTCTGCATGCAGGATTGTGGGTGTTCCTGTGACTGAGAGGAGGCTGAGAAGCCAATGGGGAGCTCAAGGCTTGCTGGAGCTCTCCCAGCTGGGGGAAGCACAGAGAAAGGACCCGGTGCCATCCCAGCGATGGCTGCAGCACCCAAAAACTGGAGGGTTCTGTGGCGATGGCCCTTGTACCAGTTTCAGTAGAAACAAGATGCTGGATTGCGGCCAGGGGAGCAGGGGAGGATAGCTGGAGTTAGATGAGTACATGCAGTTCCTTTCTCCAAGCTGCAGCCCCTTCACTGACAAGCAGTTGTGTTTAGATGGTGACACAGGGAGCCGTGTCGGTCCCTGCCCAGGCTGGGCAGAGCCACCTGGCACTGCATCCCCCCCTCTCAGTCACAGCTCACATGGATGTGCTGAAAATAACTGTTTTACCTGAACAAGCAATGACTGAAAATGAACATTTCAGCAGCTCAGCCTCTCCTGGTATGGTGTGGGTATTCGGGCAGCATTCCATGCCCCCAAGGTGCACTGGGCCACTGCAGGGCCACAGTGGAAGTGCTGGGAGGAGAGCAGGGCTGCAGGCTGGCCCAAAACAGCCACCAGTGGCCAGTCACAGACCCTTGTGAATGAATCTTCTGAGAAAGTCTTGTCCTTTTTCTTCCCCTTCCAGAGAAACTGCCCTTTCCTGTTCTCACCTTGACAATGGGCTGCCAAGTGGAGTGTTCAGCAGCCCAGGCTCCACTTACATCCTGGATGAGCGGGTGCAGCTGACCATGGGCCTGCAGACCCAGGAGAGACACCTGATCCTGTTCAGCGATGTGCTGGTCATTGCCAAATCCAAGTAAGAGGGGTTCACACTCACTCCTTCTCCCCAACATGTGCTGCTGAAGCTGTGCTCTGAGCTATTTGTGGAGCAGGCATCAAAACAGCTCTTTACAAACATGGGTCTAAAATGAGGCATCTCTCCCTTCTGCCTCCAGAAATTCTTCTTGGTATTCATGTTTCACTCCATTTTCCTGAAGGTAAAGGGTGTTTTAATTGTTTTTTCCCTTTCCCTTATGTGGCTTCTTCATTAAATGGGATGAGGGCAAGATCTTGGCAGTAAGGACAGAAAACTGAGTCTTGATCTGGCTACTGCTGCCACACATAAATGAAGAGCTTAGGTGGCTTCAGTTATTAGCACAGACAGTAATTAGCCTAAATCACCATCTACCTCTGTGTGGCTCTAGTGAATCACATCACCCTAGGCCACAGATGTCTCACTGCAGCCACCAACCCCAAAACATACCTCCACATGCCCAGAAGTTTGGTTCTGGCAGGGGGCTTGTTGCTGTTACTGCATCTGCATGACTGGAAGGTGACATGACCAGACTCTGGAAGACTAGACATTAGGGTCTGGCCTAAGAAATCCATAATTTGAATTGCAGATCCTCCTCCAGCCTGAAGCTGAAAAAGCAGGTGCATCTGAGTGAAGTATGGACAGGCACCTGTCTCAGCGAAGTGACAGAGAAAAAGATGAGTTCTGAGAATTCATTTGTCATCGGCTGGCCTACCACCAACTATGTTGTCACCTTCAGGTATCTCATCAGACACCAGACTCTGCAGCCTGGCAGCTGCCCACATCTCTGACTGAGGCAGGGCCCTGAGCTCTACTACAGCCCTTCTCCCCATTGAGTAGAGGACTTGCACTCACCTCAGACAGTATGGTAAAAAGATGTTGGGAGACAGTCATCTTAGAAAGATACCTAAAGGTTGGTCCCTGAGAGCCTTTTAGAGGACCAGGCAGGGCTAACTCTGTTTCACAGCATCCTGGAACATCACAACCAAATCTGCCATAGCAAGCCAGCTTGTGCCATCATACAAGCACATTGTTTCAGCACCTATCCACAGACATTTCTGTAGGAGATTAGCCCTAGTCTGGGAATTTTTCAGGAAAAGGACAGGTTAGATTTGTCAATGAAAAATGCCAGATGGCCTCGTGCCAGGATTAAACCCCTTATCCACCCTTGGTGTGGCTTGGGCAGTTCCTGGGTTCCTGTGGGTGTCTGCCAGGATGTCCCAGGCCCATGGCAACAGACTATGGAAAGGTTCTTTAAGATGGGTTTGCACAAGCTGCACATTCCAGAGCTTGCTTAGCCCTTGCTAATCCCAAAAACAGAAATGCAAGGGGAGCATGGAGCTGGCTACAGACTAGCCCATTCCCCTCCAAATGCCACCTCAAAGACTATCCCACTACTGCACCTGAGCTAAGCAGGCTCACCAAAAAGCAGGTGAGCTTTTTATTACCTAGAGCTCAGTCTAGCCTGGCTAAACTGAACGTAGAGCTGGTACATCCACAGTGAGATCAGGTCACTCAGGCACCTCTGCTTCTCACTCTCCTTTGCAAAGTGAGGAGGTCAGCCTTCCAGGTTCACTGTGTCCTCAGAGGTCCTGCTAGCACAGCGAGGAACAGCTGATCTGGCCTGATGAGCAGCTGCCTTGGTGGAAAAATAAATGGGAGCCCTACCATGGTTTCCCACAGTCTGTCTCATGGTTTCCATGGGTCAGGATGGTGTCTCCCAGGTGATGCATTCCTGACCAGGACTCATGCCCTGACATGCAGCCCTTGGTGTCTTAGTCCAAATAAAGTTCCACTTCCTTCATGTCACTGAGACCTGGGTAACTCGTGTTGGCAACAGAAGCTTCAGGAACAGCAGATATTGGAAGGAAAAAACAGGAGAAGGAAAATAGCAATTAAAGGTCACTGCAAAAATAATAAGGGCCCACAAGATGAGTTAACTCCAGCATCACAGCAAGATATTTGTCCCGAATCTGAACACTCGCCAGCCTGGGCAGGAGACAGTCCAGTTTGTTGCTGGGATCTTTTTTGTTATTTTTGTTATTTGTTAAAATAGGACAGAGGCAGGAAAGGATTTGTTCCAGGGCTTTGCAGGAAGGAACTTTGACTTACATCTATATATAAATGACACTGGGTAGAGTTTCCAGAGGCTGTTCCCCACTCAGCTCTTGTTTGATGCTCTGCCTCCCTTTTATCTTCAGCTCAGCTGATGTGAAGGAGCAATGGCTGTCTGCACTGCTGTGGTAAGTGACCCTCCTTTCATCCTCCTCCTGGGTGGCTCCTCTGCAACTCTCAGAGGAGTATGTCATGCCAGGCACCACGTTGCCCTCTGATATTGGGCACATTGTCTAGCTACTGTTTGAAAAAACGCACCTTTGAAACCTGAATGTAGAAGCCCCTGGGTGAAAGCAAAGCTGGTGTTAACAGTCTAGGAAGGATAAAATCCTTTAGAAGATTACATTATTGGAGCAGCTTTTTTCCTCTTGAGCTGGAGGTTGGCTTTGCTGATGTCTATGGAAATGTCACACGTGTCACTGATTCTTCAGATTATTTTTTTTATTGGAACTGAAATTTGTATTTCCTGGCAGCTAGAGGCTACAGTTGTTTCTTCATCATGTTACATTTCTAGTTATTGTTTCCACTAACCCTTGGTCAGAAGTATTTCTGGAGGTACAGAGAGGGGAAAAGGTCTCTTGATTTGTGGAGGACAGTAAGGATCCTAAGCATGCTGGGAGGTGTTACACTAGACATGTCCATCTGCATTACAGCACTGCCATGGGGGTGCTGCTAGTCTGGGTGCTCAAGATAAAAGTCTCAAGCCAGTAGGAGCATGTAAGTGATGTGGACAGTGGGACTGAGTGTCCCCTCAGCAAGTTTGCTGACAACACCAACTGTGTGGTGTGGTTGGCACCCAAGAGGGAAGGGATCCATCCAGAGGGACCTTGACAGGCTGGAGAGGTGGCCAGTGCCAACCTCATGAAGTTCAACAAGGCCAAGTGCAGGGTCCTGCATCTGGACTGGGGCAACCCCAAGCACAAATATAGGTTGGGCAAAGAATGGATTGAGACCAGCCTTGAGGAGAAGGGCCTGCAGTTGTTGGTTGATGAAAAACTCACCATGAGCCAGGAATGTGCACTGACAGCCCAGAAACCAACCATGTCCTGGGCTGCATCAAACGAAGTGTGGCCAGCAGGTTGAGTGAGGTGATCCTGCCCCTTTGTTCCACACTCATGAGACCCCACCTGGAGAACTGTGTCCAGTTCTGGAGCCCTCAACACAGGAAGGACATAGAGCTCTTGGAGTGAGTCTGGAGGAGGCCATGGAGATGATCCAAGGGCTGGAGCAGCTCTGCTCTGGAGACAGGCTGAGAGTTGGGGTGTTCAGCCTGGAGAGGAGAAGGCTCCAGGGAGACCTTAAAGCACCTTCCAGTGCCTGAAGGGGCTCCAGGAAAGCTGGGGAGGGACTTTTTACCAGGATGTGTAATGATAGGATGAGGGGTTATGGTTTCAAGCTGGAAGACATGAGATTTAGGTTAGACATCAGGAAGAAATTCTTCAGTGTGAGGGTGATGAGAGCCTGGCCCAGGTTGCCCAGGGAAGCTGTGGCTGCCCCATCCCTGGCAGTGTTGAAGGGCAGGTTGGATGGGGCTTGGAGCAGCCTGGTCTGCTGGCAGGTGTCCCTGCCCATGCAGGGGGTTGGAACTCGATGATCTTTAAGGTCCTTTCCAACCCAAAGCATTTTATGATTCCGTGATTCTATCGCTACATGACTACACTGTGAACAGGGCATGTTATTGCTACTGTCGTAATTAATCTATATTTATCATAGTGCCAAGGAGTAGGTACCTTGCATCCTAGTCTTAGGGGCCTTCTCAAGTTTAGTTGGGAAATCATTCCCTCCTCTTTTCTTTGACTTTCAGGCATATCAATGAGGTAAAACAGAATGAATATCTGAAGAATCTAACCCTTCAAATCTTTGTGCTGGATGCTGACAACTGTTCTATTGTAAGTAAAGAACCTGCTCATCAGGCCAATGCTACATGGAGGTCTGTGGGGTAGGGGTGGGAAGACAGGGCTCTGGGGATGCTGCTGCTGTCCCTGTTTAAAATTCAGGTTCCACAGGTTATAGAGATTATAGAGGGTGTGCATCTGGGCAGCTGCATCCTTCCCACTGGAAGCCCACTCAGAGGGATTTGGTTTGGGAAATCAGGAGGTAGCCAGACCCTAACCGAAGAGTGGTTAATTCTTAAAATTATCATTGGGCTCTGGCTTCTTTTCTCTTTTCCTTCTGCTTCTGTTCCTAATTGGTGACAGTTTGTGGTTGAGTGACTGGTCATTCCTATTTTCAGGGCATTAAGTTGAGGATATTGATCATGCCTCTGGTTTGGTCTCCTGAATTAATTTACTGGAATGTGCCCCATTTTCTTCATATTAATCACATACATTTCTAGGCTTTGTGCTAAGCTTGGTGGGTCACATTTACTTCCTGGAGACTCAGTGCAACACTGGTGTGACCCAATACAGCAGCTGAACATCACATACTGCCTGGGATTCCTGCAGGACAAAATTTTTGGATGGTACAATAAACCCCTGACAGAAGAACTAGCAGAAAATGGTTTTCATAGTGTCTAACCATTAACAGTGATTTTAGTGCAGTTCAAATTAGCACAGCTCTTCTGACTGTGAGCATTTAGTAAAAAACAGTCAATAGGCAGATGAGAGACATTTTCCTCAGATTTTCAAGCTGCAAGAAACTGCAACCAAACTTCATGCCTTCTTCTTAGCCTCCTCTGTTTTCTCTGTTTTCCTTTCTAGACGGCATCAGTCGATGTGTCCAATGTGGAAACTGCAGAGAGTGTGATGAAGAAGACCCTTCTGCAGGTTGGACTTCCTGTAAGTGGCAGTTGCCTAGTCTGCCAGATCTTAGCTGAGGAAGCTGGCAACATATGAGTTACAGGACAAGGCAGATATGAAGAAGTCTACATTTACTGTAGCCAGCCAGTAAGGCACTGATACTCTCTGGACTGTAAGATGAAGCAATCTGTTCATGTGGGTGACAAGTATTGGGAGCACAGACATGCTTACATGCCTACATTAAATTCAAACCTTGTTTAATGAAGCCCTTTGGATGTCAGAGAACCCAAGCGTTTGCCATCCAGCGTTAGGATTGAGGCAAGCTTGACAAAGGTTTATTAATATAGCTCTGAAATACTGAACAAATCGGTGATGTTCTCAGCTGAACCTTGCCCATTGCAGTGGTCCAGCCTTTCCTAGTCCAGTGTTTAACAGGTAGCTTAGACAGTGTTCCAGTAGTTTAATACCAAGGAAGGCTGTGGATCATCTTGCTAAAACACTCTGGGAAACCATCACACAAATTTACACCCTTCTGGCTATCAGTCTTTTCTTCTCCTGAACCAAGTGTGGTGACACCTTGTGGGCCTCACCTTGGCTGCCTTCACCTGATATTTTTCTTTTTCCCTCAACTACCAGGGCACGACAAGTGAACACCATCTCTGGGTGATCTCAGGAAAAGATGACCCTCCTTACCCTCTTATTGGTAAGAGGTCTCCCATTTTCCCTCACTTCTAGCTCCACAGGAACAAGTGATGAATAATACCAGTGTGTCTGGCAGAGAAATACCTCAAACATTGCATTCTTCATTTAGAAAAGCAATGGTAGTGGGGGTGTTGCTGATGGGACATCAAGCTGATGTGAGATGTCAGTTGGCTTTTATGGTCTCAGGATCCACATTTCGTCAACATATGGTGACATATTTGAAGACCTTCAAACTTACCTCCCTTTTCCAAACAAATCTGTGCAAGACAGCAAAATGTAAAATTAAATGCATTATCTGCCAGAGAGGAAGCAAGGAGATAACACTGATTTACCCAGCATCTAAACCAAAGCTCTTGGATGCATTTGACCGGCTCTTTGCTTCTCTGACAGAGGTGTCAGTGGTGCAGCCATTGCTCAGACTGTTTTGCCCTGCTTAGTTGTGTTGAACAAGGAATCCCTGCACTAACATTGTGTTCTCAATAAATACATCCCCAGGCTCTCCAAGTTTATGCATATTGGTTTAATAAATAATTTTGCTCCAAAGTTTGCTCCTGTTTTCATAGTAAGAGGCCCTTTAGACTGCACATTTTTATTTGTAGGTGTTTATTGGTGGTTTCCAAGTTGTTGTGGCAGATGGTTACTCTTTGTATTCACCCAGTGCATACTGGAGTGTCAGAGTAAGCCAGCTTCTACACAGAGCAATGCTTGCAGTGTCTTGTTAGTGCAGGGGGGCCTATAACCCTATTAATAAGTGTTTAAACCTAGTTAACAGTGCAATGTTCTGGAGAGCTGCCAGTGAAGAGTGGCTGGCCAGGTTTAACTGAATGACCTTATTTGTAAAGTAATGATTGTGTGTGTGTATGTATGTATGTGCCTTGGCCTCTTCAGTCCACAGGCAGGTGTTTGAGCAACGTTGCTTAGATCCAGCTGCAGTGGGAGCCACTGGATGTGGCTGCTTCCTCCTGCCAGATGCGGAGCTGTTTTTACACAGCTGTGCCTTTACTTGCTCTTTACACAATTCTTTTCTCAACAGGGCACGAGCATCCCTTCAGCATCGCCTTGACCTGTCTCCAGGACTCTGCTGACCAGCAACAAGGAACCAACAACAGCACCATCCTGGCTGATGGGACAGAGGCTTCCTTCCTTGATCAGCTCCCAAAGGAGAAGCAGTGTCAGTTTGTCCTGAAGCCCAGGCTCCAAGCTCCCATTCAGCTGAGGAGAGGTAGGGGCTGCAGGAGCACATTCTGCCCAGGCAGAGGCTTTGTTGCTCTCCTTGGCAGCACCAGACTCTTTGTGTTACCTTATGTGTGTCTCACTCTCATACCTGGGTGTACGCAAAGAGGAGGAGATGGCAGAGGTGCTAAATTTATCTGGGCAGATGTTCAGAGTTGGCTTTCAGTCCTTGATCAGCTTTCCTTTGCAGGCTGTTCTTACACTGCACAAGTCCCAAAGAGCAGTGATGGAGTTAGAGTTGTGCTGATGGGGGTGGGGACAAGAGGAAATGGGGTCAAGTTGCACCAGAGGAGGTTCAGATTAGATATCAGAAAAAATTTCTTCACAGAAAGAGTGATGAGGCCTTGGAACAGGCTGCCCAGGGAGGTGGTGGAGGCACCATCCCTGGAGGTGTTAAAAAAAAGGGTAGATGATGTGCTGAGGGAGATGGTTTAGTGGTTAGAGGTTGTTAGGTGGATGGTTGGACTTGAGGATCTTGAAGGTCTTTTCCAACCTTGATGATTCTGTAATTCTGTGAACGAGCAGTTTTGTTGCTGTGTGCCACGGAACCGTCACAGTTGGAAAACACCTCTAAGATCACTGAGTCCAACTGACCACCCAGGGGGAGAAAACAAAACAAAACCAACCAAATAACAGCACACCACCGCCCCATGCCCACCAGAGCATGTCCTGAAGTGCCACATCTACACATTTCTGGAATCTCTCCAGGGATGGTGACTCCACCACGTCCCTGGGCAGCCCGTTCCAGGGCCTGACCACTCTTTGGGTAAAGAAATTCTTCCTAATATCCAGTCTAAACCTCCCCTGGGGCAACTTGACCCCATTTCCTCTCGTCCTGTTGCTATTCACCTGGGAGAAGAGCACAACACCCACCTCCCTACAACCTCCTTTCAGGGAGCTGTAGAGAGCAGACCATCTGACCATCCCCACCAAGGCTGCGGTTATTAACCACGCTCCTGTAGGAAGTCCTCGCTTTGCTGGGAGCTGCGATCCCTGTGGCTCACTCCCTGGGCAGTGGGAAGGACAGGAGATGTGTAGCCAAGGTCTATGCTTCCCTGCAGAGTCGCTGCAGAAGCTCACCAAGAGGAAGAAGTCTCTGATCGACTGGGCCCTGCGCCGCAGCACCAGCCCCCCTGCGGGCAGGTCCCCCTCGCAGTCGCCCACCGCCCCACGGAAGCTCTTTGGCCTCTCCCTGTCCTCAGTGTGTCCTGACGGGAGCCTCCCAAAGCCAATCATGGTAAGGAGCAACCTGCACTCTTTGTCCTGACCTAACTGCGCTAAGCGCCCAGAATTTAAAGCCACTCGAGGTGTTGATGGGCATTGGATTGGGAAGACCATGGTTGGCCTGCAATTCAGTCCTAGCTCAGTAACCAGGGTGAGCACTTCCCTCTCCTGGGCAGCCCATATCACTTCACACATAGGTGTCCCTCTCGTTTCCATGAGCATCTCCCTCCAGGTGATCACGAGCTGACAAGGGGCACTGTCAGTGGGCTGTGCCATACTGCACAGCCAGGACCTCATCACTTCAAGAGTCCACTGAACTCACACTTGCTACAGGACAAGCATGCCCCCCATGAGCTGTGCCTGCAGCTTCTCTGACAGGCTCTGTCCTTGGTCAAATTGTGATAAATCTCTTGCATATCTGCTGTGTTCCCAGTACCGACCAGGTCACAGGCTAATTACATTAGAATATGTGAGGTAGAATATAGAAAAACCAACAGGGTGAAGTGTTGGGCTCTCAAGTACGAAGTACCAAGTCTCAAGTACCTCAAGTAGGGCTTTCTCTTAGGATATGCTGCTGCTGCTGTACCACGAAGGTCCCTCCACTAGGGGCATTTTCAGACGTTCTGCCAATGCCAAGACTTGCAAGGAGCTGAAAGAGAAGCTGAACTCTGGAGATGATGTCCAGGTGGATGGAGAGTCAGTCTTTGTGGCTGCAGCTGTCATCACGGTATGTATGGCCAAGTAACTCAGCTCTCTGGGCTAACGGTACCTTCCTTCTTTAAGGAAGCAATATGAGTCTTTATGGATAGTGAAGGCTTGGGAGGGAACACAAAGCATTTTCCAACAAGGCATGTTCTCACCTGATGGCTTGATCCACAAAGGTCTCTGCCTGACCCAGTGGTGCTTGTTTTCCCACACAGACGTGTACTGTGGCCCTCAGGACAGAGTTTCATTACAAAACAGCCTCCAGCAGGTGACACAGTAATGGCTGCCCCCAGGAGAGCCACATTATCAATGCAGAAGTTATCTTACATTGCCAAATAACATGACAGAGTCTGCATGCAGCAGTTGAGATACTGCACTGATATAGGCATGAACTCTTTGGTGGCAGCTGCACAGATGCTTTTAGTCCTTTCTGGACACACAGCAGAAACTGCAGGGAGATGTGGGAGCACTCATGCCATTTCAGTGCAACTGCTCAGCATCCCCCCTCAGAGAGGCCATGCTCAAAGGAGGTGGCCTATACCATCTCAACCCTGAGCCTTCATCTTCTTGCCAGCCAGCAAGAGGGAGAGCAGCTGCCAAGTCCAAGCAGAGGGTTGTGGTGGGTTGGGCATGAAGCTTGTGATCATAGAATCATAGGGTGGCTGGTGTTGGAAGAGAACTTAAAGAACATCCAGTTCCAACCCCCCTGCATTGGCAGGGACACCTCCAACTAGACCACATCCAGCCTTCCCTTGGTGACTCCCAAGTTTTAGTAAGAAAGAGCCTCTTTTTTGCACTGGCATTTAAATGTCATCGGAACAATTCAGGCACCTAAAGTATAAAAAACATCCCTTTCTCTTCCTGTTGTTGGCCTGGTAGAAAAAGGGAGGCACTTCCCAGTGCAAGACAGAAGTTGTTCAGTGGTCTCCTCAGCAAACCCAGCCATGCTCCTAGCTGGCA